>NC_066585.1:65260808-65860808 GCF_024323335.1 Lathyrus oleraceus
CGACGAGCCCTTTACTTGGGTATCTAAAGTGGTTGGGCGTCCAATTCCATTTGATCGGGATGCTATCAACCGAATCCTTGGGGAACCGCTCCAGCTGGGAGCTGACCAGAGAGACCAATACCACACCGACCTAAGGCTTCACCGAGATGTTCCTGCCATTACTGCCGCCCTGCTTTTACCTGGGAAATCTGTTGAGCCGAACCCATCTGGGGTTCCAGTGAGGTATCACCGGGAGGACATGACTCCCATGGCTCAACTGTTACTGCTCTTGGTATTGACCAACATCCAGCCTAAATCACACACCTCTACTGTGCCGATCCCAGTGGCACATTTGGTCCATTCCATCCTCACCAATGTCGAGATCGATGTGGCGAGGATCATCGCAAATGAGCTGAAGTCCGTGGTCGAGAGCGGGCTTAAGTCGGGGGCTCGTGTTAATTGTCCCCTAGCTTTCCCGTGTTTGATCATGAGTTTATGCGTTCAGGCAAGGGTGAGACTTCCGTCTCGTGGGCAGGTAAGAATCCCGTCACCTATCGATGACCGGTATGTGGCTAAATATTGTAGACCGAAGACTACCGGTGGCAGTGCAGCCTCAGGAAGTACCCAGACTTCTGATGGTCCTGGTACTTCTACTCCTGGACTTGATCCCTACCTCAGAGCTGTGTGCGACTACAGTTTTGAGTGGATGGCGGCATCCCAGAGAGCCATGACAGATATGCACAACTGTATGCAGAGGTTAGAACTGCGAGGGAATGACCCCACCGGTGCTCAAGCATTGTTGGCGCGTGAGCAGTTTCTGCTTAACGCCAACTGGCCTGTGGACAGGCCTGTCTATGGTGAGGGGGTGGGTGCTGATGCTGATGATGCTGATGACGATGATGATGTTGATGATGAGGCTACCGGTTCTGAGGCCGGTAGCGAGGAGGAGTCCTGAGCCCTTAGTGGGTTTAGTTTTTGTATTTTTTTCAGTTTTTATGTCATTTCTATTTGTATTTTCGGATTTTGTATCTTGATTTTGGGTTGTACTATTGGGGTGTTTTGTCCCCCATGAACAAATTTATATTTTCAGTTAATGTTATTTAGTTATGTTTTTAATTTTGTGTGTTTAATAAATTTTTGGTTGATTGAGTGGCAAACCCTTCTAGATTGGTTGCTCCTCAAGAAGTACCCAATGAAGGTGCATCCGAGCTTGGATGGCAATGATAAGAATAAACAAGTGAATGAGGCTAAGGTACATGGTTACCTTCGGCTAGAATTTTAGAATGCATTAGGAACTTTACTCTTTTTGGTAAATTGAATATTGTCTTTTTGCAACATAATTGAATGAATGTTTCATCTAGAACTTAAAACCACTAATTGTGAGGAAACCTCCATTGTACACTTAAATGCTGGATTCTAATAAGTTTTGTTGATTCATGAGATTCATGTTTTGTCTTTTATTATTATGAAATTGTGGAAGCAATTAGAAATGATCAAGGCACTTGTTTTCTTTTGAGCACAACTACATCCAAAAACAACTTACCTGTGAGCAGAGAGAGTATTTGTTAACCCCTTTGAGCTTAAACAGTTGAATCTCGGCTTGAAATAAAGCGAGATCTCAAAAATCTTTTTTTTTACAACCCGGAAAATCTTGATTATTGTTCTTTTGCCGTAAAAAGTTAAGAGCATTCACTTAGGGTGTGGAAGAAATAAGTTGGGGAGAACGAAAAAGAATTGGTAAGTACCACAACTCTTGTAAAAGAAAAGAAAAACCGAGCAAGCATTAAAAAAATGTATGTATAGAAAATATAGAAAAGAAACATCTGTTTTGTATATTTGATGTGAAAGAAAAGAACAAAAATAGAAAGAATGAAAATGAATGCTTGCTTGGAAGAAAAATAGTGAAAAATAAAAATTGAGTTGTGGAATATGTGTTGTGAAGGTTACAAATAAGAAACAAATGAAACAAAGTCGAGTAGTGTGAATAATATTGTGAATGTCTCTTTTGCATCGGCACTTTCGTTTCAATGGCCTTAGAAATGTCCCTTGTTTGTTAACCTAGCCAAGTTGCACCCTAAAAGCCCTTAGTGATCTTTATGCTTCCACAGTACCATTTATAATTGTTAGACATTGTATGAATCTATTTGTTTTCTTCATTGTTTGTTAGAGAGTGAGATTATTCCCGCGGTTGCAAACGCGTAAAATCTTCATTCCTTATTCGAAGAGGAGAGATAGGATGATTCATTCAGAATAGTATTGTTGTAGATAGATAAATATTTTGCATTGCTATTTAAGTTTTAGTTCTTATGTATTATTTTATTCGAACCGTTGGAAACTTGTATTTGCTGATTTCGCTTGTGTTTGAGCCGTTTATCCAACTTCGGAGAAACCAGTTTCTTAAAGCAAATCCTCTTGTCCTGCAAGAGGCATACTTTGCTTGAGGACAAGCAAGAATCTAGTTGGGGAGAGTTGTTAGATGCCCAAAAGTGCTTATTTGAGCTATCATATGTGGGCATCTTTCACTCTTTTTCCTTGCTAAAATTGTCAAAACCACATTTGTTTTACATGGAATGCATTACATTGATAAACAAGCTTGGTGCCTTTGATTTGTGTGTTATTGTGCAGGAAAAAGGCATGAACTAATTGAAAATGAAGACACAAGAAAATTGGCAAAGGAACCAAAGAATACAAGCATTTCATCAGCCTGCTCGCTAGGCGAGGCTGTGGCGAAGCACTGCTTCGCTAGGCGAGCTCCAGGCGAAAAGCTCCAGTAAATTGTCAAATTAATTCGCCAGGCGAGCTGAAGGCGAAGGTGGTAGCGAGTTCATTCTGTTTTGGTGAAAAGCGCAGCCAGCACTCACTCGCTAGGCGAAGCTCTAGCGAGTCCCCAGCGAGCATTCCAGTAGCAAAACCTCTCAACCTCGCTGGGGCGAAGGTTGAAGCGTGTCCTTCGCTAGGCGAACATGACAGTTCAAGCAGACCCTGTTTCTCTGGGCGCAGGTGCCTTATGTGCCCATTTTAGACCCTCGCTAGGCGAGCCATTCTGCTCGCCTAGCGAACATGACAGCCCAGCAGAGGTCTATAAGTAGCAAGTGCCACTTTTGAGCACCATACCTCATTTTTACCAACTTTTTCCACTTTTGTACTTTCTTCTAGATATTTTTGCAGCATTGTTCTTGGGATCTTTTATGCCCTAGTTTTCATTTCTCTTCATCTTAGAACCATCTTCCACAAAAAGAAGGTGGATTCCCATCCAACTTCGATTATCCGACTTGGATGTTGATCAACCTTCTTTCCTTACTTGCCGACCAAGCTACCATGAAAATGAGTAGCTAAGTCATCCATTTGTCAAGGTTAGATGTAGGTGATTACTAGCTTTGTGTGTAAATGTAAGGATCCTCATATGTAAACTCTTTAATGGTAAATATATGATGAAAACTTTATTTCTATTTAAAACTCTTTGTGTTGGTTTATGATCGAGAGATGTTTACCGACTCTTGACCTAGGTTTTCATCCAAACTTGTTTGTTAGCTAGAGATAGTAATGAATGATTTTGTTCACCATAAGGTTGAACCAAAAAGTTGTCATTTTGATAGATTGTGTTCGAGAGAAACAATGGATCAAAATGGCAAAACTCACAATGTGTGTTCGAGAGAAACATGTTGAGAGGACTTTGTGAAATGATTTATCATCTAAAGGAGTTTATAAGATTGTTGACCGAGCAAATACATGCAAAGTGATCATTGAAACCTAACTTTGGCAATATTTCTCATTTATTCAAAACATAACTTTTACCGCAATTTATTACTTTTTATGCAAGATAACTTGATTAAAACCAAAACCCTATTGTTACATTGAGCTAAGATTAATACAACCATCGAACGGCGGTGATATCTTACAATCCCTGTGGATACGATAACAAAAACCCGACACAAAATATACTTTCAACAACCATCTTGCTTGATGCATGTTGTAGTGCCATCATTCAAAAGACTCTCCCAAGGAAGGAATCCGATCCGGGCCGAGTCGTTTTACCAGTAACCATTGGAAGCACTTACATTGGTAATGGTTTGATCGACTTGGGCTCTAGCATCAATTTAATCCCCCTATCCATTGTTAAAAGATTGGGAAATGTTGGATCAAATCTACAAGGATGACTTTACAACTAGCCGACAAATCTACCACTTCACCATATGGAATTACTCAAGACATGTTAGTGAAGGTGGACAAATTCTTGTTTCCGGTAGATTTCATGATAGTAGAGATGGATGAGGATCGTGATGTTCCTCTAATTCTTGGAAGGCCATTCATGAAAACAGCTCGGATGATGATTGACATTGATGATGGACTAATGAAGGTGAGAGTGCAAGATGAAGAGGTGACCTTTAATCTTTTTGAAGCCATGAAGCATCCAAATGACAAGCATGATTCTTTCCGAATCGATGCAATAGAAGAGGAAGTAGTGGAGGTCACAAATCAAGTTCATATTTCTAATCCCCTAGAAAGATCTCTTATCGGATCCTACAATGTGTTGACCGAAAATGAAGAAAAAGAGATTGAAACAATGTTGCATGAGTTAGAGTCTTGTGGTGAGCTTGCTTATCAAGAAGAAACAAAGGAAGACTTGGATGCGACAAAGAAAATGGAAGAACCAAAACTCGAGTTGAAAATACTACCTTCACACTTGAAGTATGTGTTCCTTGGTGACGAGTGTACTAAACCGATGATCATTAGCAACACCTTGTCCACAAAAGAAGAATACAAATTGATACAAGTGCTGAAAAAGAATGAAGGTGCAATAGGGTGGGTGTTTTCCGAATTGAAGGGTATTAGTCCGACCTATTGTATGCATAAGATCATGATGGAAGAGAATTTCAAACCCGTTGCACAACCTCAAAGGCGTCTAAATCCATCGATGAAAGAAGTAGTTCGGAAAGAAGTTGTCAAACTCTTGGAAGCCGGAATGATTTATCCTATCTCCGATAGTGAATGGGTGAGTCCGGTACAAGTAGTTCCCAAGAAAGATGGCATGCCGGTTATCAAAAATGATAAAAATGAGTTGATTCCAACAAGAATGGTAACCGGGTGGAGGATGTGTATTGACTATAGAAGGTTGAACCAAGCTACAAGGAAAGATCACTTCCCACTACCTTTCATGGATTAAATGTTGGAAAGGTTAGCAGGCAAAAATTTCTACTGTTTCTTGGACGGGTATTCGGGGTACAACCAAATTTCGGTCAATCCAGCGGATCATGAGAAGACAGCTTTTACATGTCCTTTTGGCATCTTTGCTTACCGAAGAATGCCTTTTGGGTTATGTAATGCACCAGCAACATTTCAACGGTGTATGCAAGCGATATTCTCGGACTTAATAGAAGAATGCATTGAGGTGTTCATGGATGATTTCTCCGTTTATGGATCATCTTTTGATTTGTGCTTAAAACATCTTGATGTGGTTTTGGGAAGATGCGTGGAGACCAACTTAGTGCTCAATTGGGAAAAATGCAACTTTATGGTCACCGAAGGTGTTGTACTCAGTCATAAGATCTCCTCCGAAGGATTAGAAGTTGACAAAGCTAAGGTGGAAGTCATTGAGAAATTACCACCTCCAACAAATATAAAAGGAATAAGGAGCTTTCTCGGACATGCCGGTTTCTACCGGAGATTCATCAAAGATTTTTCAAAGATAGCAAAGCCATTGAGTAACTTGCTCAACAAAGGTACGCATTTTCTTTTCGATGAGTCATGTCTCAAAGCTTTCCTTGATTTAAAAGAAAAGTTAGTCACCGCACCCATAATCGTGGCACCAAATTGGAAACTTGATTTTGAACTTATTTGTGACGCAAGCAATTATGCGGTTGGTGCGGTGTTGAGTCAAAGAAGAGATAAAGTTTTTCATGCTATCCACTATGCTAGTAAAGTGTTAAATGAGGCACAAGTCAATTATGCGATAACTGAAAAAGAGTTACTAGCTATAGTGTACGCATTGGAAAAGTTTAGAGCTTACTTGATTGGGTCAAAAGTTGTACTCTACACTGACCACTCGACGATCAAATATTTGCTAACCAAACCGGATTCCAAACAAAGACTAATTTGCTGGATTCTCTTATTGCAAGAGTTTGATTTGGAAATCCGGGATAAAAAAGGTTCCGAAAACTTGGTGGCGGATCATTTGTCTCGTTTGGTCAATGTGGACATTACAAACAAAGAAGAGGAAGTAAGAGAAGAACTTCCGGATGAAAAACTGTATGCGATTCAAGTGAGGCCTTGGTTTGCCGACTTTGCAAATTACAAGGCAACCGGTTTAACACCGGAAGACCTCACTTGTAATCAAAGAAGGAAATTCTTGGCGGATGCAAAATATTATGTTTAGGATGATCCTTACCTGTTTAAAGTGGGTGTAGACAATATTTTGAGAAGGTGTGTAACAATTGAGGAGTCAAGAGACATCCTTTGGCATTGTCACAACTCTCCGTATGGAGGTCACTATAGCGGTTTGAGAACAGCCACTAAAGTGCTCCAATCGGGATTTTATTGGCCATCTTTATTTAAAGATGCATATGAACACGCGAAGAGTTGTGATACATGCCAACGGAGTGGAGGAATAGGCAAACGGGACGAAATGCCTCTAACCAACATGCTAGAAGTAGAAGTTTTTTATTGTTGAGGTATTGATTTCGTTGGCCCATTCCCCTCTTCTTTCTCATATGAGTATATACTAGTGGCCGTTGACTATGTTTCTAAGTGGGTGGAAGCAATTGCTTCACCTAAGGCCGATGCCAAAACAGTGATAAATTTTTTAAAGAAAAACATATTTTCACGTTTTGGTGTGCCTAGGGTGTTGATAAATGATGGAGGATCACACTTTTGCAATACACCTCTAGAAAAAGTTTTGCAACATTATGGTGTAAAGCACAAGGTGACCACTCCCTACCACCCACAAGCGAATGGTCAAACGGAGGTTTCTAACCGAGAAGTCAAGCGGATCCTTGAGAAAACAGTCTCGAGTTCAAGAAAAGATTGGTCTTTAAAACTGGATGAAGCTTTGTGGGCGTATCGTACCGCCTACAAAGCACCTATTGGGCTAACTCCGTTTCAAATGGTGTATGGGAAGACTTGTTATCTTCCAGTGGAAATGGAGCATAGGGCATTATGGGCTCTCAAATTCTTGAACTTCGACTCCACTTTAGCTGGAGAAAGAAGAAAAGGAGAACTCCATGAATTGGAGGAATCAAGGAACAACACTTACCATTTGAATAAACTTTACAAGGAAAAGGTAAAGGCATACCATGATGGAAAGGTCCGTCATAAAGAGTTTCATGTTGGACAAATGGTATTGCTTTTCAACTCAAGGTTGAAGTTATTCCCTGGTAAGCTGAAGTCAAAGTGGTCAGGATCGTTTGTTGTTAAAGAAGTGCGCAACTATGGGGCCATTGTGGTTGGGGATCCCAAGTCATAGGAGAGCTGGACTGTCAATGGACAAAGACTCAAAGTCTACCATAGTGGCGAAGTGAATCGGGATGTTTGTGTCATCTCCTTAGCCGGATCAAGCTAATCATTGAACCGTCGAGCTCAAAACGACGTTAAACAAAGCGCTTATTGGGAGGCAACCCAACGTTGTAAGTCCGCATTTTATATTTTCTCAATTCTGCTGTTTTGATAGTTTGTTGTGTTAATTTTTGTGAAACTTGAGTTCTGTCCACTGCCAATTAATTTTTTCCAGAAATTCCTTCAGTTCGCTCTGCGATCATCTTTCGCCCCGCGAACTGAATGGACAGAATCAGTTCGCGCCGCGAACAAAGTTCGCCCCGCGAACGGTGCGTGGCAGAACCACTTAAGTTTTGTTTAGGTTATTTTTTCTGTCCACTCTATTTCATTTTCAAAACAACAACTTTCCCTCTTTTCCACTCCCACTTCCAAACTTCCAAAACTAAAAATTTCCCTCTCCATTTCCCAAATCCCAACTGTTAACAAAGAATCAAGTGCTCTTCAACAAGGTATGTTGTTCTTTACATCTTCTATCTCAATTCCTTTAGGGTTCTCACTTAGGTATGAATAGGGTTTTGTAAAGATTAGAATGTGAACTTGAAATAACCTTGCATGTCTAATGTGGATTCAGATTAGGATTAGGATAGGGATTGTGATTATGACTGTTGGAAGTAAAAAAAACTTAAAACCTTTGGAACCCTAGAAGGCTCCTGGAGATTTCCTGGTTCGCAGGGTTCGCGCCGCGAACGGGCCTTCGCGCCGCGAACTGGGAAATTCCAGTGTCATGTTTTATGCTGTTGATTGCTAACTCTCTTCATGTATTGTTGTGTGGTTGTTCTGATGTTTATTGCAGATGTCTAAGAGAACAAAAACAACGGCTTCCGTTCATCCTCGTTCATTGAGACGGTTCACAAGTGACGAACATGAAGAACGATTTGAAAACTTAATCAAGAGAACCATCCAAACGGAAAGGTTCATCCGTTTATCACCGGGTGGGACTTATCGGAATTTGGTATCAAATTTTGAGAGAAGAAGGTGGACCAAACTTTGTGAACCAGAGGCGGCAATCAATTATGATATTATACGAGAGTTCTATGCAAACGATATGCATCTTGAAGAGGGAGTAGCTTTCAACTACCAAACAAGGGTAAGAGGCAGGATTATTTCTTTTGGCAGAGATGCAATTAACTCATATCTTGGTAATCCTCTAACCTTGGGAGAGAATGAACGGTGCGAGTATCGTACCCAGGAATTGGCCAACGTTTGGGATCTTCCAGCGATTAGTGCTACTTTGTGCCTTGCAGGAAAGACATTTGACCTAAATGATCAAGGACTTCCAAAGTCATGGAAAAGAGAAAATCTGAATCTGGAAGCAAGGGCATTTCTGGTGCTGCTGTTGAACAATATCCGGCCAAGGAGCCACGACACCATGATCCCTTTGGATGTAGGGTGTTTGCTGTATTACATCATGATCGGCAAATCTGTGGATGTAGCATCAATCATAGCGGGGGAAATGCGTAAGATGGCTATAAGCGGAACAAAATTTGGTGGTAAAGCAGGTGTGCTTGCATACCCGGGGCTGATTATGGGACTTTGCCGACGGGCGAATGTTGCCATTCCGGATGAAGTACATTTCTCTATCACTAGTGTGATTAACGACGCTTATCTGAATAGGTTCTGCCAAAGCCAGATGGACAGAGCCGAAGGAGCTGGGACTTCGTCATCCAGACCCCGAGCCCGCACTACTCTAGTCTTCGACCAGATGGTGTTTGCCAATTATTATTGTGAGAGCTTTGAGGCTTCTAGGAGGTCTCAATCATTTATCTTTGATGCTATGCAACAACAATTTCAGAACACGTTCCTTGCACCCGAAGCCCGCACATTTCCCTCTCAGGCGGAATATGTTGTTTATGCTAATTGGCCTGAGGGTAGACCAACTTTTATGGGGGGTGCAGGAGGTGGTGCAAACCATGGTGAGGAGATGGAGGACGTCCTTGGATCTGTTGGTGGTGGCCAAGAGGAGGAAGATTGAGAAGTTGGTGAATTTGAAGAGTTTGTTTTATTTTGAGTTTTCTTTTGAAATTTTTTGATGTATTTTTGGGTGGCTCTAGTTCACCAAAACTTTGGTTTGTTAGTTGTTTTGATAATTTCATGAATACTCTTTGAGATTTAAGTGTGTTACAATCAAATTGGTTTACCAACAGTTTTTTTTGTTTAATTGTTCTTACTCTTAAGTCAAGCTTAAAGCAACCAAGAAATGTTCGCAAAGAAAGAAGCATAGGATACCTCGAGTGGTGATGATAAGAATTAGTGTCGGCATTTCAAGGTACACTTTATCGCTTTCTAGACTTAACATGAGTAGTTTGATGGTATGTGCAAATTCCATATCATAAATTCATTGAAATATATGTCATTTTTGAATCAAAATAGGACTTAAACAATTGTGAGGAAGCTTTCCATTGTACACTAAAATGCGGGAAACCGAGCATTATTTCAACTCATTCTTATCATGCTAAATCATGCATCAATCTATTTTTGTGTGAAAATTTTGAAAATGATAGAGGCATTGTTTGTTGAGAAAAACCACTTGACCAAAAAGTTTGAATCAACTAACCTTGTTAGGAGTAATCCTTAGTTAACCCCCTTTGAGCTTATTTTAGGATTCATTTGATTGATAATTGTAAAATCAATTGAAAATTTTGGAATAAATGAATCCTAATTTCTTTCGTATCAATTGAACCCTCAAACCGAGTTGTTTGCAAATTTTGCCTTTTGCTTATGTCTAAGTAGGGAGCATTATTGAATAAATTTGGTTTTGAAATCTAAAGTTGGGGAGAGTAAAGTAAAAAGATGTGATTAGAAACTTGGAAAAGTGAGTTTTTATGAAAGGGTGAAAATATGAAAAGAAACAAGAAAAAGAAATCACCCTTGAAACCATGGAGCAAAGAAAAAGAAAAAAAAGCAAAGAAAATGCTCATGGTTGTGTGGATGTGAAAGAAAAAGAAAAAGAAAAAGATGGGGATCAAAGAAATGGAAATTGTGTAGAGTTGAATGTTTGGGAATGCTCCCTTAGGATAGGCAATTTTGTTAAAAAAATCTCTTAATCATATCCTTTCTTGTAACCTAAGCCACATTACAACCCTTGAAAGACCTCTTGATTCTCATTTTTCACATGATTTGGTATTTGGTTTGATGACCGCATGATTTGAGTTGTTGTTGATTTAATTGCTTGGATGAGTGAAAGTAACCCTTCATGTTATTCATCATTATTATGATGTGTGTGTAAGTTTGATTCAATTTTGACATACATGGCTTTGAATTCCTTGGAATGATTTTTGCACTCAACCATTTCTCTTATTCATGTTTTATCTAGAATTGAGATAGGTGAATTGAGAAAGTGCCAAACACTTTTGAACCATTTGAATGTCCTTGGTAAATCCTTGTTTCAATCTTTTGTGTCATTGCTTTGGTTGTGATGGTGGAAACTTTTGTTTAGGGACAAATAAAATGCTAAGTTGGGGAGAGTTGTTAGGGACCAATTAGTACTACTTTTTATATCATTTTATTGGTCCCTTTTACCAAGTTTTGATGTAATTACACACTTTTATTCTCACTATTTTGTATAAATGCAATTAGGTTTAATTTATGTTGTTTTGAATAGTTATTTCACATATTTGTTAGTTTTGTAGAATTTTTGGGCAAGAGAGCTTTGGAATGCACAATCATAATTTTAAAGAAGTGTTGAATGCAATTTGGAGGCCTAACTTGGAAGAATACCACTTGGAAGACTCTTTGGATGAAGCTTGCAAGGCAAGGAAGCTGAAGTAGCTTCAGTTCGCGCCGCGAACTCCCTTCGCGCCGCGAAGCTTGCGAATCCAGCAAGTTGTTTTGGCCAAGTGTGCTGTTTTCAAGGCCAGCTGTGTTTTGCCATTTTGGTGCCTGTCTTAGGGGGGCTTTTCAGCTTTAGATGAAAATGATCATTTGAGGAAATGTGAACCCTTTTAGAAAATCAGAATGGAAATTGTTCATGAAGATACACACATTCATTCATAGTTTTGAAATTTTTGTAAGAGAGAAAAACAGAGTTTTCTTCCATTGCCTTTTGCTTTTCAAAATGATGATGAGGAGCTAAACCCCATTTTGTCAAGATTGGAGGTAGTAGCTATTCCTATTTGTGTATGTATTTCATTTGACTCTTATATATGATAAAAGATTGTTGATGTATTGAATGATATTTTTGCCCTAAGTTGAATATCAGATTTGAGTAGTTGTTGAAAAAGATTATTTAAGTCTTGACAGAAAATATGTTTTCAAGTAGTGAATAAGTTGTAGAGATAGATTTATTCATTACTCTTCTTTTGTATCAACCGTTAAAGATTGCTATATTGATAGTTAGGTGGAAAGATCGTCTAAGGATCAATATAGTGATTATCACAATATCATTTAGACATAAATGATATTGAGAGGATACTTGAACATCATCAATAATCTTAAATCTATATAGTTATCATAAGGAATCATAAGCACTTGGAATAGTGAACTCCAATCTTGCCAAGCTTTTACATTTGATTAAACCATTTTATTGTTTTTAGTGACATTTTACTCAAAAGATAACTTTCCAAACAAAACAACTTGGTTACTTTCTAAACTTATAACAATTTGGATTATATAACAGCGGTAATAACAACCAATCTATGTGGATACGATATAAAAATATTTGCCGAAAATATACTTTTCAACAGTTAGGCGCCTTGAAAGGGTGCATTTGATTCAAAGTATAAGTAACTTCTTCCCTCGTCATCTGCTGAGTCAAAGAGTGTTCAGTTTATTCAATAAGAATTAGAGTCATAATTAAGTTACCCATATTTATAATATTAAAGATTAATATTTTTATTTTTAACATAATTTATTATATTTGAATTTTAAAATTGAAAAATAAAAATAGTTGAAATATTTATCATGGAGTACTAGTTTTCACTTTTCAAAAATCACGGAGTGATTAATTAAGACATTGAGAATAATAAGAGTTGAATACCATAAATATACTATATTTGTCTCATAATAAGTGTTTTATTTGAATTATGCGTGTTTTTAAAGAAAATTATTAGATATGTTGATTTCAATGATAAAATTAGTACTATTATTTATTAAATGTTCTTATTAATTATAGTCAGTGGAATAGTATTTGAATAAAGTAAAAGTTAAAAAATATAAATATAGTAGTAAAAAAATAATAAATATTATACTGGTATTATAAATAAATATTTATTTTGAGAAAGAGAAAAGGTGAAAATAGAATATAGATAGAGTAATACTACTCCTCTTTATTTAGAGTATGTTGAGTCCAATGTTTTAAAAATCGGACCGAACCATCCGGTTCAACCGGTTAGATCGGGAACCGGAGATGAATCCGGTTGGGTCAACCTTTCAAAGCCGCTAGTGGGTCAAAACTGGAGCAAAACCGGAAAAACCGGGTTGAACCGTCCAAAACCATTCGAACCAAAGAACCGAAGCCGATTTTAAAAAACTGTCTGGTTCAAAAAAATACATCAAATTGACCATTTTTTTAATTTTAAAAAAAATTAATATGTCAATATCAAAATTTAACCTACATTCTCAATCACAAAAAGAATTCCGTATTTTTTTTGTAACCATACGAACTTCTAAGTTTGGTCATTCCATTATAGTTTTCCTTTCAACCATACTCCATCATCATCACGTTGTCCCTTTCAAACATAGTCACGATATCCAATTCAATATTGATTATCGTTCAAGTCAATATTGTTTTTTGTTGTCAATTAAGATTTATTTGTCGTAGTTCAACTCAAATTCATTTTTTAAAATAAATTATGTTATATTATATTATTTATTCTTTATATTTTATCTTATTTAATTTAAATATTCTTAATTATTTGAACATTATTTTAGTTATTATATTCTATTATTTTAATTTTGGTTTGAATTAATTTAACTTAATTTATTGTAATTCTTTAATTTGGTCTAATTGTTCTTAAATGAATGTTGAAATGAAGTGTAGAACTATGTTATGTTATTATATGTATTATCGATATTGTTGTATTAAATTTATAATGAATTTTTTAAATAATTATTTTATTAAGTTGTGAACACATGATTATGTGTGACATATTTATGAAATTTAATTTTATATTATTAGTTTATTTAATAAACGGTTCGACCGTAGGTTTAACCGGTTGAACCAATTAAACCTTAAACCGCAAGTTTCACCGGTTCAATCTCCGGACCGGTTTTTAAAACATTGGTTGAGTCAATTTGAAAGTTGAGAAAAACATTTTTCTATGGTTAGCAAGAATGATCTCCATTAGTATCTCGAGTGTAATCATTTTTTTAAATAAAAATAGTCATTTTTTAAATATTAAATTACATTATAAATAAAAAAAGTAAAACAATATCCAAAATTTTCAAACATATTTTTTAATAATAAAGTAAAAATCAAAATACAAAATATTAATGACACATCTAATATTCTTAATTATCAAAACTAAATAATAAAATACAAATAGATATAAACATGATTGGCTTGGGATGAGTATTGATGTCTTTATTATCCAATTCGTTCTCATATTTTATAATTAGAGAAAACTCAAACTTAAACTTAAATTCAATCAAAGTGGACTTTCCTCATTAAAATCTAGGCAAGTTCGCGCAAATATCGGCGAATTCGAGTTCTGTTGTCATACCTAGTTAGTGCGTATTTTTTGATGATTTTATTTTGATCATAATATGTGTATTTCTTTTGTATCTTTTTGTTTTGTTATAGGACATTGTGTTTATAATAAGTTATTGATAAAAAAAAAATCACAATCAACTATTCAATTTTTTTTATCAAATGAGGGTAAGTCCTATGAACTAAAAAGAAAAATAGGTACAAAAATGAGGAGGACTCAAAACAAAATCTCAAATCAAACAAAAGCGAAAGTTAGGAAGACCTAGCTTGTTTCTATTGAAATCTAAGCTACATTGGGATGAATACAATTTCACCACGTATAATTAGTAACTACCAAGCCTAAATTAGCAAACTTATCTGCACAATGATTCTCTTCGCTGTAAATGTGAGTTGCCAAAAAACTAAACTTACTCATAACTTGCATACAATTGTTTCATCTATACCTTAGTCTCCAGGACACGAAAAATGATTTACTGTAGGCAAGCACCACAAGCTTATAGTCCGTCTCCAACCACAACCTATTTCAATGCTGAGTGGAAGCATGCTTCATAGCTAAGATGACTCCCATAATCTCTGCATAAAGTTATCCAAATGATTACCATCATGATCCCTAAAAATGTCTTCACACGCCGCAAGAACCGAAGTACCACAGGAGGCGTCATTCGTATTAACCTTTATCCAACTATACGAAGGAGGACACCAAATAACCTCTTTATAAAGAATCACTTTGAGAGGATGCATAATAACAGATAAATTCTTCAAAATAACAAAATCGTGAATGTCATTGTTAGAGCATTTGAGAGGTAGAGTTTGTAGATTAAGTAGAATGCAAAATAATTATCGAGCAATACGATTTCCAATGCTTGAACTTGTTCTAAAAACGGGCTACATTTCTAGCACACCAAATCGCAGTTGGATTATGAATATAAAATGTTTTATAAGCACTTATAAAAACAAAATCATTTATATGAGTTGATCGGAATGATTCAATATATATATATATATATATATATATATATATATATATATATATATATATATATATATATATATATATATATATATATATATATATATATATATATATATATATATATATATATATAATCCCTTAAATATCTTCACACGACGCAAAAACGGAGTACCATAGAAGGCGTCATTCGTATTAACCTTAGGAGGACATCAAAGAACCTTACAAAGAATCACTTTGGGAGAGGATGCATAGTAAGAGAGAAATTCTTCAAAACAACAAAATCCTAAATGTTATCGTTAGAGTATTTGAGAGTAAAGTTTTCAGCTTTAACAGATAATTGTCGAGAAATACGATTTCCAATACTTGAAGTTGTTCAAACAGGTCACGTTTCTAGTTCACCAAATAGTATATATATATATATATATATATATATATATATATATATATATATATATATATATATATATATATATATATATATATATATATATATATATATATATATATATATATATATGATTATGTAAATTCATAATAATAATTTGACTTGTTATAGGATTCCTTTTATGGGTATCATATTTTTATTGGATACTTAAATTATTGGGACCCACTAAAGTATGTAGTTTGTGCATTTTCTTTGCTTCTTACGTTAATATTGTGCAAAACTAAACTTCTGGCCCCCACAAATAATCACAAAGAGTAATCAAGATCTTTTAGTAAGAAAAAGTAATAAAACAAATTTTTTTTTTTTATATATATATATATATATATATATATATATATATATATATATATATATATATATATATATATATATATATATATATATATATTCAACACACCTTAAATATATTTTTTATTAATAAAATGTACTATGAGAGAAATAGTAATTAACCTTGCGAGTAAAAGTCTTATTTCTATTTTCTAATATATTATAATTAAATATTTGATCTCTAACAGAAAACCTTATGTGTTTTTGTAGTTTAAATATTTTAGATCCAACAAATAAAAAAAATGATTATTCTATTTTTCTCATTTCCACTTATCATCATATTACTAAGGTGTAAGAAAAATAGTGCTTCAACATTATGTTTTTGTTAATACAAATTTGATTGTATGCAGTAGAATTTGATGTTTGACTAGAATAATAATTTAATTATATTTTAAATACTTTGTTAGAAAAAAAAATTAGTGAAATTTTAAGACTTAAAAGCGTGTCTTTTTCAAAATTTTGAGATTCTCATACAAATTTTGTTTTAATCTAATTTGGTCTTCTGTTTGTTGAAAAAAAAAGACACATTTTGAATTTGAATGTTTTGGATGAGTTCTTCTAACGTTTTAGGAGAGAGGTAAATATAAAGAATAATTTTAATGGAAGGGTCGTGGAGGGTTCCATAAGTTCAAAGGTAAATAAATTTATTTTTTAGTGAATTTTGAGTTCTGAGAGTACTTTTAACGGAAGTGTCATGAAGAGTTCTATAAGTTGAAAATTTCAAATGACACTCTCATGGAGAGTTATATAAATTGATTAACATGAATCTAAAATTTCTAATCAAGTAATATTATAGAAATTAATCGAGCAATATTTTGAGACAACATTGAATTGAATAGAAAGGGTTTTGAATCGAGCTTTGTAAATTAGGATAAAGTGTGGATTCTTCATTTAATTACACATTAGGATACAACGTTTATAATTGAATCTCAACCATACTATTTTCTTCATCTAATTAGGATTAACAATGATTGATAGAGAAGTGGTGACTAGTATGCTATTTATAAGAAAATTAAACTCTAGCTTTGAACTAATATCCTAAAGTATTGGTCCAACAAACTGGCCTAATTCGACATGCTAACTTAAACTACAAGTTAACATATTTCAACTTGAATAGACTTCTACTACAACATGCACATCTTCGACTTCTGCATGCTTGAACAGAATTCGACTACAACATATGTATAACTCCTGTCAAAACCTGAAGTAGTCCCTGTCGAGACTAGAATTCAATCCAAAATATCACAAATCTCCATCTTGGAACAAACTCTACAAGATTAAGGGAACATACTAGATTTCATCATGCAGCTTTATCAATTGTATATAGTGGAAGAATTTGCTACTTGGAAATGACTTGGTGATTATATCAACAACATTGTTATCAATCGAAACCTTCATCACTTGGAATTCTCCATGCTCAATTATCTGAATTCTTCGACAGATGCATTGCACTTTGACTATAACATTTAACAATGATTGCTTAACCTTGAAGTTTCAACTTCTTAGTAAAACCTTCAAGCCACAATGCTTTTTTCATAGCTTCGGTGAGGGAAATATACTCCGCTTTAGTGGTCGATAAGGCAACAAGCTTCTGAAGTGTTGCTTTCCAACTGATTATTATTCTAAACATAGTGAACACATATCCAGAAATATATTTTCTAGAATTCATACAACCTGCATAATCAGAGTCGACAAATCCTTCATGTCAACTTTGCTATCATCACCACATACTCTACCATAAATCATGACTCTGCTCAGAGACCCATTTATGTACCTTCTGATCCACTTTAATGCTTGTCAATGCGCCTTTCCAAGATTGGCCATATACTTGCTTACAAGGCTCATTCTGTATGATATATTTGTCGTCGTACAGACCATAACATACATAAAAGAACCTACTATACTAGCATATGGAATGATATTCATATAGGCTCTTTCGACTTCAGTACTAGGACTTTGAGTCGAATTCAACCTGAACTGAGGATTAGTCAGTGTTACAATAGACTTTGAATTCGACATACCAATTTTTTTAAGAATCTTCTTCAAGTATGTCTCTTGAGATAAGCATAATCTCAACTACTTTCTATCTCTCTGGATGTCAATCCCAAGAATCCAGGAGGTAGATCTCAGAACCTTCATGTCGAACTCCTTATCGATTTCAACCTTCACCTTCATAATATCCTTAACATTGTTGCTTACTATGAAGATGTCATCCACATAAAGCAACAAAATAACAAGTGAATTTCCATGTCTAAATCTGAAGTAAACACAGTGGTTGAACTGGATCCTAGTGAAACCTATGTGTGCCATGAACTTGTCGAGAAGAATTTTTCAGGCCATACAAATACCTATTCAGCTTGCACACATAATCTTCCTTGCCCTTTTCTGCATACCCCACAGGTTTCCTCATCAGGATTATTTCATCTAGATCACCATACAGGAAGGTTGTCTTCACATCCATCTGCTCAAGTTCTAGGTCGAACTTCGCCACCATAGTAAGCAACATTTGAAATGGATCTATGCTTTAAATAGGTGAGAACAAATCATTGAAGTTGACACCTTCTTTCTGAGTGAACCCCCTAGCAACCAACCTTGCATTAAATATCTTCGACATCACTCCTTTGATTTCTTCCTTAACCTTAAAAATCCACTCACAGCTGACTCACCTGGCTCTTGTAGGTTTTTCAATCAGCTACCAAGTGTGATTATCATAAAGAGATTTCATATAATCATCCATGGATTTCATCCATTCAGTCTTGCTTCAACTCCTCACAACTTCATTATAATCTCTAGGTTCTTCATCAAGAACCTCACTTGTAGAGATTAAGGCGAATGTTTTGAGATCTGCATAACCAAGTCTCTGAGGTGGCTTGATGACTCTTCTCAACCTGTCTCTTTCTAGCAGTTAGTCGTTATCAGTCTCCTCATCTTCATTAGCAACGCGTGCTTGTTCTTCGACTTCATCTGGGTTATGCAATTCAGCATCACTATGCTCCACCTCAACAGGAATCTCTTCCTGTTCCAGATCTTCTGCAGAGATCTCTGGATTTCGAACAACATCAACTGTAACGCCTCTAATTTATTTAATTTTTTTTATTTAATTATAGCATTTTATGAATTATTTGATAATTTTTTATGTGACATTGGTGTGTTTTGGGATGTTTTATGAAGTTTTAGAGTATTCGAGGGTATTTTAATAATTCAATAATTATTAAAATATTTGGTTAAAAGCGGTATATTTTACTTAATTATTTAAAATAACGATAATAATTATTTGGGGTTTATAGTAATAATTACTTAATTATTTAAATATAGGATGACCCCTTATATTAAAAATATATTTTTCTTTTAAAATCAAATAAATATTTTATTTAAATATTACAGGTGTGACGTTTAATTGAATAATTATTTAATTTAAGATTTATTTTATTTTATTTATCAATTAAATAAATATTTCGTTTGGTATTAAATATTTGAGAATTAATCTTTAATTAGGTTAAACATAATATATATAGTAATGAGAGTTTGATAGTCAAGGAAAATTAAGGTTTGACGCATATCGCTAAACGACGCATCTGAGTCTGGGAAGACCATTTTGGGAACGATCCTGAGGTAGCGATTTGGAAAGGAAGGAACATCAAGATCTTGAAAGCTCAATCGATGAGGGACGGGGGGAGATTGCTTATTATAGGGTGGGTTTTAGGCAACAGAATGATGAGGGTTCCCTTACCCTCTCATCAGCGCCATGTTATTGTTATTTTTCATCTCTGTGAAATATATCAAATTAAAATATAAGTATTTTATTATACTCTTTTGGTCTGACCATATGGGGTTTGGCCCAACCCCTTTGGTTTTTGGTTTTACAGAATATGTTTTATATTTAAATTTTGGTTTTGGGAGTCGATCATTGTTACGATCTGTGCCCAAATGGGATAATTTCATTTGGTCATTTTTGGTGATCATATGATTATCAATATGATTTTTCTATTGATAAAATGGTTTTTGGTGATTTGTTAATTAAATTAAATTTTGATGTTAAACCACAGTATGATATGAAATTTCATGTTGGTGATAAACCCTTTTGGTCAATTATATATGATAATATCTCATAGAGATAATCTCATTTGGTCACTCTTTGTGGGTTTTTTTATGGTTCTGTTAAACCGTAATCCCTTTTGGGGGAAAATCTAAAAACTGGCGGAAACTTAGAAAATCTGAGGTAGGAGGGCTGGTTGCACGTTTCGAAGAAGAAGTCGCGCTTCAGAGCAGTTCAACAGAATTTTGCGCAAGTTTGACGTCCAATGCCAGAATACCTCATATTATATATTTTTGGAAAGGGAATCGTCCCAGAAATCAAACTAACTATAAAAAGTGACTATTCGGTTTTTAAGCCATTTAAGCTCATTTAAGTTCTGAAAACAGCGTTTTACTATTTTCTAAAATTTCAATAATTTACGTTTGATTTGTTTTATGTATTTAAAGACAATTAGCAATGTCATAAGGATTAACCTTTTGATTATAATAAATTTTAAATTTTGTTTAATCTTTTTGATAAATAATAATATTTTTTTATAAATAAAGTTAAAACTAACAAAATATTTGTTCTTATTTGAAATTGTGATAAAATAGTCCTAAAGTAATTAAATATACATTTTATAAAATATTATAAAAATATTAGTATATTTGACTCACTTTTAGGAATATAATTAACTAAATAATTTTGGGTTTAAGAAAAGTGAATATATTGTTTAATAAACAAATTTTTAGGTGATTTGAATTTGGGTGATCCTTATTCGATAATTTGTGGTTCGTGAATGGAACTTATTTTAGTGATATCCTTTGGGATAATTTTGGTGTTCATAAGTATTATTATACATAACTTTGGTGAATTATGATGTTTGTGCATGAAATGCATATTCGTGATTCATGTTACCATGCATTCATGTATTTTGGAGTTTATGTGGGACTTCAGACCATTTTGGTGGTCTCAGATCCATTAGTGGGGATCGTTGGTCTTGGTGGAAAAGACCAGGGCGAGTCTCAGATCTATTAGTGGGGATCGTTGGTCTAGGTGGAAATGACCAGAGACTAGTGGAATAAAATCAGTAACATTCCTCTTATTCCACAATATATTTTTGGTATCACATGCATATAGGTGATGGAGTTGGTGGATCATAGCATTGCATTTTGTTGTGATATGTGTTTGTGATTGTAATTGATATATATATATATATATCTATATATATATATATATATATATATATATATATATATATATATATATATATATATATATATATATATATATATATATATATATATCATTTATGTATGATTGTTGTGTTTCTTTAAGGTCATTTTGTTGTTGCAATCACACTGTTACTATATGTAAGTATATTCTCACCCTTTCTTGTTTGTTGGTTTTGTGGTTCGCTTTGCACAGGTGATTAGCAGGACTGCAGTTCATTGTTGCAATGAGATGTCTATTGCCTCTCAGTAGACTTTTATCTTCCGTATACTCTAGTTTTTGAATAAGAATGCTCTGATCTATAACACTGGAGATAAGGGCGTTCGTTTGCATTACTTTGATTTGTTTGTAATATACTATTATGAGATTTTGATTATGATGTATTGATTCAGTTTTATTCAAACATGTTTTATGGTATTTCTAAGTAAATTTCCGCTGTGCAACATCAGTTGTTTTATAATCTATGAAGTATTTATGATGGAGTAATATCCTTTTCCTGTTATTTTTATTTAAAATCTATTATCTGGGTTTTAAGGTGTTACATCAACAGTTTTCTTGAACACCATTTATGCTTCATTAAAAACTACATCTTGTCTTGTGATGCACCTCTTGTGACATGGATCTAGGTACCAGGTATCCAAGAAACATACATCTCAGAGCTCTAGGTTCAATCTTGTCTTATCTAATGTGAGCATAGGTTACACAACCAAATTCTCTAATTCTGTCAAGATTAAGTGGATATCTCAACCAGACTTGTTCAGGTGTCTTCATCATCGAGGGACACCTATTTATCAAGTAAGTTGCAGTCATGACAACCTCCGTACAAAACACCATCTTCAATATAGCACTAACCAACATGCACCTCACTCTTTCTAGAATGGTTCGATTAAACCTTTCATCCAAACAATTTTGTTAGGGAGTACCCACAATAGTTTTTCCCTTGAAATACCAAACGTAACATAATAGCTGTCGAAAGCCTCATTGCAAAAATCAAGACCATTGTCGGTTCTCAACCTCTTGACCTTCCTGCATGTTTGGTTTTCGACTAGAGTCTTCCAGTTTTTAAAATTTTCAAAAGATTAATCCTTAGTCTTCTGGATGAATACCCATAACTTTCTAGAATAATCATCAATTATGGATAAGAAATACTTTGCACCTGAGTGTGAAGGATTCCTTGTAGGCCCCCAAAGATTAGCATGAATGTAATCAAGGGATCCATGTGTTCTTTGTTATTTCCCACCATGGATAAGAAGTACTTTGCACCTGAGGGTGTACTTTGCACCTAACTCACCATGAATCTTGAATCTCACAGATCCAATACCTGTAATTGTGCAAGCTTTGTTATTTCCCAGTAGCACTGATCCACCATCTTGATCACATAATTCCTGAAACGCGCCTTTGTTTGGAATCACGTGCCAGGTACACCCTGAATCCATAATCCACTCCTTGATAGATTCGCTATTTGCAACCACCAGGACATCAAATGATTCATAATCATCTTCTACAATGGTTACATTACTATTAACCTTTCTACCATGATTATCTGGTCAATCAAGGTTGATTAAACTTCTTCAAAGGTCAATAGATCTCTTTCATACAAGAGAGTTTCTTTTAAATGAGCATGATACTTAGGTAAAACACACAATAGTAGCAATGCTTGATCTTCATCATCAATCTTGACCTCAATATTTTCAAGATCAAGAATCAGCTTGTTGAAAATATCCAGCTGCTCAGCCAAGACTTTGTATTCACTCATATTGAATGAATACAAATATTACTTTAGGTAGATATTGACCAAGGATTTGGTCATATACAATCCCTTGAGTTCGCTCCATACATCCACTGCAGTTTTCTCCTTTGAAACTTGCCTAAGAAGCTTATCACCGAGGCTCAAGATGATTGCACTATGGGCTTTCTCGATCATCATCACATTCTCTTTCTCTTTTAGGGCAACATCCATATTCTTTGATCCTTTCAACACTTCTAACAAATCCTTTTGAATAAGAAGGCTTACATCTTCAAGCGCCACAAATCAAAATTGTTCACACCGGTGAGTTTATCAATCTCATACTTTGTTGACGAAATCTTCTCCTCCATGCTCATCGCACCAATTTGTTGTGAAAATGGTGCCTGGAAAACATAGTATGATCAGCTTCTTGATTAACAAGAAAACAACAAAGAGAAATAAAAGAGATATGACAAGAGAAAGACAATTCAAATTCGTTAAAATTGGATTCTTTATTCAATTACATATTAGGGTACAATGCTTATAATTGAATCTCAACGACACCACTTTCTCCACTTGATTAGGATTAACAGGGATTGATAAAGAAGTAGTGACTAGTATTATATTTATAAGACAACTAAACCCTAGATTTCAACTAACATACTAAACAATTGGCCCAACAAACTGGCATAATTCGACGTGCTAACTTAGACTACAAGCTAACATATTTCGACTGCATGCTTGAATAAACTTTGACTACAACATGCACATCTTCGACTCATGCATGCTTGAACATACTTCGACTACAATATACATAACTCCTGTTTAAACATGAAGTTATCCCTGTCGAGACTAGAGTTTGATCCAAAAAACCACAACCAATTATGCTTTGTTCGTCCTTATCGAACAAGAACGTTAAAGGGTAGATGAATTCTCTTCATCAACACATCTCTAAGACGATGTAGCTTTATGTCTGGGCTCAATCTGAAGGGTTTGTTACTACGGGAAAAGAAAATTTAGTATGTAAATTAAATAAGTCAATATATTGATTAAATCAAGCTTATACACAATGATATCTTAAATTTAATAATACTCTTTTGTCATATGGTTTTGTAGAGAAAACTGTAGATCGGTGTATCTATATGAAGGTCAGTGGAAGCAAATTCGTAATTTTGATCTTATATGTTGATGATATTCTACTTGTTGCCAATGGTTTTTCTTTGTTACACGATGTAAAGAAGTCTGTCTCCAATAAATTTGAAATGAAGGATATGGGTGAGACATCATACGTGATAAAAATATAAATATTCCATAATAAATCACAAGGACTATTGGGCTTGTCTCAGAAAGGCTATATAAATAAAATATTTGAGAGATTTATAATAGATAAATGATCTATAGAGATAGTTCATATTTAGAAAAAGGATAAGTTTAGTCAAATACAATGTCCCAAAAATGAATTGGAACGAAAATAAATGGATTTTATTTTGTATGCATAAGTGGTCGGGAGCTTAATGTATGCCCAAACATGTACCCGACCATATAGCAATTTTGTCGTTAATATGTTGGGTCGATATCAAAGTAATCCTAGAATGGATCACTAAAAAACTGCAAAGAAAGTTCTTAGGTACTTACAAGGAACCAAATATTACATGCTCACATATAGAAGGTTGGATCACCTTGATGTGGTTGGCTACTCGGATTTAGACTTTGTGGGATGTATGGACTCAAGAAAATCTACATTTGGGTATGTTTTCTTCTGGTTGGAGGAGAAATATTATGGAAGAGTGGAAAGCAGACTATAGTAGCTACCTCAACTATGGAGGCATAATTTGTGGCGTGCTTTAATTCCACAATCAATCATTATAGTTGCGGAACTTCATCTTAGGGCTTGGTATTATCAACAGTATAGCTAGGCCGCTAAGTATTTATTATGATAATTCTATAGTTGTCTTCTTCTCTAAGAATTATTAAATATTCCAAAGGTGCTAAACATATGGAATTGAATTATTTATCAGTGAGATAAGAAGTGCAAAAACAAAAAGTGCCATTTGAATATATTGGTACAAATTTAATGATAGCGGATCCATTAACTAAAGGTATACTGCCCAAGATATGTGTTGGCCATGTAGAAAGAATGTGTATTATACAAAAGTCCTTATTAACATTATAATGTGATTCATATATATACATATATAATTTAATGTTTGTATTGTATGACACTAGTGAATTCAATTAAGGTTATGTTTTTTCTGATTTTTATTATCCATATTATGTTATATATGTTATTGTTAATATGTGATTAAAAGGATATCTTTGAAATACATGAAAGACATATTATTGTATCGCTTAAAGTTATTTGAATTGGATTAATTTATGATACATGGAAGGAATCAAGTTGATGGATAACTTGTGACCTCTATGATCTGATCATTTCGGTTCATTAAAGATGATAACTTATGTTTTCAATGAATGATGCATAATTATGATATAAGATTGAAACACCAAGTTGTTATATGAGTCAAGTGGGGGACTGTTTGATTAATTTGTTGATCCATGAAAAGTGACTCATATAAACAAAATATGCTTTAAATAAAAATTGCCTAAATATGATGATTGTTTGGGTTTGATTGGATAATCATGCCAAAGGGGTTTTATTTTGAAATTCAAAATTTAAATCCCTCTTCTATCTCTTCATGGCTATTGGAACATGACTCTTGGGATGAGATGTGATTGTTGGAATAAAATTCTTATAAAAAGGCACATTGAGGAAAACAACACTAACTTTTCTCATTCCTTCTCATTTCTCACAAGCAAACAAAAGTATCTTAATCATCAAAGATACAGAAAAAGAAGAAGGAAGGGATGATAGAATGATTCAGATCCAGAATCAAGAACTCAACAAGAATCAATGTCATGGATCTGAGTATGTTTTTATTATTTCTCATAGAAATTAAAATAGTGTGAAAATCATAATATCAAGATTCTTAACAAGAAATTTTCTAACAAAAAATTCTTAGAATGTCTTAAATAACATACGCTATTATATAAATTAATCAATTAATTTTTTGAGACACCATTGATTAGGAAAAAATGTAGATTGCTTAAGAGATGTATAATTTTTTTACTATGATAGTAAAATGTATATTAGTTGTATAAGTATGATGTCCCACAATATCATGCCAGTATCAGGTGCTCGATGAAGAAGGCGAAACAATTTCATATTTAAAATGTTGGTGTAAGCCCTAGAGGCCAATACTTTTGGTACTTGTATCAAATTATTTATTAATAATAAAAGGTTTTTTCTTTATTATGTTTGTTTGGTAAAGTCCCTAGAATAGCTAGTCCGTTTAATATATCAAGTATGACTTAATTATGAGATCACATTAAACATAAGGATACTATTCTTAAAGTATCCGTAGTCGAGCTTTATTGTGAAGTGGGATAACATTAAAGCATTAAGACTATTATGTTTGTAGACTGATGATCACATCTCATGGATCATGGATAAAGGGTTATCAAGTCTTAAACATAGGTATGAATATTAAGAGTAATATTTATACTGGATTGACCCGCTATGAGAATACTATATAGAATGTTATGCAAAGTGTCATAAGTTATTCTCATGGTGATAATGGTGTATACCACTCTTCGACCTGAAACCACTATGGATCCTAGATGTAGAGTCGAGTGCTTTATTGCTGATCCAACGTTGTCCGTAACTGGATAACCATAAAGACAGTTGATGGATACTCCACAAAGCATGCTAAGGGACATGAGTATCCTAGATGGAATTTGCCCATCCTGCGTAACAGGATAAATGTCTATGGGCCCAATATTGAATTGGACAAGGATGACACGGTCTATGCCTTGTGTTCAATATAGACATATGGGCAAAAGGGTAATTATACACATAATTATTATCACAGAAGGATTTGTCAGATCACATGACATTTTCGTGACTTGGGTAGCAGTGATGTGTTGCTAGATACCGCTCACTGTTTATTATGTTAAATGTGTGATTTAATATAATTACCAACGTCGCGAAAACCTACAGGGTCACACACAAAGGACGGATTGATGAGAGATAGAGTAACTAAGGAACGTCGTAAGGTACGGTGTACTTAAGTGGAGTACGAAATATGGTAAGGTACCAAATACTTAAGTGATTTTGGCATATTATGAGATATGGGCCAAAATACACTTAAGTGGGCTTTTTAGCTTGAAGCCCACACAAGTGGTTCTATAAGTAGAACCCTTGGGTAGAAGCATTGTAACTCTAATTGGAATTTCGTTTCCCTCTCTCTCTCTCTCTCACTCAAAGCCTTCATTCATAGCAGCTAGCACTG
Source organism: Lathyrus oleraceus (assembly GCF_024323335.1). Classification (NCBI taxonomy): domain Eukaryota; kingdom Viridiplantae; phylum Streptophyta; class Magnoliopsida; order Fabales; family Fabaceae; genus Lathyrus; species Lathyrus oleraceus. Next base: position 65,288,050 of record NC_066585.1, read on the forward strand.
AGATTGGAGGAATCCGTTCGTGTTGACTGAGTAGAGGCGTTGTCATCGTTCAACGTTCGTGATCGCCACAAGAGGTAACGATTCTATCACTGATCATGCCCATTCGTAAGGATCACTAAATGGAGAAATTTTTAAATTCCGCTGCGCCTTGGATGGTAATTCTCCTTCATAAAAGTGTGTGATTCATTTCACTTTGTTGAAGTGCAAATGTAAGTTTTAAATCAAGCTTTGTAAATTAGGACAAATTCTAAAATATCAATTCTGCATCGTCCCTCCTTATTGAACAAACACATTAAGGGGTAGGATAATTATCTTCATTAACACGTCTCTAAGATGGTGTAGATTTGTGTATGGGATTACAATTTTAGGAGTGGTGGTTTTGGTGGTCGTGTTCTCCTTTTGAGTGTTTTGGCAGAGTCTGGATTCTAATTACCACCATGTCTGTTGATATTTTAGGTCTCGTGAATCTTCAATCAGACCCCTTAATGGAGGTGAATGTCCATGTAAGAACTTATTAGATGGACCCCTTGAGGAGGGTATTCCAATTTTGGTTTATTCATTGTATTGATGGGATCTCCTTTTTGTCACCTGATTCCATTACTTCTTTAAATGTAGAGGTACACCTAGATAAGATACATTGATGCCTAGCCTAGAATTTATGGTATATGGTAGCAAAAGAGTAAATTGATTGTGTGATCATACCTGAGAGTGAGACACAAATGTATATAGTGAATGTATTATGATACTCCCAAGGCGGTTTCTATCCCTAATGGGGCAATCTCAAGGATCATTGGTTGATAAGTGGAGGCTAGTTTGTGTCCCATACTCTGAGATAAACGGTAGTACATCTTAATTCTGATACGGTATTGGTGTTTCAGAACTGCACTTGCACCTCAGTACTTATGAATACATGAATAATATGTGTGTTTGTTCACGAGAATGGCCTCAAAGGTGTGCGACCATGTTGTGTCATATTGTACTATCAAGGTTGGCACCTCGAGAAGTAGTAATAAGTCTCACTATTAGGTATTCTATGTTGTTTAAATTTAATAAAAGATTCCTACCATATTTTTTGGTTGGGCTCCTTAGGTTAATACAACTACAAATTTGAAGGTTCTGGGTTCAAGCTTTGTAGGTGCTCTTGGAAAAAGGTAATATAAAGGGGAATACTGATCCCACCCCATGGCGTGCTTCCCCACCACAGTTAAAATTCACAACGGCCCCTAGATGAACCTTTTTTACACACTCCTCAGTGCAAATTGGCGAGCCACCCTTATTTTGCCAAAATCTAGTCTGGAGATACATCTCTGTATCAATATTAGGATGATTCCGGAGATGCATCTCTGTAACAACCATTAATTCAAAACTCAATGAGTTTTACAGAGATGTATCTCTGAAATATGCTTTGTTAGGTCATTCCATAAACAATTGCATAAACAATGGCTGAATGTTGCAAAAAAACAACACAAATTAACACCAAAATACTTAACATTACATAGATAATTGTTAACATAAATTTAAGATTACATTTCATTATAAACGAGTGGTTCATGATGTTGCAACATCTTTAGAATATATTTGGTTGATCTTGCAATTGTCACATCCATTTCAATCAGACTCTTCGATGAGTAACGGTAAAATGCACTCCACATAACCTTTAAACCTTCATCCATCTTCAGTTCAAGCTTGGGGGACCATATTTTCCCTTCATCGTCAATCTAGGGTGAATGATACTCAAGCTTGATGACTCTTTGATTTTATGGATATCGCAGAAGGGTATTCAGTTTGGATTTCAGATTAATGAGAGTTATGTCCTCGAATACCCTAAATTGAAGTAGGGGATTTGTGCTATTGAAATACACAAATGTAAGATGTGGATATGTATTCATTCTGGTATGTTGTGTTTTTATAAAGAACATGGGAATTAAGACCCCTTTTTATACATGTTTGAGATTATTTTGGACATTAGAAACAATATCTTATCATTAGAGCAAATTTCGGATATGCATATCCAGATGCGCTCTATTTTTAAAAAATAAGGGTTTTCACGGAGATACACATATGTAAAATCCCTTTTTTAGTTGTTTTTATAATTAAAATGAGGTGTGTCTAGAGATGCATATCTGGACTCACCCCACATAGCATTGTTCACACATAACTAGTATATATACAAGGCCAAATTTTGAAACAGAAAAAGTATCTTAAAATTACCCCCAAATTATATAACATTAATATAAATATACATTATGTATGTTTCAAATTATATCGAGATTACATCATTGACAATATTACATACAAAAAACTAGTTACATTGTTAGATAAAAACCAACATGTATTAAAATATGTATCACCACCAAATCTATATCTATTGGTGGTTCCTTCTTTGACCTTTCTTTATTTAATTCCCAGTTAGTGTTGCTCAACTTGGTGAACTCTTCCATCCTTTTCAGAAAGTGATTCGGCCAAGTTTCAAGCTCTTTTGTGAAATGTTCCATCCACTATGGTGATGTCTTTGGCACCAGACACCTTGTTTTCAAATACACTTGAACAAAATGTTGTGTTTTTGAAAACCACCCAATACATATGATGCGTCTGGTAGGATTTTGAGGTGACCTACTCCGAAGTGGGAAAAATATCTCTGAGAAAGCATATTGTGTCAAATAAATACACACCTTATCATAAGAACTTGCTATAATATGTCTCATTCCAGGGAAGCACATCCATTTTTCAACCGGTGTCAGACCAGTAACATAAGTAATAAGATCGTTGAGAATTGTATCATAATGTTCTTTTTTTCCCGTATAGCATTGTGTATGATTCCCTATGTGTCGTTAACTCTTATATAAGCTAATCACTGACAAATTGGTGGTCTTCCACTCCTTTATTGAGTAAAACTGATACAGCTCAAAAACCATAGTTAACATCACCTTCAACATCTACAATCCACTCAATATATTTGTGCATAAAAAATGATATTTCTTCAATATGGATAATTTTTGGTAATGGTGGTGAGGGAGATGGTTTGCTAATGCGAGCACCCTTGAATTTTTTTTTAGATTTAGGAGTTGGAGAATCCATAAATTGTGAGTCAGCATGTTCAAAGTAAGAAAGAGATCGTCTCGTAAAATTTTCACTCTCGTTTGGTTTGACCTTTTTAGGGGCACGTTTCGTTTTAATAGTTTCTGAGGGTAGTTTCAAATTCGTTGTTTTCGGATAGGAAATCTTCATTAATTGCTCTCTGATTTATCATCCTTCATCACACCACCACCATTATCAAATCAGAGCCTTTTCTAGTGAGTCTAAATCTCATCCATACCTATCGGTGTGATTACCTTCATTTTCTTTGCAATTAAATAAGCACATGGAAGACCGTATGTATTCCTAAGTGTACAACTACAGTTTGAGCTATATGAACCTGATTATCTGCTCGTTTGGCTTTGTGAAAATAAAATCTAATCCCTCCCGAGATATGTTGCCAACCAATTGTGAATAAAAGATTTTGTCTTTGAATCAGTGTTCTAACACAGTAATGCTCTGACCAAAAGATGTTTGTATCTCATTATGTTGGTTTCAGAGAATTTGGTTCACGACATCCCAATCTCGGCAAAAAATTACAATTACTGTTTCCCAACCAATTCTTTAGTGTAGCATGTGCAGATTCAACTATGTTAGTTGTTGTATTGTCAAAGTGTCTAACCTGGTTAATTCAGACACAGACAATACTTTCTTTCACCTGGTCCAAAATAATACTCTTACATATTTTAGGAAACCTAGATATCTCGCACACACCCTCCTTAAATGTATTACAGATTTAACATATAACTCTTACGTGGATGAATTTATTATAACATTCCAGACATCCACTATTTGTTCCATTACCACACCAGGTTTGAACATTTTTCCATCTTCACCCTTGATTTATTTGGTTCCTACCACAGGTTTTAGTTACCTTCTCACATTTTTAGTTATGTGATACTTATAAAGTAATGCATACGGTGTATGAAACACCTTTGCAATCAAATTCATCAGGGCAATGCCGCGATTAGTGACAATTACATTTGGCATTTTTTCTTTGTCCTTCAACATCGTCTTGCACATTTCCAAAGCCTGGTTAACATTGTCCCCTTTTTCGGATTCCAAAAATGCAAAACCCACAGAAAAAGTATTCTCCATAGAAGTAACACCAATAATTTCCAAAAGTGGAAGCTTATACTTGTTGGTCTTATATGTTGAATCAATTATGAACACAGTGGAAAATGTGTTGAACAACTTGATGGAATAGGGATGAGTCCAAAATATATCTCGACCAGTGACTTTATCCTCACAAACTTTGTACCTAGAAACATAATGGTCATCATCGAAAAACTTCAACATTTGTTGTATTTTAGATCTTGGACCTCTTACCTCCTACTTGTTCCGGGCGTGTACATTGTATACTTGCTTGATATTTGAAATATTTTGAGGTCTTTTCCGTTTCAAAGTTGCAAGTATGTTTTTCGGGGCCACCATGTTTAATGTCATGTTCGAAACAAGTTCCTTCTCCTCCTGAATAAAGAGACATACAATGGGATGACCGACTAACTTGTGACAGAAGATATGATTATGTATACTAGAAACCACATTAAACTTCCACGTATCATTCACCTTATGGTATTTTCGCACAATTTAAATGGACACTCACATTTTTTCGATTCGGTGTCATCACGTTTCGACTTTCGAATAAGTGGTTGGTACATAGTCATGCCTTTTAACACAAAGCATGATTATGTATACGAGTTGTACATGTACGATGTACTGTGAGACCATTCTTTTAATAATTTATAAAAGAGATGTGTTATGTTTACATTAAATTACCTACATATCTACACACTGTAACTTTTTCAAAAGCATTTTAAGAGTGACATAGAAACTAAGGCAAGAAAAAAATGATTAAAAAAATAAAACGTACATGTAATCGTATATAAACACGGTATAATTGTTGTTTTATGTGTCATCATATCATTTCTCTTTATAAAATCCAATAAACTCTTTAAGAGAAAAAGGAATATGCACCGACAGTGTAAAATATTTTTACACTGTCAATCAGTAAGACTTGTGTATCCCATCACATCACACTTTTAATTTTAAAATACTGTTATGATTTGACAATATAAAATATTTTGATTGGATGTCAATGTAATACTTCTTTACGCTGACCGTGCACTACCTTTAACCTCATTCTTTAAAAAATAATCGCCAAAGATGCAATGAGATATTTTTTTCTTGAACTAGAGAAATTTTTTTCATCCTAAATTTTTATTAGATAAAAATATTATACATGCAGTTTGGTTAAATTAAAAAAATAATAAATAAATTTAAAAGGATTTTAGAAGAAAAAACATTTAAATGCAACCATTAATTTTTTCCAATTTCACATGTGTACTCCATGTAAGTACAATAGAAGACAATTTCATTTTAAAACACAATTATTAATTTGTCATTTTGATAGATTTATGTTGTCTTTGTTTTCTGTTGTGATAGATACCTACCTTCATTTAAAAATATTAAATAGAAAAGTAAGTAGGTGAAGTCTAGTGGTTAATTATTTTCTTAGGAAAATAATGATTAAAATAATATAAAAGAAAAGAAAAACATGGAGAAACTCAACTATAGTGAACATTCATCACATGAATCGTAAAAGTACATAATTTATGGTCTATCTTTCAATGTATAGATATATCCTATAATTTGAATTCCTTATACTATAATTTGAATTTAGTTAGCTTTAAAGTTGGTCATATGAAGAGAGTGAGGGGAGCTCAAGCAAGTCATACGAAGGACATCATGCATATACATTTTTAATAAATTTGACTGTTTCATGTCAATTTTTTTACTGATCAAGTTTAAACATGTTGATTATGTTGTAAGAAATCAATTTTTGATTTTTTTTTTCAATTTAATTAAAAAAAACTAAATATCATTTTTTTAAAACAAAGTGATAATAACTATTAGAAATTAACACCCAAAACTGTGAATACTAAAGTTTGAGCTCTGTCTTTCAATCTATCAATATCAAAGTTTGATAGATAAATTATGATTTTCTTGATAAAAATTAAATGATCTATTATTTTTATTATTTTTAATACTTGATAAATACATTTTTTTAATCCATATAAAATAATTAACTGAATCATTCATTTTATAATGAATTGAGTATTTAATATTATTGAGAACTAATATTTGCTGATAAAATAGTATAGTTTTATTATATGGTAAGAGAAGGTGAGTGTCTAGTAATTGAGGGACAAAATGACAATTCTAAAAAAGTAAAGAGCACCTTTCATGTCCCAAATCCATTCATACCACAACTGCCAAACCTAACCAAGTCCACACATATTAAAATAGGGGTCCATCCCTCACCTATTGCCATCACAATCCACTACAGTTTTACCTTGATCAATACTGTAAACATCAAATCCCAAAGAGTTTGGATCTCTAGTGTTTACCTCTTGTGGCAAATTAATCAAGTTCATATGTTTTCTTGACTAGACATAAACTATGTTCTTCTTGAAAGCTATACAATATATGCCAATTATGGCAACACCAGTTTTGATGTGTGTGTATGTTAGTTGGCATCTATTCAATTAAAGACAAAGTAATTCCTTCTTTAAATCAGATATAAAGTTACTTTTAGGTGCACAAATTGTTATATTTGTGTATTTATACATGAACTTATATTTAATCTTTGATTTATTATTTAAATATTTAATGACTTAGATGCAACACAGCTTGATATATAAATATACTACTTTAGCTTTATGGTTTGACATAATGTTATTTAAATTTTGGTTCTTAATTTTTTTTTGTTATATGTTCATTTATTAAAAATTATATATAAATGTGAATAATTTATTAATATTTTTTATCAACAAAATTGACTTCACTTTTTTAAACTTGAATATATTTTCCATTTTCGTAGTAATTTTTTTTTTCAGAAATATCCAATAATTATCGATTATTTTTTATTTTAACGTGTTTTTTTTTTGTTTTTTTTACCAATCATAATTTATTTGCTAACCTCTTGGGGTTGACATATTATTGGTAAATGTGTGAGATTTTAGAGTGCACTCCTCTCAAAATTTCAAATTCGAATCTATTTTATTAAATTAGTTGTCAGTCAGATATTAATTGTACATTTATTTATAATGTATGTTGATGTTTGTTAAAGTTTAAGACTTGTTCTGGGTTCGAGGCAGATTGTAAGTTTAGGGAAAGATATTATTTTTATCGAAAAATTATTTCATTATAAAAATGAAGGCGGTGAAATCCAAACCCAAACCAAATCTGATTGGGAAGGGTTTGAATTCAATCTTGTGTGACAAAAGGTCTATTTTGTAGTATTGAATTGATGTGTTTATTATTGTGTGAATTGTAGGTGATGACTGATGAGTTTGTGCAGTCATTAAGTTGAGTTATCATATTAAGTTAAAGCGAGGGTTTTAGAGAAAATCATTGCCACTACAGTGAGGTAACTTTAGAGTTAAGGCGAGGGTTATGAGAACCCTAGCCATTTGTAGGAAAATACTTTAGTAGAGTTGTCACATGTGAACCTTGAGTTAATTAAGATGTTTAGAGTTGTTAACATGTTTTAAATTGACTCTAAAGTTATTAAAGAGTTGAGTTTATAGTCATATTTCTATTTGTTAGGGTCATTTGGCAGATGTAGAGTTGAAGTTGAAGGTATATGACCTTAGAGTTGAGTTTTGATAACTCAAATATATTTTTAGAGTTAGGCAAATTAACTTAGCTGAGTTATCAATCGTCTTATGATTATGTAGGATTGAGTAGTGATGAGTTGAGATTCAAGCGTGACATAAACCAATGTTTATCTGTACGTTTTTGGGCGGTGAGAACTCAAATAGCAAAAACAGACGAGTTTCGAATCAGTTTAATGGGGAGAAAATGCAGAAAATTGCAGGTAGACATAGAAAGAAATTGATCGTCTTATTTCAGGCATAACTTGAGTTTCGTAAGTCCTTTTGAGATGTTGTCAGTTGAGTTAGAAAGATAATTTAGTGATCTTTCAAACTAGAGTTTCATAATTTTATCATGAGTATATAATATTTCGTGCTATTTTGAAGTCAAAAATTCTGTTTTAGAGTTTATGCATGAAATATTTGCGCTATGGCTAAACTGAAACGAATAGAATTAGAGTTTCGTAAATCTTTTATATATGCAGTTAAGTGCATTAGAAAGAGGGTTTAATGATATTTACTGTTGGTGTAAGCCCTAGAGGTCAATACTTTTGGTACTTGTATCGAATTATTTATTAATAATAAAAGGCTTTTTCTTTATTATGTTTGTTTAATAAAGTCCCTAGAACATAAGGACACTATTCTTAAAATATCTGTAGTCGAGATTTGTTGTGAAGTGGGATAACATTAAAGCATTAAGACTATTATGTATATAGACTGATGATCACATCTCATGGATCATGGATAAGGAGTTATCAAATCTTAAACATAAGTATGAATATTGAGAGTAATATTTATACTGGATTGAACCTCTATGAGAATACTATATAGAATTTTATGCTAAGTGTCATAAGTTATTCTCGTGGTGATAATGGTGTATACCACCCTTTGACCTAAAACCACTATGTATCCTAGATGTAGAGTCGAGTGCCTTATTACTGATCAAACATTGTCCATAATTGGATGATCATAAAGACAGTTGATGGATACTCCAAGAAGCATGCTGAGGGACATGAGTGACCTATATGGAATTTTCCCATCCTGCATAACAGGAAAAATGTCTACGGGCCCAATATTGAACTGGACAAGGATGACACAGTCTATGCCTTGTGTTCAATATAGACATAGGGGCAAAAGGGTAATTGTATACATAAGTATTATCACAAAAGGATTTGTCAGATCACATGACATTTTCGTGTCTTGGGTAGTGTCGCATCTCGAAAAATACGATTCCTCGCGATGGTCGCGGAAAATATTTAGTGTTCGAACAGAGTCGCCACCGAACTTTATTTATCCCAATAAAGGGATAGGAAAATATCGATAAAACCTTTAGGAAATTGAATAATGGTCGTCGCAACCACATTCGGGTTCGGGAGTGGATTATGCAAGAGGAAGGTATTAGCATCCCTTGTGTCCGTTGTACTCAACGGGAACCTTTTAGTTCAATAGTGTGTTTCGAGTGTTAATTTATGTTTGTTTGTTATCTTTAGGTTATTAAAAATAGAAATGGATAAGAACCTCAAAAAGGAGAAAGGGGAGGTTTTTTATTAGTGTGCTCGCGAAGATACAGCAATCTCCTGCCTACGTATCCTTAAATAAGGAAATCAGAGCATTCGTAGTTCGGGGAACTACGGTTGGTTGGTGTTTTTTAATGAACAACTGTTTAGATCATGTTCTAAAGGCTAAACGTTGGCTTGTCTACTCTCGGCGGAGGCTTAAGCATTGGTTTGTTGTGCGCATTAGAAATGATTAAATAGTGTTTTTTCTGAAAAGAGTTTTGGTCACACGGGGGGTGACAAGTGGGATTAATATGTTGGATGTTTTGATTGGTTGAGATGTTTTTGGTTGGATGACGATTACTCGGATAGTCGAGTAAGACAACTCGTATCCTAACAGTCGGGAAAGGGAATAGAAGACTCTAGACCACTTTCTTTTTCATCCTTAATTAGAAAGGATTTGATAATAGTTAGGATGTTTTGAATGGGTGACGAATACTTGGATAATCGAGTAAGACAACTCGCATCCTAATAATCGGGAAAGAGAATAGAAGACTCTAGACCACTTTCTGTTTCATCTGAATATTTATGAAAATAAGGTTGTATATGGTTGATGTATTTTTAGGATAGACGACAAGTACTTGAATGTCTGAGTAAGACAACTCATGTCCAAGCATTTGAGAAGAGGAATTGAAGACTCAAGACCATCTTCTTTTCGTATAGTTCGTTATGAAAATGATTTGATTAAGTATGAGTTGGTAAAAAATGACAATTGTTCGACTGACCGAGTAAGAGAACTCGTATTCAAACAATTGGGGAGAGAAGTTGAAAACTCAAAGTCATCTCCCTTTTCATTTCATTATTATGAAAATAATTTGATTTAATCTGGGTTTAGAAGTTTGCAAAGAAAAGACGAGTGTTTAACTGACCGAGTAAGAAAACTCGTATTCAAACAATCGAGGGGAGGAGTTAAAGGCTTAAAACCATCCCCCATTTCATTTTTATACATTGTAAGAACGTTTGATTTAATTTATGCTTAAGTGAATTAGAAATGACGATTATTCGACTAACCAAGTAAGAGAACTTGTTTTCAAATAATCGAAGAGAGAAATTGAAGACTCAAAGTCATCTCCCTTTTCGTTTCTTATTATAAAATGATTTGATTTGAATTTTAAAAAAAATGGTGTTGGACCAAAATAATTAGATTATTTTTAGGATAATAGGATATAGAATGAATCAATTGCTAACATTACTAAATTGTATAGCATCATAACTAAACATGTTTTATATTTGTTTTACAAATTGTGACAATCCCAATTGCACCTATACTCCACCATATATCAGTATATTAACAACAATAGAATGATACTTTTAAGCTTATCACTCTACACTCATATTAGCTCAATTGAATTTCAAACCATATAACTACAATAGATGCAGCATATTTTACTCTTCAAATTAGAAATCAATTAATAATGAAAATGATATTTATCATCAACTAGAGCCCAAGAAATTTAAGGCTTAGAGATTAATAGTTATTACTTAGCACTTTACTTTGTGGATTCAATAGTTAAAACTTTGAGTCAAATTATATTAACTTCTAAAATTATCATCTAATTCATTAAATACAAAACATTCAAGCATGGTAATGCCAAGAAAATTCCATATATCATAACTACAGTTCCTTCAAACAGAATTCAAATTACTGAAAAGAAAATTCAGCTCACACTTCATCTAAAAAAAAAAAAAAAAATATTCAATCTATATTTATTTACACACTAAACAATCAATAACAAAGAATTTAAAACAAATAATGTCCTTACCACATCTACAGCCAAACATCATTATTTTGCCATTTTAACTACGTGAGATTAAAGAACACGTCCATAGCCTCATGGCCTAGCAAATGAGAATCGATTTGAATTGAAAATAAATAAATTGATTAAATATGAATTAATCCAAACAATTAACATAATAGTGAGAGTCAAGAAGTAGTACCTAGCTACCATCTCACAAAGTCCAAGTAATAATGGCAAATATAAAACCATGTGCAATTAGGAATCCTTGGTGAGAAATGGTGCAATGTTTCTGTTTCTATTAAGGTCATGGACTTTCTTTTCATCATCCATTAAGCCATTCACTTAATATCCAGATAATATTTAAAGTTATAACAGAGCAACACCTAAACACTAAGTAACTCACTAATAAACAATATTCAAACACACAAAGAAAACATAAATCCAGAACCATCCCTGCAACATATATAATTTAAATCCAAAAAAAACAAACAACAACATACTGTACAATATCAAAAACTAGTAGAAACAAACAAACAAACAAACAAAAAATATTGCTAGCCTTATTTTAATAACAGTAATGATAATAAAAGCAAAAGAAAATTAACACTAAGATAAAATGGGATTACCATACATGTGTTCATTTTCAAAATAATCAGCATAAAAACAATATGCATATGCACTCAAAACCAGTCCAAGCCTAATCCAAATAGAACGATTTTTTCAGCAACAATCCAATATGTATATGTATGGCTCTTACAAGTTATCATAGCATCAAAATAACTTTTTTCAATTGAACCTTCTAAACCAACACGTCTTTAGAATCCGTACAGACCACACTAAAACAATTGATTGCAACATAAATCAATATTCACAATGAAACACCAAAGTAAATACTGTAACCATTTCCAACAATCAACCTAACCAACACTGAAAGTGGCAATATCAAGCAGATGAAGAAAAATGAGGTAAAAATAGCATGGTCCAAATTGGCCCCTAAATGCACATCAAAATAAATTTCGATTTGAACAAGAATCCTTCAATAAAGAATATAAACGAGCGTACGGGAAACCAACCAATTTGTAGTACTGCGAATGAGACCGATGTTGTTGAATGCGTGAAGAATCTGGACTCGCACCAACATCGACGGCTTGTCGTTGTAATCTCACGTTGATCTCTTATCGGAACCTTGTGATTGAGTCGGTGGTGGTAATGTTGTGGGTGACACCGTGACCGGATCTGAAGCGAGTTTGGAGACGTCGGCGGAGCTCGAAGATGATGATTTTCAGCTTGTTGGTAAGACGATTGCCGGAAGTGAGGATGGGTTTCGCCAGAAAGGTTATTGTGAAATGGGAAGTGGAAGGTTAACGCGAGCAGTTTCAGCGGTGTGGGTTAGGGTTCGTGCAAAGATTGAAGGTCGAACGGTGGTGTTACTGACGGAAACGACGAAGGTTGTATGTGTGTGACCGGAGTTGAGACGGAAGAGGAAAGGGTTTTCGTGAGGGTTTCGTGTTGAAGGAGTGTCCGGTGAGAGAGATGAATGAGTGGGTCTGTTGAATCCGCGGCGGCTAGGGTTTTTCAGAGTGAATGAATGTGAAGAATTTTTCTTTTCCTGAGAGAGAGTAAGTGAGGAAATGTGAGTGAGTTTTCTGAATTTTTATGAGTGATCCAAGGTTTTGAGTGAAGAGAAACGTGTGGGCATATATGAGTGAGTGGTAGGTGAGTAGGGCGGCCTAAGATGTTACGTGAGAGAGATAGATTTGAGGAAATAGGTGGGTTTTTTGCCAACTGTAAAAAAGTTTGTTCAATGTTGGCTATTATTATTATTATTATTATTTATTTATTTTTAAAAAAAAAAGATCCAATGTCAAAAATATATTATTTTTATTATTAAAGAAAATAAGTATATTAAAAATTTATTATCCAAATTCAAATTAAGTATATAGAAAAAATTCTAATTAATTAATTTGGATATTTGGACAAAGAAAAATAAAATAAAATAACTGATTAGGAATAAAAGTCAGGCGAAAATTTGTTTTAAAAATTAAATCAGACGCACCAAAATGATCAGCACAAAAATATATTTATTAAAAAAAATACATCGTTTCTTCAAGTTCTGAAATAAATTTGCACCGGTTAAAAGGCTCAGGCGGGTCGAAATGCAATTGAAACATCCGCTAACAAATACAACGAGCACACCAGGTTAAACTACGTGAACCGTAGATTAATAATACTGGCGTTTGCAATTTTAATTTTGAAACTTTTTACCTGCTGATTTTTGCACATTCTTGAGAAATGATCCAACCGATTTGTCTGCATTTTCAATAAATTTATCCTAACTGATATTTCAGGTATTATTCATGATGAAATGTATGTCATGTTATGCATATGATGCAAAATTAAAAAAATAAAATTAATTCTATGAAAATTTAAATATGCCCGGACAAAATTGGGGTATGACAGCTGCCCCTATTTAATTACCTTGAACCAGAAAGTATAAATGACAGTAGTCTTTGTACATTCGTGGTGGAAGATAATTAAATACGAAAAGACCCGAATTTTGTCCTTCGAAATGCAATGGAGAAATGCAGAAAGAAAAATGCAGTGAGAAATACAGTAAGAAAAGTTATTAGAAGGTAAAATGAAACAGTCAAGACTCTCTGGGAATTGTCAGAACAGTATCTTGGATGTCATGATCGAGATATTCCAATAATGGAATGATACCTCAACTGTATCTAAGACTTTCTGATAATTAGCAGATCAGTGTCTCGATTTGAACGCACGAGATTCTCTGAGGATCAACGAAGCAGTACCTTATATGATATAATTGAGATATTCCGACAAGGGAATGATACCTCAACCGTATCTAAGATTCTCCGAGGATACCTAGAGCAGTATCTCTAAAAAGGAATGAGACTCTTCATATTGATGAAGCAGCATCTCAAACAGCAGAAATGAGATTCTCTGTATCGAGTCGAAGCAGCATCTTATAGGATAGAATTAAGATATTCCGAATAAGGGAATGATACCTTAATTAAATCTAAGACTCTTCGAGGATACTAGAGCAGTATCTCTAAAAACTGAATGAGACTCTTCATATTGATGAAGCAGCATCTCAAACAGACAACTGAGATTCTCCATATAAATGAAGCAGTATCTCAGATGTTTATCTGTTGGGGGAAATATTTTAGACAAGACTCCTTTTGGAGGAGATTTACTATAAATGCTCTGCAGTGGAAAAGCTCATAAGAGACTTTTTAGGGTAACCTCTGCTTGGGGGAGCAATGATAGCAAAAATGTTGGAGAATATCATTATTAATCATAAAGTTGAAAAATGATTTGTTGAGAAATAGTTCCACGAGCACATGCAAGGTAATAACTTTATTTGGAGATGGGGAATGTCTAAGATATATATGAATGGCCTTAGATCCTGATCTTTTATGTTTGATTTTTTGTAGGATGTCCCACCTTGGGTGGCAATGCCATGCATGGGATGATGCATTAGATGCATAAAGGGATGCAATTGTTGGGGATATTTAGGATGTGTATGTATGAATGCGAGTAATTTTATTCATTTTTTATGAAATTTCCGTTTTGACGGGAGTGCTTATGTATGGGTATGCTGATGATTGATAGGATTGTGCTTGATGAATCTTCCTAATTGGCAGGAAAATTATGCATGGAATGATGCATGTGATGCATGTGGGAATGCAATTGGGTAATTGGATGTTTTTGTAGGGTTTTATTTTTTAGATTATTGGGGAATATCATCACCAAAGAGTTGATGGAAAGGCAACTGTCATCGTCAAAGGGTTGACGGAAAGGAACTAAAGGATGTCGTCACCAAAGGGTTGGTGGAAAAGAAACCTCACTAGGGAGTGGCATCACCAAAGGGTTGGTGGAAAAGAAACTTCACTAGGGAGTGGCATCACCAAAGGGTTGGTGGAAAAGAAACCTCACTAGGGAGTGGCATCACCAAAGGGTTGGTGGAAAAGAAACTTTGTCATCGTCAAAGGGTTGACGGAAAGAAACTTCACTATGGAGTGGCATCACCAAAGGGTTGGTGGAAAAAGTATTATCATCATCAGAGGGCTGATGGGAAAGAAATTGTGATGTTATGTATGCGTATGATGCATATTAATGAAAATTTCTTATTTTTGTGAGAGAGATCTTGGATATGCAACTTCCTTATTTGGAAGGAAAGTCATGTGTGTTTATTGTATGCAGTGCATGTGGTAATGCAAGATGAATATTGGTTATTTTTTGGATTGATCTCCCTTTTAGAAGGTGAGATTTTCTGGGTAGCCATGTTGATTGGATTTGAGTTTATGGAGATGCCAGCAGAGTGGACTTTTATTTTTGGTAGCTGCCAATATGGATTGGACTCCTTTTTGCGATTGCCAATGCGAATTGGACTTTGGTTTTTGAAAGGTTTTGGCTTCCCGACACTCGATCTTTTGACGATGTGATGATTGAATGATAGATATGGATGCTTTTGGTGCCCCAAGTTTGATCCTTCGTTGATAGATTTTGTGTTTGTTCTTGAGAGAACTTTAACTTCTTTGCCTGATATGCCTTGTAGATGATTTAATGAGCATAGCGACGTAATCAATGCATGATGATTGTGATCTTGCTCTGCCTCAAGGCTCTTTGCAACTTGTCTTCCACAACCTGCATGGTCTTTGAAGGAACTCTCTTTTGAAAGGAAACCTTATGAATGATTATACCATGGCCTGAACCAAATTTGCCCAAGTGTATGGGTCTTTCAGTAGTTTTGCCCCTGGTTGAGCTTTTGAATGGCTTGCCCCAGATGGACTGAATATTTTGAAATTACTTGCCTCCTTGATCAACCGATGCTTGGAGTTTGTCTTTTGACTGACCAATTCTTGGTCATTGGATACCATGCCCCTAATCCATAGGGTTAAGAAGTAGTCTTGATTTGGGTCAGCATTGACGAATGATCAAGTTCTTCTCTATTGCTTCTTTGAAGCTCCTTGATATCAAGTATTTACTTGCAGTTAAAATTGTTTATTCAATCAATGGTAATTTTAATGCGACATTCATGCAGGTTTGAAAAATCATTTATTGAGGTGATGTGATAGTGTGTGACGAATGAACCATTAGTTCAACTGTATTGCTGATTTAGCTAGTGTGTGAAAGATATAATGAGAATATGATGCCAATACAGGTGATTAGCAAATATTTAGGAGTCAGTTTACGCAACCTTGTTGTAGTATGCTTTCACAATAAACCCTACCTCAATTAGGTCTTTTAAGGGTTGTAATGTGGCTTGGTTCATGGTTATTGAAACAAAGGATGTAAGGCTCAAATTTTGTTTTAACCCACCCCTTCTTCATGATGATCTCCAATCCTACATTCATTTAATTTAACATACACATTCGTCTTTTAAGAAAGTTTGGCAGTGTAGAGATGAGGGTTCAAGATTCGCTTGAAATGACAGTCACCTTATTTTGCTCTTCATGAATGTTGGTGACCCTTTGATTCTTGACATGGTGGTCACTGAATCTTGTTTTATTTTGTTGAGGTTTTTCATGACCTCTTTTGATTTTTGCTTTGATCCCTAACTTTTGCCTGGACCGCTTTTTGAAGCTTTTTAGTCCACCGAGATTGCCCTAATTTTTGCCTAAGTCTCCTTTTTGGGTGTTCGACTTAGCGGGCTCTTTCATTGATTTTTTTTTGAAAGATTATGACTGCCAAGTCATTGGTCATTGAAGAACAACCGACATAACTTTGGTATTTTTCAAGGTTACTTCGATAGTTGAGGATGTGTGCGAAGAATGGCATGTGGTTGATCCTCATACGGGATGTCTCATCTTGTAATTTGAATGCGTAGTCAAATTAACTGAACACTACCCTACCCCAGGTTAGATGTAAGGGTTTGTAAATCCGAAAGAAACTCCTACTTCTAGGCTCAAAGTGGTTGACTAGGGATTAACTCCTTATCTCTCCAGTGTTTGGGGATTTGAAACAATGCCTGTACATCATCAGCAAGGTTTCATCCGAAAGCATACAATCAACAATTATGGGTATTTAGTTTTCGTCATTCTCCTTTCAATCGTTGCTAAAACAACAATTTGATAAGTGAATGGGAGAATTTTTTTTTATCAATGGAAAAGATGAGTGAATACGAAAGGATTCGTTCAAAACATGCATAATCATTTCCTTAATATTACCATTAAAGGAAATCAACAATACTTGAAAGCAGATAAGTACTTAACATGCAAAGAAAAATACAAATGAAATGCGAGGAATAGCCAAATGGTTGCCAGTGCAGAGGAATCTCTCTCGTGCCTGGTTCACTGCTGGGCTAGCTTTCTTCAGAGTAGTGGAATTTCTGCTCGTCGAGACTAGTATGACAATCATCTTCAGACATATTCTCGGAAATCTCTTCCACAGTTTGAACTAATGGACCCGCATAGCTAGGCGAAGAAGTATTATTGATTTGCAAGCTTCGAGGCGTAAATGAGAACATCTTGGAATCAAGCAGGGTTTGTACCTTACTCTTGAGCACCTTGCAGTCTTCAGTTGAATGCCCTTGTGCCCCAGCATGGAAGTCACATCGAGCATTGGCGTCAAAGCCTGGAGGATATGGAGGACTGACTGGTTTTAGCTCCTTTGGCACTATCAATCCCCTCTTAATCAAATATGGAAGTGCTTGACTGTATGGCATTGGAAGCAGATCAATATGTCTATCTGGCTTCCTTGGCCTTTGTTGAGCATGTTGGCGTTGCTGATGTGGAGTGTTATGTCGTTTATATGGCTGATGTGGTGGAATCCACCGTTGATATTGAGGAGGTCTTCGAGTTGTAGGATGCCGACCATATGGAGAGGATGGTGTCTGATATGGAGCTTGTGGGATTTCCCAAACTGCATTAACTTCAACCTCTTCTTCCTTTGGGGAACTGGCGATAGATTCACTCTCAATGCTCTGGCTTTTTGAGGCGCATTGGATTCTTCCACTTTTGAGGCTGCACTCGATACGTTCTCCGATTGACACCAAGTGAGCGAAGTCTGATGCTGCACTGCTAATCATCCTTTTAAAGTAAGGACTTTGCAAGGTATCCCTGAATAATTCCATAACTTCTTTGTCTAAGAGTGGTGGTTCAACGCGACCTGCTAATTCTCTCCATCTTTGGGCGTACCCTCTGAAGGATTCGTTGTTTTCTTGAGACAAGGCCCTCAGCTGCATGCGATCGGGAGCCATGTCCAAATTGTATTTGTACTGCTTCAAAAAGGCATTAGCTAGGTCTATCCACGACTGAACATGATTCCTTTCTAACTTCATATACCAACTCAATGATGCCCCAGTCAAACTGTCCTGAAAACAGTGAATCATTAGTTTATCATTGTGGGCATGAGAGGTCATTTTTCGACAAAACATCACCAAATGGTGCTTTGGACAACTATCCCCTTTGTACTTCTCAAATTCTGGTATTTTGAATTTTGGGGTATAACTAGGCCAGGTACCAAACACATGTCTAAGGCACTCTGTTCAACAGTATCTTGTCCTTCTATGGCCTTGAGTCTTTTCTCTAGCACACAACATCTTTTAGCAATCTCATCATCTTGTAGTTGTTCAGTATTAACCACAAGGCTCGTCCCATGGGAATCTGGCCCAGAGAATGCAAAGCTATGATACTCAACATCATCATGATATGAGGAACCCTTATCTCGAACAATATGACGTTCTTGTACAACCGAGTTATTAATTGGGGTTTGCACAGGCCGAGGTTGGGTAAGATCATTTACTGGAGGCGGAACTACATTCTCAATAACTGCAGTCTGTTGAACGTTGTCATCTCTCTTCGCTAAAGCTATCATGGCTTCCACAAGTTGGTCTACCTGGTTTTTCATTGAGTCAACATCTCCTCTTAATGCAATGTGGCTTTGCTTTAGCGGATCCATGGTCTTTCAAGAGCTACTTCAAGTCCGATACAAGTGTCAGGAATTCAACTGCAGGTGATGGACGAAGGATGGATGAGTTTTTTTGTATTTATTTTTGTGTGGAAAATGATATGAAATGTATGATGATGAATGCAAATGCAATGATCAACTGCGGGTCATGGCAGATGTTGTATTTATTTATGTATGAAGGTAGTGACATGTTTAAGATCACAGGTTCAAAGTGTTCTCAAATGGATCAGCATAACGGGTAAACGACATGTATCTCTGATTAATGGAACTCCATGGGTAGGCTCTACAGTTGGTAGGTTCCCAGAGTCATGGATATTTCTTGAGGACGTCACTGCCGTGACGAAGACTCGTCGGACAATAATATCCTTAAGAAGATCTCGTCTAGGTGAGGTCTTCGTATTGTCCCAACAAGGAAAACTCCATGAGGATTCTACTACACGACTCTCGAGTCCAGGGTTCTAACAAGGTTCTCAGAGTCATAGATCGAGGTTGGAAATATTACTGTAAGATAGTAATACTTCCAAGGGATCTCATCTGATTGGGGCTTTCGTATTAACCCAACAAGTCAGAAACTTCGTAGGTTAATACTACATAACCGCCGGATATAGTGGGTTAAAAGGTCCCTAAAGTCATTGATCCAACTTGAGAATACTATCGCCGTGACGAAAACTCGTCGGGCAATAATATTTCAAGAGAATCTCCTCTAGGCGGGGTCTTCGTTTCTTCCCAACAAGGAAGACTCCTTGTGGGCGCCCACTACGCAACCACCAACTTAATCTTATGGTTTTTCTCAGACTCGGGTGGAGAGCTTATCTCACAAAGTATCATTAACCAGAGCACCCCCAATAAGACATAGTCAATAAATCACAATATAATAATTATGACAGAATAATAATAGCATAATAGAAAAATAACAGACAAACAAACAAGATTAACACACAATACAGAAACTGAACTAAATTAGGCTTCACTCTCTTTTGCTTGGAGCTAGTCCCCAGCAGAGTCGCCATCTGTCGCATCTCGAAAAATACGATTCCTCGCGATGGTCGCGGAAAATATTTAGTGTTCGAACAGAGTCGCCACCGAACTTTATTTATCCCAATAAAGGGATAGGAAAATATCGATAAAACCTTTAGGAAATTGAATAATGGTCGTCGCAACCACATTCGGGTTCGGGAGTGGATTATGCAAGAGGAAGGTATTAGCATCCCTTGTGTCCGTTGTACTCAACGGGAACCTTTTAGTTCAATAGTGTGTTTCGAGTGTTAATTTATGTTTGTTTGTTATCTTTAGGTTATTAAAAATAGAAATGGATAAGAACCTCAAAAAGGAGAAAGGGGAGGTTTTTTATTAGTGTGCTCGCGAAGATACAGCAATCTCCTGCCTACGTATCCTTAAATAAGGAAATCAGAGCATTCGTAGTTCGGGGAACTACGGTTGGTTGGTGTTTTTTAATGAACAACTGTTTAGATCATGTTCTAAAGGCTAAACGTTGGCTTGTCTACTATCGGCGGAGGCTTAAGCATTGGTTTGTTGTGCGCATTATAAATGATTAAATAGTGTTTTTTCTGAAAAGAGTTTTGGTCACACGGGGGGTGACAAGTGGGATTAATATGTTGGATGTTTTGATTGGTTGAGATGTTTTTGGTTGGATGACGATTACTCGGATAGTCGAGTAAGACAACTCGTATCCTAACAGTCGGGAAAGGGAATAGAAGACTCTAGACCACTTTCTTTTTCATCCTTAATTAGAAAGGATTTGATAATAGTTAGGATGTTTTGAATGGGTGACGAATACTTGGATAATCGAGTAAGACAACTCGCATCCTAATAATCGGGAAAGAGAATAGAAGACTCTAGACCACTTTCTGTTTCATCTGAATATTTATGAAAATAAGGTTGTATATGGTTGATGTATTTTTAGGATAGACGACAAGTACTTGAATGTCTGAGTAAGACAACTCATGTCCAAGCATTTGAGAAGAGGAATTGAAGACTCAAGACCATCTTCTTTTCGTATAGTTCGTTATGAAAATGATTTGATTAAGTATGAGTTGGTAAAAAATGACAATTGTTCGACTGACCGAGTAAGAGAACTCGTATTCAAACAATTGGGGAGAGAAGTTGAAAACTCAAAGTCATCTCCCTTTTCATTTCATTATTATGAAAATAATTTGATTTAATCTGGGTTTAGAAGTTTGCAAAGAAAAGACGAGTGTTTAACTGACCGAGTAAGAAAACTCGTATTCAAACAATCGAGGGGAGGAGTTAAAGGCTTAAAACCATCCCCCATTTCATTTTTATACATTGTAAGAACGTTTGATTTAATTTATGCTTAAGTGAATTAGAAATGACGATTATTCGACTAACCAAGTAAGAGAACTTGTTTTCAAATAATCGAGGAGAGAAATTGAAGACTCAAAGTCATCTCCCTTTTCGTTTCTTATTATAAAATGATTTGATTTGAATTTTAAAAAAAATGGTGTTGGACCAAAATAATTAGATTATTTTTAGGATAATAGGATATAGAATGAATCAATTGCTAACATTACTAAATTGTATAGCATCATAACTAAACATGTTTTATATTTGTTTTACAAATTGTGACAATCCCAATTGCACCTATACTCCACCATATATCAGTATATTAACAACAATAGAATGATACTTTTAAGCTTATCACTCTACACTCATATTAGCTCAATTGAATTTCAAACCATACAACTACAATAGATGCAGCATATTTTACTCTTCAAATTAGAAATCAATTAATAATGAAAATGATATTTATCATCAACTAGAGCCCAAGAAATTTAAGGCTTAGAGATTAATAGTTATTACTTAGCACTTTACTTTGTGGATTCAATAGTTAAAACTTTGAGTCAAATTATATTAACTTCTAAAATTATCATCTAATTCATTAAATACAAAACATTCAAGCATGGTAATGCCAAGAAAATTCCATATATCATAACTACAGTTCCTTCAAACAGAATTCAAATTACTGAAAAGAAAATTCAGCTCACACTTCATCTAAAAAAAAAAAAAAAATTCAATCTATATTTATTTACACACTAAACAATCAATAACAAAGAATTTAAAACAAATAATGTCCTTACCACATCTACAGCCAAACATCATTATTTTGCCATTTTAACTACGTGAGATTAAAGAACACGTCCATAGCCTCATGGCCTAGCAAATGAGAATCGATTTGAATTGAAAATAAATAAATTGATTAAATATGAATTAATCCAAACAATTAACATAATAGTGAGAGTCAAGAAGTAGTACCTAGCTACCATCTCACAAAGTCCAAGTAATAATGGCAAATATAAAACCATGTGCAATTAGGAATCCTTGGTGAGAAATGGTGCAATGTTTCTGTTTCTATTAAGGTCATGGACTTTCTTTTCATCATCCATTAAGCCATTCACTTAATATCCAGATAATATTTAAAGTTATAACAGAGCAACACCTAAACACTAAGTAACTCACTAATAAACAATATTCAAACACACAAAGAAAACATAAATCCAGAACCATCCCTGCAACATATATAATTTAAATCCAAAAAAAACAAACAACAACATACTGTACAATATCAAAAACTAGTAGAAACAAACAAACAAACAAACAAAAAATATTGCTAGCCTTATTTTAATAACAGTAATGATAATAAAAGCAAAAGAAAATTAACACTAAGATAAAATGGGATTACCATACATGTGTTCATTTTCAAAATAATCAGCATAAAAACAATATGCATATGCACTCAAAACCAGTCCAAGCCTAATCCAAATAGAACGATTTTTTCAGCAACAATCCAATATGTATATGTATGGCTCTTACAAGTTATCATAGCATCAAAATAACTTTTTTCAATTGAACCTTCTAAACCAACACGTCTTTAGAATCCGTACAGACCACACTAAAACAATTGATTGCAACATAAATCAATATTCACAATGAAACACCAAAGTAAATACTGTAACCATTTCCAACAATCAACCTAACCAACACTGAAAGTGGCAATATCAAGCAGATGAAGAAAAATGAGGTAAAAATAGCATGGTCCAAATTGGCCCCTAAATGCACATCAAAATAAATTTCGATTTGAACAAGAATCCTTCAATAAAGAATATAAACGAGCGTACGGGAAACCAACCAATTTGTAGTACTGCGAATGAGACCGATGTTGTTGAATGCGTGAAGAATCTGGACTCGCACCAACATCGACGGCTTGTCGTTGTAATCTCACGTTGATCTCTTATCGGAACCTTGTGATTGAGTCGGTGGTGGTAATGTTGTGGGTGACACCGTGACCGGATCTGAAGCGAGTTTGGAGACGTCGGCGGAGCTCGAAGATGATGATTTTCAGCTTGTTGGTAAGACGATTGCCGGAAGTGAGGATGGGTTTCGCCAGAAAGGTTATTGTGAAATGGGAAGTGGAAGGTTAACGCGAGCAGTTTCAGCGGTGTGGGTTAGGGTTCGTGCAAAGATTGAAGGTCGAACGGTGGTGTTACTGACGGAAACGGCGAAGGTTGTATGTGTGTGACCGGAGTTGAGACGGAAGAGGAAAGGGTTTTCGTGAGGGTTTCGTGTTGAAGGAGTGTCCGGTGAGAGAGATGAATGAGTGGGTCTGTTGAATCCGCGGCGGCTAGGGTTTTTCAGAGTGAATGAATGTGAAGAATTTTTCTTTTCCTGAGAGAGAGTAAGTGAGGAAATGTGAGTGAGTTTTCTGAATTTTTTATGAGTGATCCAAGGTTTTGAGTGAAGAGAAACGTGTGGGCATATATGAGTGAGTGGTAGGTGAGTAGGGCGGCCTAAGATGTTACGTGAGAGAGATAGATTTGAGGAAATAGGTGGGTTTTTTGCCAACTGTAAAAAAAGTTTGTTCAATGTTGGCTATTATTATTATTATTATTATTTATTTATTTTTAAAAAAAAAAGATCCAATGTCAAAAATATATTATTTTTATTATTAAAGAAAATAAGTATATTAAAAATTTATTATCCAAATTCAAATTAAGTATATAGAAAAAATTCTAATTAATTAATTTGGATATTTGGACAAAGAAAAATAAAATAAAATAACTGATTAGGAATAAAAGTCAGGCGAAAATTTGTTTTAAAAATTAAATCAGACGCACCAAAATGATCAGCACAAAAATATATTTATTAAAAAAAATACATCGTTTCTTCAAGTTCTGAAATAAATTTGCACCGGTTAAAAGGCTCAGGCGGGTCGAAATGCAATTGAAACATCCGCTAACAAATACAACGAGCACACCAGGTTAAACTACGTGAACCGTAGATTAATAATACTGGCGTTTGCAATTTTAATTTTGAAACGTTTTACCTGCTAATTTTTGCACATTCTTGAGAAATGATCCAACCGATTTGTCTGTATTTTCAATAAATTTATCCTAACTGATATTTCAGGTATTATTCATGATGAAATGTATGTCATGTTATGCATATGATGCAAAATAAAAAAAATAAAATTAATTCTATGAAAATTTAAATATGCCCGGACAAAATTGGGGTATGACAGGTAGCAGTGATGTGTTGATAGATATCGCTCACCGTTTATTATGTTAAATACGTGATTTAATATAATTGCCAATGCTACGAAAACCTACAGGGTCACACACAAAAGGACAGATTGATGAGAGATAGAGTAACTAAGGAACACCGTAAGGTACTGTGCATTTAAGTGAATTGTAGAATATCGTTAGGTACAGTGTACTTAAGTAGAATATGAAATATGGTAAGGTACCACGCGCTTAAGTGATTTTGGCATATTATAAGATATGTGCCACATACACTTAAGTGGGCTTTTTAGCTTGCAGCCCACACAAGTGGTTCTATAAATAGAACCCTTGTGCAGAAACATTAGTGCAGTTGCAATTTTGTTTCTCTCTCTCTCTCTCTCTCTCTGCCTCTCTCTCACTCAAAACCTTCATTCGTAGCAGCTAGCACTGAGATTGAAGGAATCCGTTCGTGTGGACTGAGTAGAGGCGTTGTCACCATTCAATGTTCGTGATCGCTCTGTAGATCTGCATCAAAGGTTTCAATCTCCACAAAAGGTAACGATTCTATCACTGATCATGCTCATTCGTAAGGATCACTAAAGGAGATTTTTTTTTTAAAATTCCGTTGCGTTTTGGATCGCTCTTCTCCTTCTGTGGTATCAGAGCCACTTATGAAACCATGCATCTGATAGCTGTTTATTTTCTATATTAATACGATTAAAATACAAAATTAATCAAAGAATAAACGAGTAATTAAATTTGGCATCATGTGTGTACGATTTGGATGATTGATGTTGACTATGCTTCGGAATCCAACGCTAGTATGGTGAAGCAGCGATACATCGATTATCCATAGGTTACACAATTGAGTTCGATCAAGTCATATATATGATATAAGTAATCCTGATGCAAAATATGGTATATATGATATACTGTTTCTGTTTTGTTCATTCAAACACTTAGTGGTTGTTTTCCTTTAAGCGATCAATGGTCATTTGCTTCTTGATCCTACATTAGTATGGTGAAGCAATGACGTGTTGATCAATCATACTGAATTAACAATCGAGGTGTGTTTGACGGTCTGAAATTGGTGCATTAGGGTTCATGACGGCACAAGGGTTGTGTTGTTAAAGAGTTATGCGATTAGGGTTGTGACTGCGTAAGAGTTGTGCTTTAAAGTATCAATTGTTGATGCGAAAAATGACGTCGATTTCAAATGAATTATTCATTAAAATTTTGCGTCGGGGTGCTGCCTTCTTGACCCCCGGCTAACTCTGCGTAGTGTGATCGGTCGCCGAAATTTAATTTGGTTTTAATTAATTAAAAAAATTTAAATTAATAATAATAATGTGTTTGTTATTATAATTGTCTTGTGGTGATCAGTTATGGCCTTAGTTTTCCTTTATTTTGTTTTGGGATTTTAAAATACGTCTTGTGTGTCGTGTCTCTCTTTTAATCTCTTAATGTAACTTCTTTTCTCATCTCACTCCCTTGTATGTAGAACAAGTTTCTTTTATGTAATGTAATGTTATGAAGAAAGAGAAGAATACAATATCAAAGGAGGACAACCTTGAAGATCTTGCTTGGAGAAGCTTAGATCGTTATTAGGTTAGC
This sequence comes from Lathyrus oleraceus, assembly GCF_024323335.1. Classification (NCBI taxonomy): domain Eukaryota; kingdom Viridiplantae; phylum Streptophyta; class Magnoliopsida; order Fabales; family Fabaceae; genus Lathyrus; species Lathyrus oleraceus. Next base: position 65,314,161 of record NC_066585.1, read on the forward strand.
TTAGGTTCTCTCATTGGCTTGGGAGAACAATTGTGCTAGGGGCCATAACTGTTTCATTATGTATGTTGATGCATGTGAATGTATGTTGATGCATGTGAGAGACGATTTATATGATAAATAAGCCGGTGAGATCAGAACAATTTCAAATTCCCTCAAATTAAATATTAAGTTTATGCTTTCCAAGTTTTAGCACTCATCAAAACTAGTATCGAATAATGTAGGTTTCGCCTACACGAGGTGCATATTCTATATTAGTAAGGTGCGATGGGATAATTGTAATATCCAATTGCTAAAACAATGGGTCAAACTTAACTAAGCAAATTATAATAAGATTATATATGTTTAGAAGCAAGAGTTGGAATGATCCATGTGATGGATTGGAATAAGGAGTTATTCACCTAACTAAAATATTCGAGAGTTGTATTAGATACAATTGGAAGGAGTTCCTACCTAAATAACCTAGTTTTATGTAATCCGCCTACGCGGACTTAAAACAAAGTGAAATGTGGATCTCGACCCACTAGAAAATCTTCCAACGGGATTTTCCAAATCAAATGGTGAGTGTCATTTGTTTTGAGTAAAATAGTGGGAGCATATTTAATTAAAGGCCTAATTAAATATGTTATTGATACTTATATTTTCATAATTTTCATGTAGATTACCATTACAACATACACCTCTAACAACATTTTACGATCAATCCTTGATAAGGAAAAAAATTTTGGCACCGAAATCTGAGGATTATCCTCAAACATGATAGAAAGTTGTATGTCTTGGAGAAATTTGTTCCTGAAGAGGAACCTCATAGTTCTGCACCTAAGGCAGAAAGAGATGCTTATAAGAAGAATGTCGATGATGCCAATGAAAATGCTTGCCTCATGCTAGCTACTATGAACTCAAAGTTGCAAAAGCAACATGAGAACATGGCAGCGTTCGATATGATCGAACACCTGAAGATGCTCTATCAAGAGCAAGCAAGGCATGAAAGGTTTGAAGTTTCAAAATCCCTTTTTCAAGGCAAGTTAGCTGAGGGAGCCCCTGTAGGTCCCCATGTGCTCAAGATGATTGGGTATGTGGAGAACCTTGAGAGGTTGGGTTTTCCCCTCAGGAAGGAACTTGCGAATGATTTGATCTTGCAATCATTGCCAGATAGATTTAGTCAATTTGTCCTTAATTTTAATATGAATTATATGGATAAATCTCTTCCTGAACTGCTAACCATGTTAAGAACTGCTGAGCATAATCTAATCTGAAGTCAAAAGGGAAGTCCATTTTGATGATCGGAAATGGAAAGAGACAGAACAAACGACCTACTAAGTAGGGTGATAAAGGGAAAGGCAAGGAAGTTGCCAAACCGAAACCTACTGCTCATGCTTTGAAGCCTAGTGGAGGCATAAAAAAGGAAGGTGTAAGACCCCAATTTTGACCCTAAGGTCCCTCATGCAATTTCATCATATGCATTAGCATTGGGATCATACCTTGGCATCCTCCTTACCCCTCTTTCATTGGGTTTATTTTGGGAGAGATCACCAAGCACTATGTGATTGTATCATACTTGTATATTATCATTTTACTAACCAAAATACCAAAAATATGTCTTTGCATTTGCCTAACTCTTTTGTAGGTAGGGCATGATCACCATTGATTCATCAAGTTCATATATAGAGTTTGAGACCCTCATGACAAAGAGCACAACCATGAATTGATCCAAGAATATTTATGAGCATCATATATAAGTTTTATTGATTCCTACATGTCATATTGATCAAGTTTTCTTCAAGAGTTTGGAGGTGATTTGCCTTGGAAACCCTAGTTTGACTGGGTAGCTTGAGTAACTTCTCCAACAAAATATCTCACAAATTGATCAAATTTATCAAGGTACACTTCAAAATTCATCATATTATGCATATAGGATCTACCATGAGCCAAGAAAGTCCAAAGAATTGAAGGTTAGCAAGTTGGTAGATGGTGGTTGGCCAGATGAATTCATCTGATCAAAATTGGGTCTCCCTAGACCCTATCTCCTACAATTTTCACCATATGAAAATGATTCCAAGAGAAAACTTACTCTAAATAACATTTAAAACAACTTTCAAGTCTATACCTAGAGCTAGTTATTCTTGTAAAATCATTTTCTATGTTGAAACATTATAGGTCATTTTGTCTAAACCCTAATTTGAAAGTCAACTTCCCAAGGCCATAACTTGCTAAATTTTCATGATATGAAAGATTTTCAAGTTTCATAATCAAATTTAAGATGTATACTTCAACTTTTGTGTTCGGAGTCAAAGCAAATTCAACTTTTATGAGCATGTGATATGAGGTTACATTATAGGTCATTTTTGACCTATACCATTGAACAAGTGATTTTTCCAAACTTCAAAAATGCATAACTCTATCATTCTAAATCCAAATGACATGAAACTGGTGACGATGTTTAAGGTCTTTGAAAGAGATACAACTTTAATAAAGACACTTTTCTCATTTGAAGCTCACATAAAAAGTTAAGAAAGGTGGAATATTGAGATATATGGCTTGACACTTAGAAAATTTTTCAACATGTTGAAATTTCCAAACTTCCACCTCAAAATTCTCCATTTTCCAAGCTCCAAATGAAAAAGTGTTGAACATCAAACTTGTTCCCCTTGATCCAAGCTTTCCAAAGAACCTAATTTCATGCAATTTGGACAAAGATTGCTAGGTCTACGTATGGCTTTAACAGGGCTGCATCATTGGAAAGAATCAATTGCACAAACTTCAGTTCACAATGCCTTGCCATTCAAGCTTCATTCAGACCTCAATTGGAATCATTTTGGACCTTTTTTCATTGCATCATGGGCCTGTACATGCCCATGCACTCGTGCCATTCACATTGCCAATTTTGGACAGATTTTGAAGTGTACAAATATCATTCACTCATGCTATAAATACATGACCTCTGTTCATTTGAATCACACTTTGCGAGCTAGCTTTGCCCCCCATTGAAACCCTCTCATTCTAAAGGAAAACCTGAGAAATTTCAATTTGAAATTTGAGTTTGAATCTCAACTGTTGGAGATTCAAGAACTCTAGGATCCAAAGCCTTGCAATCTCTTTAATCACTTCTTGCGAACTTCTCAAGTGTGATCAGATCGTGTTTGGTGCAAGCAACATTAAGAACTGCATAACATTGAAGGTAATTTTCATAAAACTTCATCTCTTAGATTCTCACTCAATTTTACTCAATTCTCTTGGATCTTTGGTTGTCTGAAGTCTTATCAATGTAGGCAAGAAGATTGAGTTGCTTAGAGGTCAAATCGAAGCAATTCAGTTGACACACCTCAAAATTCAACTCCTCATATCTTTTTATATATTTGGAGTTAGTTGAAATTGAGGTCAGATTCGTGCTCTATGTCATTTGATCTACCACCAAAAAATGAGAGTTTCACCAAAAAAATTTCAAAAAATTTCCTCTTTCATATTTTGAATTAAAATTATTTTTTGGATCATTATTAATATTTTTTATGATTTAATTGATTTTGTGATTATTTTTAATTGTTTAAAAATACTTTTAAGTCTTTAAAAATTCTAAAATTTTTTCTCCAAGGTCCTTTGACCTTGTTTGACCTATGATAAATATCATGACTATTTCTTTGGTGTTTTGATGAGGTTTTATGAGTTTGACAAACCATATTTAATTTAGATGCCTTATTTTAGTAATTTTTAATTTGAATAAATGCCAATTAATTGTGTTGACCAATTGTGATGACTTGTTTGAGTTTGACTCTTGCTGTTGGGCCTTGATCAAGATTGATTTGACTTTGTCAAGTTAATATCATTGGATTTAGGGGATTGATGGAATGTACATTCCATCTCCCAAAATGAATGGATGATATTAATTTGGTAAAAGTCCTCCTTTGACCAATTTGAGTTTTTGATCCATTCCCCTCCTTCTTCATCTAATTCCCCTTCTTTATGCATCCATCTCATTTGGTCTATGATATCTCAAAGTCCTAAGGCTAGTTGATTGAAAAATCAACATAAGTATGGATGAGATTAGGCCACCTCTTTTTCATATTCTTTTTGTGTGTGGTATATTTCATGAGCATAGTCCATTATACTATGTCTCTAACATGCATTAACACCAAAATTCTATTGCCCGACCTCAAATAGTTGTGACTTCTACATAATCCAATTACGATTGCTTAACATAGCGTTAAATTTGTGACACAAAAGGCATAACATTCTAGTTAGTGAGATTGTAAGTCTCCCCTCTTTCATGGTATTGTGTGGAAACTTGGCATTTTTTCCTTCCTTTGGAAGATGTCTTGGTTCAAGGGTCCATGTTTGTGATAAGTGGGTTGAGTGTTCTCCAAAGAATGACTTAAAAAATGAAAAGCAAAAGCAAAACGATACTTACTTCTAACTCATTAACAACTAACTTTTAATTTCAAGCCATTTACTTTAATGTCATTTAATTTTAGTCTTTATTCATTTGCCATTATTCATACCATTCTAATTGTTTATGTTAATGCAATTTTCACTTTGTTCAATTTGGACCATATTGTGTGATATATCTTGTTTGTGTATACTTTGCTTGTTTGTGTGGTCTATGACCATTAATATACATAATAACAACAAAAACCCTAAAAAACTTTTGTGTGGACTGTTGACTTAATCTTGGACAAATGGACTTAGAACTTAGGCAACATTCCTATGCTAAAGGACTTGACCAATGCCAATTTTTTGTGGAACCAAGTGCTTGCAATTTAAAACTTCATCTGATACATCATTCAAGATCCCTCTGAGTTCATCTGCAATATGATCATTGTGAAGCTGTTATTTTGAACTAGTGACTTGTGGAATTCATCTGTTGCATGGGCTAATTTGAAAAAGATCATGGAGTGGCTAAAGCTTGGATGTGGCTATCTTTATTTGATGCATTTGCTCTTCAAGATAATATAATTATGCATTTGTGTGTTGCTTGATTTTAAATGTCCATGGGAATCTGGATTTCTATTGACATTCTTGTCTATTGGATTTCTACCCATGGGTTAGATCTTTTCAACCCTTAACTTTTAATTTTATACATAGGATTAGTCTTTTCATCTCCTCCCCATTTCTTTAATTTCAAAATCTCTCCCTCCCTTTTAAAAATCTTCTTTGTTTGAACTTGTTTTATTCTAAACTTTGAGCACTTTGCAAAAAGATAGAAACTTTGGCCTTATGCCATTGCATTTTAAAACTTCTCTTTCTTAAATTAAATTTGTAAATAAACTTAACTATACTTGACTTAAACTTTCAGAAAAGTCAAAAAGAACTAACCCATTCAAACCATTTTTGGGCCTTTGTGCCTTTCAAACTTAATTTTTGTTAAAAGCAATGCATCCACTTTGAAATTTGTATCACGAACTATGAGGTTTTGATCCCTCATTTTTTATGTTGGTACGTAGGCACAAGTACGAAGGTCTTGTAAAACACAAAAATTCAATTAATGAATTCTTTTCTCCTCCCTCCATTCTATTTGTTTGTAAACATCATTTTTATACCAAATACATATGCACACAAAAAGGGCTCCATAGGAGTACCTAGGACACTTTGGGTGCTAACACCTTCCCTCTGTGTAACCAACCCCCTTACCTGTAATCTCTGACATTTTATTAGTTTTGATTTGAAAACTTCTTACTTTTGGGTTTTGTTCGTACTTTTCCCCTTTTCCCTTGGAAATAATAAAAGCACGGTGGCGGCTCTTGTTATTTGATGTCTAGCTTATCCATATCTTGATGATCATGAATTTAGCGCTACAGAAGGCACGTGCTTCCATTGCGGTAAGACCGAACACTGGAAGAGAAACTGCCCTAAGTACCTGGAAGATAAGAAGAATGGAGTAGAGACTTCAACTTCAGGTATTTTTCTTATTGAAATTAATTTATCTACTTCTGCATCATGGGTAGTAGATACTGGATGTGGTTCTCACATTTGTACCAATGTGAAGGGGCTAAAAAGGAGTAGAGATTTGGAAAAAGGTGAAGTTGACCTACGAGTTGGCAATGGAGCAAAGGTTGCTGCTTTAGCCGTAGGAACTTATGTATTGACTTTACCTAGTGGTGTAATAATTCAGTTAGAGAACTGTTATTATGTACCTGCAATTAACATGAATATTATTTCCGTTTCTTGTTTAGACAAGTTTAGTTTTTCATTTATAATAAAGAACAATTCTTGCTCCATTTATTTGAATGATATATTTTATGTTACTGCACAAATGAACAACAAACTATATGTCCTTGATCTTTAAATGCCCATTTATAACATTAATACTAAAAGGATGAAACCTAATGAGTTAAATCCAACTTACCTTTGGCATTGTCGATTAGGCCACATAAATGAGAAACGTATTTCCAAACTCCATAAAGATGGACTCTTGGACTCTTTTGATTATGAATCATATGAGACATGCAGATCTTGTTAAATTGGAAAGATGACAAAGTCTCCATTCATAGGAAAAGGTGAAAGAGCTAATGATCTTTTGGCCCTCATACATACTGATGTATGTGGACCACTGAACATACCAGCCATATGAGGTTTTCAGTACTTCATCACATTTACTGATGATTTCAGTAGATATGGTTATGTGTATTTAATGAAACACAAATCAGAGTCCTTTGAAAAGTTCAAGGAATTCAAGAATGAAGTACAAAACCAACTAGGTAAGAATATTAAAACTCTTCGATCAGATCGAGGTGGTGAGTATTTAAGCCTAGAGTTTGATGACCATCTGAAAGAGTGTGGGATCCTATCCCAACTTACTCCTCCTAGAACACCCCAATGGAACGATGTATCTGAGAGAAGAAATCGAACCTTGTTAGACATGGTCTGGTCCATGATGAGTCACGTCGATCTTCCAAACTCCTTTTGGGGACATGCACTTTTGACAACAGCTTACACACTTAACCATGTTCCATCCAAAAAGGTTGAGAAGAGACCATATGAGATATGGAGTGGTAAGAAACCACATATGTCTTACGTGAAGATTTGGGGTTGCGAAGTTTATGTGAAACGACAAATTTCAACTAACTTGAGCCTAAATCTGACAAATGCTTATTTGCGGGGTATCCTACAGAAATAAGAGCGTATTACTTCTATAATCCTTCTGAGGGAAAAGTGTTTGTCACTCGAACTAGAGTTTTCCTAGAAAAGGATTTTATTTCCAAAGGAATCAGTGGGAGGAAAGTAGAGCTTGAAGAAATTGAAGAATCACAAAGCATTGATACACCTATGGAGGAATTAGAGCAGGAAATACAAGTAGTTATGGAAGAGCAACCCGCTCAAGTGGATAAGACCATCGTAGGTCAAGCAGGATACATCACCTACCTGAGAGATATGGATATTGAAATTCTGGTATCAGATATAAGATGTCGAAGGTAATGTCACGACACTAATATCTGGTAATACACAATGGATAAACAAAAACAGAATGGTAAAGCGAATAACACATGCAATTGTTAACCCAGTTCGGTGCAACTCACCTACGTCTGGGGGCTACCAAGCCAGGAAGGAAATTCACTAAAATTGAATTAGTTCAAAGACTCTCCGTACACTTCAACAAGTTACAGTCTTTCTCACCTAATCTCTACCCGTGCAATTTCTACATAAGCACTCTTAGACATGAGAACCCACTCACTTCCCTTACAATCACACACCAGTGGTTTTAAACAACAATCCCTTGAGAAAAGAGTATACTTTTCAATTACACACTCTTGATTTTACTTCACAGTTTCAATCAAGAAGATACACTCTTGATCTTGCTTCACAGCTTTGATCAAGAAGACACACACTCTTGCTTAACAGCTTTAGAGTGACAAAATACAACCACAAATCAGTCCAATTCAATCATCAATGGATGTCTTGAATGACCTACAAGTCTTACGACTAAACAAACACAAACCCTAGCTCTCACTATGTATTTCACTCAGTCTTGGTTGTGTGTTCAAACAGGTTTTCTAAGTCCCTTTTTATAGAAGCATCCAGCTGGGCTTGGACATCTTGAAAACCCTAAATCTATTTTCCAATCAAATCTTTTTATAACAGCTGGTTAGATCTCCTTGGAAAATAAGTAAATCTGGTTGTAATCCATGATTGAATGCGCCAACTAATCATATCTTCAATCATACAAAGATTGCCATTAATTGTGCAATCACAAAACACCAGACATTCATACTGAATGTTCTGTGTACAGGATGTCATGACATCGGGTCTGACATCCTGGAAAAATCCTGCATAATCCAATAATTCCTTTTATAACTTCCAGCAGGTACAACCATATCAGATGCCATGACCTTGTGTATGTCATCTGAAACAATCCTGCATGAATATGTCTTTTATTTAAGCTTCAGCAGGTACATCCAATATCAGAAGCCATGGCATTATATGTGGCATTCTGAAACAATCCTGCATGAACATGTTCTTGAACTCCAGCAGGTACATAGGATATCTCATGTTAAGACATCACACATATGACATCTTGTGAACACTCTTTGTTTTACCAAAATTGCTGCTAACACTTAGAATCAACAAACTCCCCCTTTGGCAAATTTTGGCTAAAACATATATCTGTCCTTTTTTTGTTCACAAGGTAAACTATCAGTAGTTAAACAACATAACAGTAGTTTAATCAGCAGCAGAAGCAAAAACAATTACTAGCTATGGCTACTAGTAATACACACATGCACAAGGGTACTTCTCCCCCCCCTAAATCTGTGCATTAAACAGAATTACTAGTTATGGATGCAACTAGTAAGACACATAAATGCACAATGCACCAATGTACTTCTTCTCCCCCTAAATCTGTGCATTCATCAAATAACAACTACTGTAACTCCAGCACCTGTACTAGCCAGAATGTCATTCTGACATCTGCTTCAACATCAGCACCTGTGCACCATATCAGACATCCTCTTTGACATCTGTAAACATCTGTAAATAGAACACCATTCTGTTTTAGCACCTGTGCAGTTCTTTCAATAATAGTTGTCCTTCTGTCCACCCACATACAACTTCCACACATCAGCTTCCATATCAAGCATTTCTCCCACTTTTTAGTCAAAATTGACCAAAGGTGACCAATTAGACAAAATAAATGTCTATTAGCCTAGAAGAGAATGTTAGATCAGATGTTATAACATTAAGCATGTTAAAACAACATATTCAGGAAGTACACACCATCATTATACACAACTGTGTAGAGGTGTATTCGTTACCATTGGAGATATTGACTAAATCCAAGGTAAATCATACAAAGTCGAGTCGCCACCATACTTCTATTTATCCAAAGGAAAGGTTAGAAAGCGAACAAAAACCTAAAAGTTTTACAAACAAAACTAGTAAAAGAAACAGAGATCTGGGTAAGGGGGTTGGTTATGCAATGGGACGGTGTTAGGCACCCAAAGCATCCTAGGTACTCCTAGGGAGCCCTTTTCACGCTTGTTGCAAAGGTTATTATTTATGAAATTTTTTATTTGTGCAAACATGATTGAAGAGATGAGAAAAGAATATACAAGTATTTACATTTTTGTGTTTGGATGGATGAACCCATTGCCTACGTACCCTCTTATGAAAAGATTAGGATCAAAACCTCATAGTTCGGGTAAAAGATTTCAAAACAAATGAGTGGATTGATTGGTCCAAAAGCCTTAAGGTCTTTTGTTATCAAAGGGAGAAAACTCAACCTGAAAAACCACAAGTCCACCATGTGAGGATAGCTTCAACATGCTAGTGAGGGGTTAACCCTATAATAAGCATGGAAGGCTCATTGTCCATCACTAAGGACAAAGGTGAGTATTACATCTACCACAAAGATAACTCAAACCTAATAGCAAAAGGTTATGAATTTTTTTATTAAGAAGTGATCATTGAAACCACAAAAGAAATTTGAATGGGTTACATTTACCAATTAGAAGTATGTACAAAAATGGTCAAAGTTGACTTAAAGATTCAATTCAAAATGAGTATTATGAAAAGAAAGTTTGAAAATCAAAAGCCTAAGGCTTAGGTTTCTAATGTTGAAAACAAAGTCAAATGTTTGCACAAAAAGTTTTTTGGTTTGGGTTAGGATGGAGAGGTGAAGGAAACAAAAAGGGTAATGGATATGGAATCAAACCACATTAGGAGTTCCTCTCTTGAGATCATATAGATGATCCAAGTAAGTTCCTTTGGAACAAGCAAGCACAAAGCAAAAGCATATAAACAAGTCTCAAAAGAGATCCTCAAATGAAAGGAAACAAGATGCCAATATATGGACTTACACCCGACTCCTAACAACAAAACGGAAACAGAATGCCAATATATGGACTTATATCCGACTCCTAACAACAAAATGGAAACAGAATGCCAATATACGGACTTATATCCGACTCCTAACCATAACAACCAAATGTCAAAAGCAAACACATCAAAGGTTCATAAGCAAACAATCATCACACACTATATACATACAAGATGCTTCAAACCAAAGGGTAGGCTTTAGTCAAGAGGGGTCATATCAACCTCGACAAACAAGCCAAACTGTACAAGGGTAGTTTATAGCTCTTAACTACTAACATTGAGAGTTAGGGTGAAGCTGATCAAAGATGGAAATGAGGATGAGACCTCATGCGCTTAACCCTGGTCTGGGTGAGCTCATGATAAAGAAAGCGTGGGGATCCAGAAAGTGGGATCCTATTCCACTTGACAGACACTGGACAAAGATCTTGGGTATATGTTCAAGAGCATCAGCACGTAGTGCGAGCATAATGAATGACTCACTGAATAACGGGGGATTGGCTACTAATCCCTTCTATCCGTCAATTGCCTCTTCACTTAGGAGGACTTATCAAGTAGCACATGCCTCATCTTGGAGGTCTTTGGCACAAATGTAAACAAACACAAACAGAGCCTCTTAAGGAGGACTTGCCAGCAAAATGCCTGCCAAAAAGGTGACAGGACTTCCAGACTACATGGAGTAAGAGGATAACTACCTAAGTGGTGTATCAACCACAATCCAAAGCTCAATCAAGAGCTAAAAGCAAGCAACTAATGTACCTGTACAAAAGCTAAACAGTTAATATCTCAGACAACCAATCAGAAAACAAACAGTGAAACCATTCAACTGTTACACAACTCAATGAACAATGCTCAAGCAATCAAATGAAGCAATGAGCTCATCACATCCACTTAAATCCCTACAAAACACAAAGAAGTCAGAACACAATCCAATTTGCATCTCAAAAGGTGAGCAACTCAACCATTAATGCTAAATGTCCAAACCTGAAACACAAGTCAAGGTTAGTTCATGTACAAAACACTAGTACAAAGACCAAGTTCAAAACCAAACTAAATGATCAAAACAGAAACCAATCTTCCATATAATGCACATTCAAACATTCAATAAAATGTCCTCAAAAGGACCAACATCAATTCATAAGGCAAGTACCTCAAATGGCTCATGCTATGCAAAGACCAACAAATGAGCACAAAATGGACATCCAAATTAGAAAATCCAAATCAAAACAAAAATGCATCTAATGGCCTTGAGATTTTTTATGCAAGCTACTCATGTTATGAACAAGCAATGTGCAAAATATCAAATCCAGAAGAGTTCAAATGATAGATGAACAAAAATGCACAAATTGAATGCCAAAAATGTGACACAAATTGTCACATACATCTTCATGTGTCAAAAACAATGATAGCATATGAGAAAAAATTCAAACCAGTGCTCAAAAATCATATCATGAGTGAAGATCAAGCATACAAAAAATCAGATCAATTGGCTCAAGGGTGAAGATTTCATAAAGCATGGAATGCAACATATCAAAATAGCATGGCTTCAATCAAAAATTCACAAATAAAAAATCAGACATCAACAAATCATGAAAATAATATCATAAAAAACTAGACATTAAAACAGAACTATGAAAAAAAATTGGAGTTAATTTGGAGCATTTTTCTATTTTTTATGCATTTTATAAGATGAACAAAATAAATGGAATTAATAAAAAGAAATGGAGGGAAAATAATATTTGAATTAAATCCAGAATAAACCACAGCCATAGGATGAAGCGCGCAATCCACATCAACGGATCACATTTAAACAAGCAAAATGCAGCGCTTCACTTAACACAGTCATTATACACATCATCAGTCAATGCACACGCAAGCAGAGTCAAACAAACAACAACCAAACAAATGGACAAGCAAGCAACATACATGGCAGACACGCAAGCTAAATGAAACGCATCGTTTCATTAATGTGTTGGCATGCACACATCAGCGAGTCAAAGCTCGCGTGGCATGGTCAAAACAAGCGCAACCAATGGATTGTACAAACAAGCACGTACGTGGATAACACATAGGACAAAACCCTAGCATATGAACCAGACGCCAGAGCTGTAGCTCCGGTCGTCTTCTCTGGTCAACCAGGCGGCGACGCCGCCGTGGATTTTTGCAGAATTCAACAAATTATACACCAATCGAATCCTCTTGCAACATACATCTCAAATATCATGTTCATTTCATCTAATTCATCCTATAATTTCTGGATCGAAGCAAAACATTTTTGACATCAAAACTTTAAGTTCATCATACATACTCATTTCTTGATCATTTTCAATTCTAAGCATATCAGCATACTCCAGGCAATGAGATCTACACAACTATAACAAGAAAACAGCAAAAGGAGATGATGAATTTTTCACTTACTTGAGATGCAGTTCTCTATTCACGCGTGTTCAAGCTCTCTACAACTCCAGATCTACTCCAATATCCTTGACTTGAAGCTTTAAGCAAGAAGAATCAATTGAAAACACCTAGATCCACTTCAATTTCAGAAATCCATCTCCATGTTCATGCACTTGATCTGCTCGAAATCCAACTCAATTGCTCAAAGTAAGGGATGAATCTTGCTCAGAATTACACCAGGAACAAGAATATGCAAAGAGATTTGGTGTTTGTGTGAAGAAAACTGAATTTCGAAGAGAGAGAGAAAAATGGAGGGAAAATGAAATTCTAGATCTGAAAATTATGTTATTCTCCCAAATGAGATTAGGGTTTCAGCTTTTATATGGTATGTTAATGATGCTGATATCCAAATTAGGCATTGGTTAATCATGATTAGGGAAATGTGAAGTAAATTGAAAAATTGCAAATTAAGCTCATGAAGCCATAATGCACGTCTAAATTCTCATGCAAGGGCTAGAAATTACTCATGGACATCCAATGGTCATGATGGAATGGTTAATTTGCTTGTATCATAAGCCAATTTTGAATTATGGAAATTCCCTCCAAAATGAACACATGTGAAATAATGGGCATACAAGCCTCTCTCATGCATGGCAAGGCTTGTCTTGAGAATTATTGGTCATGAGGAGTATTTTGCAAAAAGAATGGACCAAATTGGAGTTTTGTATCAAAAGTTATGTCACTTTGAACTTCCATGCACACCTTGTGATCATTTGGCCATAACTTCTCAACCAATCATCAGATGAATATGAAATAGGACTTTTTGGAAAGGGGAGACAAAGATCTACAACTTTCATGTTCACCAAAATTCCATTTGAAGCTTCTTTGATGTTGATAAGTCAAGTTGAATGTGGACTAAAAACTTGCCATTTTTGGAAACTTGAAATTACAGGTCACTTTCCATTTTTGGAAACTTTTGCCATGACTTCAAAATCTTCAAAATAGATGTTTGAAATGACAAATAGACTTCATTTGAACATGAATGAGGTGTTTCAACTCATTTCCCCACCTCAAAGCCATCAGTTGACTACATAGTTGACTTTTTGGTCCTCAGATGACCTGCCATGCTTTGATGAACTTGGGCCTTTATCTTTTGATGAAATTGCTCCAAAGTGGAACCCTAGCTCATGCAAGCTCAATATAATGATCATGTGGTCCTTATGCCAAGGAAAATATCTCAGTTCTTGCACAAAGGATGCTCTTGAAGTGCTTGACCTGTGATTGCTTGATGCTACAAAACAAAAATGTTAATGACATATTTTTGTGCTTTTGGTTAGTGTATAAAACAAGAAAAGCAATGATATACAATTCAAGCATGCCTTGTGATCTCAAACCACTCACAAGAGATCCCTACCCAAAGGGAAAGGAAGCCAAGATGCTCAATGATCCTTGAGGCTATGCAATGCAATGCTATGATACCATGAGGGATCTTAGGGACAAAATTGGGGTCTTACAGATGCCCCTATTTAAGGTCATTCTAGCCGGAGATGTGAAGGTTAAAATCTTCGTCTCGACGAGATAGAATGGGCTTAAATAATAACAAAGAGACCAATTTTGGTCCCTAAGAGACCTCATGATGCAAATGTATGTATGCGAAACAAACAAACTCTGTGGGGATATGTGTCCACAAAGAAGAAAAGACATCGGGAGAAAAGATAATCCATAGGAGTAATACACTCACTAGGGATAGAGACTCTAACGGGGACTCTTATGGGGATAAGAAAAGAAATGCGTGAGCAGGTCACGACTCAAAACTTGGGAGTAAAGGACTGAAAACACGTGAGCAAGTCACGACTCAAAGCTGGGAAAAAGAGTTTCCAAAGGGGATAAATCCAATGGAAAGACTCAAGCTGACTCAAAAATGCATGTGTTGGGGAAAATGCCAACACAGCAAAACTATCCACAATGGATACTACGGATAAAAATCCGGACTCAGGTTGGGGAAAGATATGAACAACAACTCCCTGCCAGGGAAAATGCATGTATTGGGGAAAACGCCAACACAGCAAAAGGATATCCACAACAGAAACTCCGCTGGGGAAATCTTAAAAGACTCTCCAGGGGAAGCAAAGGGATGAGGTGTTACCGGTTACTGGGTAACAAGCTCGGGAAGAATGAATATCTAAGACCGATATAAGGGTGAGAGATATCAATCAACCAAATCATCTGAGGAAGACCTAAAAAGGTATATCTCAACTCAGGAAAATCTGACACAGGGGACCAAGGTCATAATAAGGAGCAGAAGGAAGGAACACCAGGGATACCGGTTACTGGGTATATAATAGGTGACCAACCAAGGCGTGAATTGGGGAATATTCCCAAAACACTCATCATCCTGAAGAGAGCAGAAACACAAACTTGTTTATAGGATGGACATTCAATTCCGCAAAAGGAATACGAATCTTACTCGAAGGGAAAAGGACAAAAGGCTTCAACCAAAGAGTGCATGAGATATATTATCTATTGCCTTCAAAACGTAGATAATATACTCAAAAGGAAGGAACACCAGGGATACCGGTTACTGGGCATATAATAGGTGACCAACCAAGGCGTGAATTGGGCTTTATTCCCAAGACACTCATCATCCTGAAGAGAGCAGAAACGCAAACTTATTTATAGGATGGACATTCGATTCCGCAAAAGGAATACGAATCTTACTCGAATGAGGAAGGACAAAAGGCTTCAACCAAAGAGTGCATGAGATATATTATCTATTGCCGTCAAAACGTAGATAATATACTCGCATGGAAGATTATCCATAACCGGTTACTGGGTTAATAAAGGATAAATCGACCGAGGCGTGAATTGGGGAATATTCCCAAGACACTCATCATCCTGAAGAGAGCAGAAACGCAAACTTATTTATAGGATGGACATCCGATTCCGCAAAAGGAATACAAATCTTACTCGAATGGGGAAGGACAAAAGGCTTCGACCAAAGAGTGCATGAGATATATTATCTATTACCGTCAGAACATAGATAATATACTCGAATGGAAGATTATCCACAACCGGTTATTGGATTAATAAAGGATAAATCGACCGAAAAGAAAGGCATCGGGATACCGAAACTAGGTATATAATGATGACAAATCAAAGGGAGAAACAATCATTATCAACAAAGGATAAATGAAAGCTGACTCATTGGGGATACATTGACAAAGGCAACGATCCAAGAGACATATCACCGGTTACTGGGAGATATGCTCAAAAAAGGGGAATAACAAACATCACCGGCAAACGGTAAATGAATGAGGACCCACTGAGGATAAAATTGCTTAATCAGAGC
This sequence comes from Lathyrus oleraceus, assembly GCF_024323335.1. Classification (NCBI taxonomy): domain Eukaryota; kingdom Viridiplantae; phylum Streptophyta; class Magnoliopsida; order Fabales; family Fabaceae; genus Lathyrus; species Lathyrus oleraceus. Next base: position 65,330,203 of record NC_066585.1, read on the forward strand.
AATCATCCGAAAGAGGGAGGGAATATCAATATCGAATATTGGATAATGATAACCGTCAAAGAGGGGATTATATCTACCGGATACTGTGTAGAAAACCACGGAAAAGTAACCGTCATCAACTAGGATGAACAACAAAGGTTAACTCTGCAAAGGGGAATGCAACTTACTCAACTGGGGAAAAACAAAAGTTTCGACCAAAGAGTGCACGAGATATACTATCTATTACCGTCAAAACGTAGATAGTAAACTCGCATGGAAGATTATCCACAACCGGTTACTGGGTTAATAAAGGATAAATCATCCGAAAGGAAGAGGCATCGGGATACCAAAACTAGGTATATAATGATGACCAATTCAGGAGAGAAACGATCGTTACCAACAACAACAGGGTAAACGAAAGATGACTCGCCGGGGATAAATTGCGAGTACAAGGCAATTATCCAGGAAAAAGAGGGAAAATCAACATCGAATACTGGATGAAGATAACCACCAAGGAGGGGATTACACCTACCGGATACTGGGTAGGAAACCACAGAAGAGTAACCGTCATCAACCAGGATGAACAACAAAGGTTAACTCTGCAAGGGGAGGAACATAGGGTTTACAACTACCGGTATAAGGGTAGAAAACCACAAACTCCGCTAGGGGAAGAAAGTAGGATTTATAACTACCGGATACTGGGTAGGAAACCGCAGACTCCGTTGGGGAGGGCAAAATGGGATTTATAACTACCGGTATAAGGGTAGCAAACCACAAACTCCACCGAGGATAAGGTGAATAATTACTGATTACTGAACAATTATTCATCTACCACAGGGAAACACCAGAGACAGTCACAAAAGGCCAATTCAGGATCAAACCAAAAAGGCAAACTGAATCAAGACTCATCCTAATGAGGATATAACTTAATAGGGGAAACCATCCCAATATATGTGTTGGGAGGAAACGGAAACAACCATCATCCACGAGGATATAACTCAGTGGGGAAATGGCAGGAAAGATGAACGCTTTCTGCTTATGGGGCTGACTCTACATGGAGGGATCAGACACCGACATCTGCTTGGGGAAATATACCACCAAATAGCAGGAGACAACAAACAACGATATATGGCAAAGAATGCAACATGAATATCTGAATGTTATAATTATGCATGTATATGCGTGATTTATGTTTGATGAATGCTGACAAACAGACATATCTAACACAAACAGGTCCAGGAATCAAACACCCGGTACTACATCTCAAGAGAGAAAGCCAGGATCACCAGAGAATATCTAATCTGCTGGAGATCTGAGATGCTAGGGAGCAAAGACCTTGGTGAGGAATCAGAGATACCAGGAAATCACAAGATCTCTGGGGGATGAATCATCAGTCTCAGCTGAGGAAAAAAGAGTTCATTGCACAGGCAGAAATGCCACAAAAGCAACTCTACAGGGGAATCAGAGATATCAGAAAAATTAAACAATCTCTGCAGGGGAATGAACAACAATCATTCCAACTGTGAACCGGATCACGGCGCAAACAAGTTCTGCTAGGGAAACCACTCCGCCGGGGAACTCTAAAAAAGGGGGTGATGGATCCTTGTGGGGATACAACCACCAACCAGAAGCTCCCAAAGGTCAAACGAACCAAGAGCTCTCACCTGCTGAGGAGGAAGGAGGCTGAAATACCTTTACCATACACTCTACTCGGGAGGAAAAACACGAACGGCTCCGGAGGAATCAGCGGTCACAGCCGGAGAAAAGAGTTCATTGTGCAGGCAGAAACTGCCACAAAAGCAACTCTACTGGGAAATCCATCTGAGGGAGATAAAGGAATCTGGTGATCCAACACCAAGGACCAAACTCACCAAGGAAATCACACCCGCTGAGGAGAAAAGATCGCACAAGTAGAATCTGTCATACAAACAACTCTACTGGGGATTAGATATGCCAGGAAACAGCAATATCTCTGCAGGGGATAACATCATCATAGATAAGATCCAACACACCAACAACTCCGCTGGGGATCTATCTGAGGAAGATAACATCATCAAGGATAAGATCCAACACACCAACAACTCCGTTGGGGATGAACTATCACAAATAAAATCCATCACACCAATAACTCTGCTGGGGATCTATCACTACGGATAAGATCCGCCATACCAGCAACTCTATTGGGGATGAACTGTCTGAGGAAGTGAAGGAATACTGGGGATCAACCACCAAATACCGAACCTTCCAAAGAAAACACTTCTGCTGAGGAGGGAAGACCACTGCTCTGCTGAAGGGAGGAGAGGTGAAAAACCTCAACAAGCACTCTGATGGGGAGATTACCCACAACACAATATTCTGGAGAAATAGGATACAGTCATGCCAGGAATATGAACAAATGTCTTACCCTGTTGGAAATCATGCCACCCTTGGGAGAGCACTGAGGATCTCCTTAAGTATCTTTTCATCATTGTGAACGTTCACTTTGTTTAAAAACAATTTGTGAAAAATTTGTTTATTTAAAACAATGACATTTTCTCAATTAAAACATGCAAAACATTTGTTGAATAGAAACAAATAAGAGTACAAATAATTGGATAAAAGCTCAAATTTATTTGATGGAACGGTAGCCTGCAAATGGCAAGACTCTATAGATCTTTACAAGTTTGAAATTGGTGATATATATTGGAAAAGGGCTACATTGAACATAATGACCATTTCTCCATCAATTCCGAGTTTGATGTATTCGAAGCTTCAGTTGACGACGAATGAACAAGAATCTCTGACGGATGACAGTTGTAGAACACAGTCTTGTCAGGATGCAGTTACTTGCCAAATCCCTAATTTTTGCCTAGATTGCCCCAGGATGAGGTACTCAATCTAGCGGGATGCATATATTCCTTTTTTCATGTCTCTAACTTTTGCCTGGATCGCCCTTTCGGGTTTTCAATCCACCGAGACGCTCATTTTTGCCTAAGCCGCCCTTTCGGGTTTTCAACTTAGCGAGCTATTCTATTTTTATTTTTAGGCGAAGTATTTCTTGACTGCATCTGAATTCACAGGACGAGTGAAATCCTCCCCATCCATAGTTGTGAGTATCAAAGCACCGCCTGAAAAGGCTCTCTTAACAACATATGGACCCTCATAGTTTGGAGTCCACTTGCCCCTGGAATCGGGCGCGAAAGACAATACTTTCTTAAGCACAAGGTCACCTTCTCGGAATACACGAGGCTTGACCTTCTTATCAAAGGCTTTCTTCATCCTTTGCTGATACAACTGACCATGACACATGGCAGTCAATCTCTTTTCTTCAATCAAATTCAGTTGGTCATAACGACTCTGAATCCATTCAACATTAGTTAACTTGGCCTCCATCAAGACTCTCATTGATGGGATCTCCACCTCTACTGGGAGTACGGCCTCCATGCCATAAACAAGAGAGAAAGGGGTTGCCCCTGTTGAAGTGCGGACAGATGTACGATATCCATGCAAAGCAAATGGCAGCATCTCATGCCAATCTTTATACGTGACAACCATCTTCTGGAGAATCTTCTTGATATTCTTATTAGCAGCTTCAACAGCCCCATTCATCTTGGGTCTGTAAGGAGAAGAATTATGATGTGCAATCTTGAATTCGCTACACAGCTCTTCCATCATCTTGTTATTCAGATTAGATCCATTATCAGTAATGATCTTATCTGGCACACCATAATGGCATATGAGTTGATTCTTGATAAACTTCACGACCACCTGCCTGGTCACATTTGCATATGATGCGGCTTCAACCCACTTGGTGAAGTAATCAATTGCTACGAGAATAAACCTGTGTCCATTGGACGCTTTCGGCTCAATCATGCCAATCATGTCAATTCCCCACATAGAGAAAGGCCATGGTGATGAAATCACATTCAGAAGTGTCGGGGGAATATGAATCTTATCCGCATAAATCTGACACTTATGGCATTTCTTCACGTATTTGCAGCAATCAGACTCCATTGTCAGCCAATAGTAGCCTGCTCTCAACATCTTTCTAGCCATGGCATGTCCATTGGAATGAGTACCAAATGAACCCTCATGGACCTCAGTCATCAACAAGTCTGCTTCGTGTCTATCCACGCATCTGAGCAGAACCATGTCAAAATTTCTCTTGTAAAGCACTTCGCCATTGAGGTAGAAACTGCCTGACAATCTCCTCAAAGTCTTCCTATCTTTCGTAGATTCCCCAGGCGGGTAGACCTGGTTCTGGAGGAAACACTTGATGTCATAATACCATGGCTTATCATCTTTCGCTTCTTCAACTGCAAATACATGAGCTGGTCTATCCAAGCGCATCACGGTGATATTGGGAACTTCATTCCAATATTTAACCACAATTATCGAGGCAAGCGTAGCAAGAGCATCTGCCATCCGATTATCATCTCGAGGAATATGATGGAAGTCAACTTCAGTAAAGAACGTTGAAATCCTCCTCGCATAATCTCTATATGGAATAAGACCAGGCTGATTCGTTTCCCATTCACCCTTGATCTGATTGACAACGAGGGCCGAATCACCATAAACATCGATATACTTGATCCTTAGATCAATGCATTCTTCCAATCCCATAATGCAGGCTTCGTACTCAGCCATGTTATTCGTGCATTTGAAAGTTAGCCTTGCTGTAAAAGGAATATGTGTGCCTTGAGGAGTAATGATTACTGCCCCAATACCATTTCCGTACTGATTTACAGCGCCATCTAATAGCATACTCCATCTGGAACCAGGCTCTGGCCCTTCATCGAGTGCAGGCTCATCACAATCTTTCATCTTCAAATATAGAATCTCCTCATCTGGGAAGTCATACTGCACTGACTGATGATCTTCAATCGGCTGATGTGCCAAGTGGTCAGCCAAGATACTACCTTTAATAGCTTTCTGAGCTCGATACTCGATATCATACTCAGATAACAACATATGCCAACGGGCAATCCTCCCGGTTAAAGCAGGCTTCTCGAATATGTACTTGATTGGATCCATTCTGGATATCAACCAAGTTGTATGATTTAACATATACTGGCGTAAACGCTTAGCGGCCCAAGCCAAAGCACAACATGTCTTCTCAAGCATTGAGTATCAAGACTCACAATCAGTGAACTTCTTACTCAGGTAGTAAATATCATATTCTTTCTTCCCTGATTCGTCTTGCTGACCAAGGACACAACCCATTGAGTCTTCAAGAACTGTCAGATACATGATCAAAGGTCTTCCTTCTATAGGCGGAGACAGGATTGGAGGTTCAGACAGATATTCTTTGATACTATCGAAAGCCTTCTGGCAATCCTCGGTCCAATCATGAGACTGATCTTTCCGAAGGAGCTTGAATATCGGCGCACATGTGGCAGTCATGTGGGATATGAATCTGGAAATATAATTCAAGCGGCCAAGAAAACCTCGGACTTGCTTCTCAGTTTTGGGCGCAGGCATCTCTTGTATTTCTTTGACCTTTGCAGGATCAACCTCAATACCTCTTTCGCTGACAATAAAGCCCAATAACTTGCCAGAACGGACTCCAAATGTACACTTGTTGGGATTCAGACGAAGCTTGTACTTCCTCAAACGCTGAAAAAGCTTCACCAAGTGCTCTACATGTTCAACTTCCGTTCTTGACTTAGCAATCATATCATCAACATAGACCTCAATCCCCTTGTGCATCATATCATGGAACAAGGTGGTCATAGCTCGTTGATACGTGGCTCCAGCATTCTTCAAACCGAAGGGCATCACTCGATAACAGAATGTTCCCCAAGGTGTGATGAATGTTGTCTTCTCCATATCCTCGGGTGCCATCTTAATCTGATTATATCCGGAAAATCCGTCCATAAATGAGAAGACTTTGAATTTAGCTGTATTATCTACCAACATATCAATATGTGGTAGAGGGAAATCATCTTTCGGACTAGCTTTATTCAAATCTCTATAATCCACACACATACGGACTTTTCCGTCTTTCTTAGGCACGGGCACAATATTGGCCACCCATTGAGGATATGTAGAAGTCACCAGAAACCCTGCATCAATTTGCTTCTGAACTTCTTCTTTGATCTTCACTGCCATATCAGGATGAGTTCTTCTGAGCTTCTGCTTCACAGGCACGCACTCAGGCTTCAAGGGCAGGAAATGTTGCACAATATCTGTATCTAGACCCGGCATGTCTTCATACGACCAAGCAAAGATATCAACATATTCTCGTAGTAATTCGATCAACCCCTTATTGACAGATTCTTCCAGGAGTGCCCCAATCTTCACTTCTCGCACACAATCCTCAGTCCCCAAGTTGACTGTTTCCAGATTCTCAAGATGCGGCTGAAAGATCTTCTTTTCATGCTCAAGTAGACAGGTAATCTCATCAGGAATCTCTTCAACATCATCTTCCTCTGCCTCAAATACAGGGAACTCAAAATTGAGAGATGGCGTTGGATCATTATGTTCAATGGGTTTAGAAATCAACCTGCATAATGATTTTGGATATGAAAAGCTTTTTAGAAATCAAACAAGGCAAATCATTATGCAGATGAAAAGATTGATTTTATTCTTTTTTAGGGTTTTATGTGATCACCAATTTCATGCAAAAATCAAAAAGGGAAAATAATTGGAAAACAAACATTTAACATGAATTTATTGAATGAAAATATCATTGTATTTATGTTGCCAACAATGTCATCACTCCTCCTTTTGGCATGGGAGAAGGGTTTTCAAACAAAGTGATCATTACTTTGACTTGTGAATAACTGTAGGAACATCCACAGCGACCCAATTGTTGCAGATCCCTCCAAGGATGACAAAATTGTCAGAATCCTCTGCATCCTCTTGAACAACCCTTTCTCATTGAAGACCCCAGAAGAAAAGCCTATGCCAGCCCGGGACTTATTGTCTTCTAGCTCGATCATTTTTCCTAGACCAGCAATTGCACCACACTCAATGTCCAATTTCGCATCTCTATAGGAAGTAAATGAATGAGTTTTCTTCTCAACAGGCTCAGCTATAGATAAAGCTTGGAAAGGAGTTCCAACTTCATCCTCATCATCTATGTATGAGAAGGAAGACAAGTGGCTAACCAGGAGAGCCTTTTCTCCTTGAGTTCACGGTTCTCTTGCTCTAGATGATCCATCAATCTGGAAGAGTTGGCTCTGGTGTAGTACCGGTGAGTCAGCTTGTCTTCAAAATAAATGAAGAGCACAGAGTTACACCACAAGACTAGAGGCTGAGAACAACACCTGCTTATGCATATGATGCATGCAATGCTTGTGCATATGATTTGTTTTTATTTCAAAGGAACTTTAGGGTTTTATTTGCAAATTTTGGAAATATTAAACATTTTATCGCATATGGAAATATCTCATCATATATCAGGAAAAAGAAGTACAACATTGTCAATCATATACAAGAGAAAAGGAAAATAATCATCCTATGGATCCCTAGAAGCTCGGGACACAGGAAGATAAGCTGCACGAAGCCTCTTCACCTCTCTCTCGTAAGTTGCCTCCATATCTGCCTTTTCCTTGGCGAGTCGGTCATATATCCTTTTCCAGAACTTGGAAGACTGAGGAAGTAGAGAAGTCCATGCATCATCAGGATCATCAATGACCTGATGCTCGAGGAACTCGATCATAGCATCTTTCTCCTTAATCTGCTGAAGTAACTCTTCCCTTTCACGGATCCAGGCACGTGAACGGTCTTCGTCTCTCAACTCCTCTACTCCTTGGTTAGGGAGGGTTGAAGGCCCAGCCACAACCAAAGGTGTAGGTCTCGGATAATCGTAAGGCATGAGATACTCAGATGCTCTCTTCCTTACCCAAGCAGTGTATGGCTCCAAAGCGATGCAATTCTTAGGACCCAACTCCTTCCTTCCTTTCTTATGCACCTTGCGCCAAGTGTGAACCATTCTGCCCTTCAAGCCTTGGGGATCTTTACCCTCCTGAAAGAACACACCTTCTAACAGAATGTTATTAGGTTTATCCTTTAGGGGGAACCCAAGCTGACGACGTGCTAAAATAGGGTTGTAGCTAATCCCACCACATGTACCAAGAAGAGGCACATTGGAGAATTCACCACAAGAGTCGATGATCTGCACACCATCATATACACGGTTATACCAAGAGATATCGTCATTAGTGAGAGACATAAGTCTCGTGGACCACTGCAGACATCCCTTGTTCTCCTTGAAGACGACCGTCTGAGGTAAGTGAGAAATAAACCACTTATACAACAGAGGCAAACAACACACAATAGCACCACCACCCTTTGCATTCCTCAGATGCAAAGAGAAATAGGTATCACCCAATAGAGTCGGAACGGGATTAAGAGCAGAGAAGATCCTAATAGCGTTCACATCCATAAACTTGTCGATGTTGGGGAACAATACCAACCCATAAATGAGAAGTACAAATATGGCTTCAAAGGCGTCCTCACTCATGGCCTTCCCATAAACAGTAGCTTGAGCAATGAGGAACTCAGAAGGGAGACCTTGAATTCCACCTTTGGTAGTCATATGAGCACCAACCAAGGATTCATCTATGTGCAACATGTCTGCTATCTCTCGAGAAGTAGGAATACTCTCCAAGCCACTGAACGACAACTGATCCAAAATAGGTATACCCGCAAGATAGGCATACTCCTCAAGGGTAGGCAAAAGCTGAAAGTCCGGAAACGTGAAGCAACGGTACAGAGGATCATAAAACTGCACCAATACACTCATCAGACCTTCGTCCACCTGAGTAGTCAGAAGAGGAAGAAGCTTCCCAAAATGAGCTTCGAAACCCAAGGGATCTAATACGTAGGATGTCAGATTCCTTAACTCTTTCAAATCGGGCTGTCTGAAGCTGTACTTATTTGTATTCCTTCTTTGTTTTTCCATGTCTGAAAATTTTGCAAATAAACCCCATAAGTTCCTTGATTTTTTTTTCCGATGACATGGATGCAGATGAATGCATGAATGCATGAATGCAACAATCACACTCAAGGATCAAGCAAATCACACCAAACAAAGGTCATGGGATGGATCATATTATCCTTAATATCAATCATCCATTTTGGTGGATTATGGTTTACACCTTATCTACACCCAAGTTCCATTGATATTAAGGCCATATGAACGGATCGACCATGAATCAAGGGTTTGTTGCAAGTCACGAGCATGGAGTCTCGGTTAAGAACCACCCAAAGGGAGTGTACTAGGGTTTAAACCTGCCAAGCATGTTCTACCAGAGGTTCCCATAGTCATCATCCCATCTTTCGAATATTATCGGAGAAACGACTACTCGTATTCCAAAAATGTTCTCAAGAGAGACTCTTATGAGTGTAGTATCGCGTAACAATCGTATCAAATCTTACATTTGAACGACCTCCGCACTACATCCTAAAAATAGGCCAAGATGGGTTTGGTAAACTAAGGTCCTTGGCTTCTAAGGTCTATATTGGAAAGAGTAATGTCTAACCACAACTTACTTGTGTGACATTATTGATCCCAACATGACCTCCACCAAGTGAATGGACTCGCAAGTCAACTTGCTAAGGAATAACTCCACACAAGTCGACGAGACTACGCCATTCTCCTATCCTAAGTGCACTCGAGTTCGGGTATAGAACTCATCTCACAAAGATCACCAAGCACACAAGCAACTAATATATCAAGCAATTCAATCATTACAAACAATACAGTAATCCCAAATTGCACAAAAATATGTCACAAAAATATAATACAACAAGTGTGAAAAGTTGGCAAAACCCACCAGGGAGGTTCAATTCCCCAGCAGAGTCGCCACTTTTTTGTAGCGGTGTATTCATTACCATTGGAGATATTAACTAAATCCAAGGTAAATCATACATATTCGAGTCGCCACCGCACTTCTATTTATCCAAAGGAATGGTTAGAAAGCGAACAAAAACCTAAAAAGTTTTACAAACAAAACTAGTAAAAGAAACAGAGATCTGGGTAAGGGGGTTGGTTATGCAATGGGAAGGTGTTAGGCACCCAAAGCATCCTAGGTACTCCTAGGGAGCCCTCTTCACGCTTGTTGCAAAGGTTATTGTTTATGAAATTTTTATTTGTCCAAACATGATTGAAGAGATGAGAAAATAATATACAAGTATTTACATTTTATGTTTGGATGGATGAACCCATTGCCTACGTACCCTCTTATGAAAAGATTAGGATCAAAACCTCGTAGTTCGGGTAAAAAAATTCAAAACAAATGAGTGGATTGATTGGTCCAAAAGCCCTAAGGTCTTTTGTTATCAAAGGGAGAAAACTCAACCTGAAAAACCACAAGTCCACCATGTGAGAATAGCTTCAACATGCTAGTGAGGGGTTAACCCTATAATAAGCATGGAAGGCTCATTGTCCATCACTAAGGACAAAGGTGAGTATTACATCTACCACAAAGATAACTCAAACCTAATAGCAAAAGGTTATGAAAATTTTGATTAAGAAGTGGACATGGAACCACAAAAGAAGCACATTTGAATGGGTTATATTAACCAATTAGAAGTATGTACAAAATGGTCAAAGTTGACTTAAAGATTCAATTCGACATGAGTATTATGAAAAGAAAGTTTGAAAATCAAAAGCATAAGGCTTAGGTTTCTAATGTTGAAAACAAGTCAAATGTTTGCACAAATAGTTTTTGGTTTGGGTTAGGATGGAGAAATGAAGAAGAAGGGAGATGGTTAAGAAATGAAACCACACTAGGAGTTCCTCTCTTGAGATCATAGAGATGATCCAAGTAAGTTCCTTTGGAATAAGCAAGCACAAAGCAAAAGCACACACAAGTCTCAGAAGAGATCCTCAAATGAAAGGAAACAAGATGCCAATATATGGACTTACACCCGACTCCTGTCAACAAAACGGAAACAGAATGCCAATATATGGACTTAGATCCGACTCCTAACAACAAAACAGAAACAGAATGCCAATATATGGACTTAGATCCGACTCCAAACAATAAAACAGAAACAGAATGCCAATATATGGACTTAGATCCGACTCCTAAAAACAACAACCAAATATCAAAAGCAAACATGCAAAAGTTCACAATCAAACAATCATCACACACTATATACACACAAGAGGCTTCAAACCAAGGGTGGGCTTTAGTCAAGAGGGGTCATATCAACCTCGACAAACAAGCCAAACTGTACAAGGGTAGTTTATAGCTCTTAACCACTAACATTGAGAGTTAGGGTGAAGCTAATCAAAGATGGAAATGAGGATGAGACCTCATGCTCTTAACCCTGGCCGGGGTGAGCTCATGACAAAGAAAGCGTGGGGATCCAGAAAGTAGGATCCTGTTCCACTTGACAGACACTGGACAAAGATCTTGGGTACATGTTCAAAAGCATCAGCACGTAGTGCGAGCATAATGAACGACTCACTGAATAATGGGGGATTGGCTACTAATCCCTTCTATCCGTCAATTGCCTCTTCACTTAGGAGGACTTATCAAGTAGCACATGCCTCATCTTGGAGGTCTTTGGCACAAATGTAAACAAACACAAACAGAACCTCTTAAGGAGGACTTGCCAGCAAAATGCCTGCCAAAAAGGTGACAGGACTTCCAGACTACATGGAGTAAGAGAATAGCTACCTAAGTGGTGTATCAACCACAATCCAAAGCTCAAGCAAGAGCTAAAAGCAAGTAACTAATGTAGCTGTACAAAAGCTAAACAGTTAATATCTCAGATAACCAATCAGAAAATAAACAGTGAAACCATCCAACTGTTACACAATTCAATGAGCAATGTTCAAGCAGTCAAATGAAGCAATGAGCTCAACACATCAACTTAAATCCCTACAAAACACAAAGAAGTCAGAACACAATCCAATTTGCATCTCAAAAGGTGAGCAACTCAACCATTAATGCTAAATGTCCAAACCTGAAACACAAGTCAAGGTTAGTTCATGTACAAAACACTAGTACAAAGACCAAGTTCAAAACCAAACCAAATGATCAAAACAGAACTCAATCTTTCACATATTGCACATTCAAACATTCAACAAAGTGTCCTCAAAAGGACCAATATCAATTCACAAGGCAAGTAGCTCAAATGATCCATGTAAAGCAAAGGCAAGCAAATGAGCACAAAATGGACATCCAAATTAGAAAATCCAAATCAAAACAGAAATGCATCCAATGGCATTGAGATTTTTTATGCAAGTTTCTCATGTTATAAACAAACAAATGTGAAAATATCAAATCTAGAAAAGCTTATATGATAGATGATCAAAAATGCATAAATGCAAAACCAAAAATGTGACACAAATTGTCACATACATCTTCATGTGTCAAAAACAATGATAGCATATGAGAAAAAATTCAAACCAGTGCTCAAAAATCATATCATGAGTGAAGATCAAGCATACAAAAAATCAGATCAATTGGCTCAAGGATGAAGATTTCATAAAGCATGGAATGCAACATATCAAAATAGCATGGCTTCAATCAAAAATTCACAAATAAAAAATCAGACATCAACAAATCATGAAAATAATACCATAAAATCCTAGACATTAAAACAGAATTATGAAAAAAAATTGGAGTTAATTTGGAGCATTTTTCTATTTTTAATGAATTTTTAAAGATGAGCAAAATAATATGAAATAACAAAATAAAATGGAGGGAAAACAAATATTTGAAATAAAATCCAGAATTAATCAGAACCACAGGATCTAGCGCGAAATCCACATCAACGGATCAGGTTTAAACAAGCAAAACGCACAGCATCACTAATTGACATCAGCAGCCATGTCATTGGTCAAGGTACGCATGGATCAAGTCAAAACAAACACAACCAATGGAATGAACACGCGAGCAACACATCAGCAGTACACATCACCTAAATGAAACGACGCGTTTCATTCATGAGTTGGCAGCACAATCAGCGGTCAAACGAAAACGCGTGGCTAGTCAAGACAATTGCTACCAATCATAAGGCCACGCATACGCACACTCGGACGCCACACAAGCACAAACCTTAGTGCACATCAGACGCCGGAGCTGTAGCTTCGGTCGTCTTCTCCGGTCAACCAGGCGGTGGTGCCGCCGTGGAAATTTGCAGAAATGCACAAACCATACATCAATCAAAAGCTCTTCCAACGAGGATCTCAAATATCATATCATCTAATCCTAAATCATCATGCATTTTCCAGATCAAGCAAAAACATTTTTGACATCAAAACTTTAAGTTCATCATACATGCTCATTATTCATCCATTTTCTAATCTAAACATATCAGCATACTCCAGGCAATGAGATCTACACAACTATAACAAGAAAACAGCAAAAAGAGATGATGAATTTTTCACTTACTTGAGACGCAGTTCCCTATTCACGCATGTTCAAGCTCTCTACAACTCCAGATCTACTCCAATATCCTTGACTTGAAGCTTTAAGCAAGAAGAATCAATTGAAAACACCTAGATCCACTTCAATTTCAGAAATCCATTTCCATGAGAATGCACTTGATCAGCTCGAAATCCAGCTCAATTGAATAATCCAGATGATGATTCTTGCTCCGAGTTACACCAGGAGCAAGAATATGCAAAGAGATTTTGTGTTTGTGTGGAGAAAATTGAAATTCGAAGAGAGAGAAAAATGGAGGGAAATGGAAAATTTGAGATCTGAAATTCTGTTCTTGTGAATTATGGTTAGGGTTTGGCTTTTATATGGTGTGCTAATGATGCTGAAATCCCAATTAAGCCTTGGTTAAACATGATTAGTGAGATGTGAAGTAAATTGCAAAATTGCAAATGAGGCTAGCATGGCCATGTCCCACGTGTACAGTACCATGCAAGGGCTGAAATTCACTTAAAATCAATCAATAATCATGATGGAAGTGTTATTTTGCTTGTATCATAAACCAAATTTGAATTATGAAAATTCCCTCCAAAATGAACACATGTGAAATAATGGGCATACAAGCCTCTCTCATGCATGGCAAGGCTTGTTTTGAGAAGTATTGGTCATGAGGAGTATTTTGCAAAAAGAATGGACCAAATTGGAGCTTTGAATCAAAAGTTATGTCACTTTGAACTTCCATGCACACCTTGTGATAATTTGGCCATAACTTCTCAACCAATCATCATATGAATATGAAATAGGACTTTTTGGAAAGGGGAGACAAAGATATACAACTTTCGTGTTCACCAAAAATCCATTTGAAGCTTCTTTGATGTTGAAAAGTCAAGTTGAAAGTGGACCAGAAACTTGCCATTTTTGGAAACTTGAAATTACATGTCACTTTCCATTTTTGGAAACTTTTGCCATGACTTCAAAATCTTCAAGATAGATGTTTAGAATAACAAATAGACTTCATTTGAACATGAATGAGGTGTTTCAAATCATTTCCCCACTTCAAAGTCATCAGTTGACTGCACAGTTGACTTTTTGGTCCTCAGATGACCATGAAATATCTGGATGAATTTGGGCCTTTACCATTTGATGAAATTGCTCCAAAATGGAACCCTAGCTCATGTAAGCTCAATATAATGATCATGTGGTCCTCATACCAAGGAAAATATCTCAGCTCTTGCACAAAGGATGCTCTTGAAGTGCTTGACCTGTGATTGCTTAGTGCTACAAAACAAAAGGTAAATGACATATTTTGTGCTTTTGGTTAGTGTATAAAACAAGAAAAGCAATGATATACAATACAAGCATGCCTGGTGATCTCAAACCACTCACAAGGAGGTCCCACCCAAAGGGAAAGGAAGCCAAGATGCTCAATGATCCTTGAGGCTATGCAATGCAATGCTATGATGCCATGAGGGATCTTAGGGACAAAATTGGGGTCTTACAAGCTGATAGCTGAGATAATAAATAAATTCAAGGAACTCATTAAGAGCCCTAAATATTACATAACAGGCATCAGTAAGGACTGCCATAACATAAAATTTTCAAAAAAAACAGTAAAAACATCAGCCTTCCAAACAGCAGACCAGCTTCCACCAAACTTTCCAGCACACCTCCTAGACTTCAATTCAGCCAGGAACCATTAATCAGAAGAAGAAGAATCATCTTCACCTTCACTTGTATTTTCACCTGCCCCTTCAGAGTCTTCTAAGCTTCCAGAACTTCCATTGGATTGGGATTTTGATCTTGTATTTGAGTCCTTCCCAGCCTTCTCTACTTCTTCCTTCTCCTGGCTACAGATAAGAACTTCTAAAGCTTCTTTTCTAGCCTTGGCCACCCTTATACCATTTTCCAATTCCTTGCAGGTTTCTTTTAGTTGATCAACCAAGCTCCCTTGAGATGTAGACTCCCTTTTGGCAGATGTCATGACATCATTGACATGACTTCCCTCAAACAACTTATAATGAATGGACAGAGGGGATTTTCTCCTACTTGGAATGTCACTTGTACTCAGAATGCCTGGTTGTTGGCTCAGGATAATGCCACAAATAAGGGAGGGGAAGGCAATGGGTAACTTCACAGCATTTGTAGAAGCATGTCTAATGGTTTGATCAAATATGAACTTGCCAAAATCATAGTTAACCCTTGTTCCAATTGCATGAATGATTCTTCCAAGGTTAATGGAGATAGTGGAGACATGATTAGTAGGAATCCAATTAGCTGAGCCAATCTTGTGCAAGATGGCATATTTAACACTGAGCTTTCCAGCTGATAAGTGATTCCTACTAGGCCATTCCTTAACTTGGCCAGCTGTGATAACCCTACAGACCTCATTGTCTGTAGTCTCTAGGTCTACTCCTCCATCTGTTCCTCTTCCTAGGAACTTGTTGATGACACTTGGTGAGAATTTCACACATTTTCCCCTTACAAACACCTTGCAGAATTCCCTGCTGCTCTTTTCATGAATATCCTCAGGGATATTAACAATAAACTCTTTTACCAACCCCTTATAGCATTGGGGTAGAGTTACCACAGTTTTCATGAGTCCAGCATTTTTGATCAACTCAATTACCTCCTTTACCTCTACAGCTTCTTGTCCAAGCTCTCTTTCAATAGCTACTATCCTCTGAATGACATATTTCCATTTTGCTGCCCCATCTTCCAAATGAAAGGAGATATTGTCTAGGTGCACAACATCAGCCTTGCCAGGAGACTTCTGAACAACCTGCCTTTTTGCAGGGGAGATGTCTGGGACATCGTCTTTGACATCTTCCTCGGAGTCAGAGCTATCTCTTTATTTCCTTTTCCTAACCTCAACTTTGCTCCAAGCTTTTGAGGGTCCTATACCAGCAGTCTTTTTCACTCTTCCTGTTCTCATTCTTGCCACACTTTTCCCTTGCCTAGTTCTCAGTTTCTCAGCAACACTAGGTTTTACAAGATTAACCAAAGGATCATCCTCCTTTTCAGAGCTTTCTTCCTCTAGGTCAATAACATTCTCCTGAGACATATTTGCTGGTTTCTTGCTAGGTAGGGTTTTACCTAGAGAGCATAGCCCTTCAACATCACCTTCTTTTTCTGATTTAGATGAGTCATCATCTTTATCAGCATGAGGTTCCTCCTCAGGAGAGGGGTCCCTTCTAGACAGAGGGGTAGAAACCCCTTTGACTTCATGCCCTTCTCTTAGAATCCTAGTGACTAGGTTCCTTATGGCACGATCAACATAATGCATGTCTTTTGGAAGAAAGGAGTTACCAGAGGTATTACCTTGCTTATCTCCAGCTTTGGAGGAGGGACCTGGGGTGTCGCCTGGTATCATGCAAAGAGGAGTGACGTCCATCACGTCTTCATCTACAAACTCCATTGAGGGAGTTTTTCCATGGTGAGAAGATTCTGAACTAGATGATGATGAATGTTGAGACATGTTGTAGGACTTTTGAGAAAAGTTTCTTTGCCCTAGCTGAGCTTCTCTGAGAAGATGAATGGAGAGGGAGATTGCTGTGTTTAGGTAGCGTGTATTAAGGGAATAGATACTATTTTCAATGCCAAGGAATGATTTAGCATTAATGTGGCTCTTTCTTTTAAAAGGGCAAATACTATTTTTATTTTCTTTATTTTTCCACTTTAACTACCATAATTTCTCAAGAGTACAAATCCCTAATTTCCCTCCCTCATATTCAATTTTAATTTTACTCAAATTCCTTGCTCCCTTGTCTGCTAGTTCCAGTCCATGCTTTAGACTTCTGAATTTGTCTTCCACAAATTTTCTAATGGGGTGATAATAGCAAGAACAGTACTTTATCCATCTGTGCTGATTCTGATTTTTGGACCTAGTTTCAGCATTCAGGGTGTCATAATACAATGTCATGACATCGTGTGTGACATTGTATATAATCAGTAATAGTTTCATCCAACCCAGTTGAGCCCAACTGCTATCATCTTCTCTACCTTTCACAGGTGTCATCCAAATCTTCTTCATATTGTCCTTGGCCTTTTTGCATAGAGTCCCTTGTTGCTTAGTCCCAACTGTTCCATTCTGCCTATGACTGGTCATATATCCACCTGCTTGATCTAACCTCTCAGTTTTTTGAGCCATCATAACCTTTTCTCCTCTGATCTTCTGGTGTGACATCTTTGTGTGACATTTCCCCCAGCCTTGTTTTTCATCACTCTTGAGAGCATCTGTACTCAACCAATACTTTAAGGGATAATCCAATTGAGAGCTCCATATGTAGCAATTGTCTTTGGTCCTGATTCCTCTCATAATTACTTCACTATTTATGTCAGAGATTAGACATTCAGTTTTGGTGAAGTTAACATTCAGACCTTGATCACATAGTTGGCTGATGCTTATTAGGTTTTCAGTTAAGCCCTTAACTAGTAGAACCTTGTCAAGTTTAGGTACTCCAAGGCAATCAAGCTTACCTGTTCCTTTGATTTCACCTTTTGCTCCATCTCCAAAGGTTACATGACTTTTGGTATGGTGATGCAGATCAGTTAGAAGATCTTGGTTTCCAGTCATGTGTCTGGAACATCCACTATCAAAGTACCACTCTTCTTTGGCTGAGATTCTGAGGGGAATGTGAGCTATCAAACTTGTGACATTAGTCTTAGGGACCCATTGCTTCTCGATGATAGGCATGTGCTGTTTGGGTCTGAATTGATAGTGATCCTGATGATGATGAGCAGGCCTAGGATAGCCATACAATTTATAGCAGAAAGGCTTCAGATGACCAAGTTTCCCACAGTAATGGCATCTCCATCTTTGGTGTTTCCCTTTCAACTGTTTTCTCCCCTGGTGTTGAGACATACGATGTGACATCACAGGTTTTTGGATACACTTAATTTTGGCTTGAGGTTTGACACCAGTGTAACTGCTCTCAGGTTTTGAGTTATTATACCCAATGCCATATTTGTCTCCTGTTATTTGTCCAGTTTGAAGAATCTTGTCTAGGGAATCAGACCGATTGCTTAACATTGTTACATACTTGGTCATCTTTTCTAATTTAGAATTTTGAAACATGACTTCAATTTTCAATTTAGAGATGGTTATTGCATGGTCTGCCTTCTCACTTTCCAGCTGTGCTATCTTCTGATTTTCAGCTTGTGGATTTTCATCTAGCTTGGCATTCAGAACCACTGCTTCTGTTTGTAACTTGGAGATGGTTTCCAAGTATTCTGCCTTCTCATTCTCAAGTTGAGTTATTTCCTTCTTCTCGCTTTCAACCTGTTTGCACAGCTCTACACTCTTGTGACATAACTTTCTATAGGTAGAGGCCAATTCTTCAAAGGTTACTTCATCATCACTTGAGTCTTCATCAGATCCCCATCTTCCTGTCATTGCTGTCACAAGATTTGCAGCCTCTTCTGTTTCACTCTCATCAGACCAAGTGGAAGCAAGACTCATCTTCTGTTTCTTGAGGTAGGTTCCACATTCAGTCCTGATGTGTCCATACCCATCACATTCATAACACTGAACCTCTTTTCCTTCTTTGAGCTTCTCATCCGATCTTGCTCTTCTTCCAGCATTGTTGGATTTACTGGTGTCAGATGAGATGTTCTTGACATTTGCCCTTGATCTTACATCCATCTTTTTCAACAGTTTATTGAACTGCCTTCCCAACATTGCTACTTCATTGACCAGATCTTCATCATCCTCCTGACTCTTATCCTCTTCTGTATTTGACATAAAGGCCATGCTCTTTGTTTTCCTTTCAAAACCATCATTTAATCCCAACTCAAAGGTTTGGAGGGAACCAATTAGCTCATCTACCCTCATGTTGGAAATGTCTTGAGATTCTTCTATGGCAGTCACCTTCATTGCAAATCTCTTAGGAAGTGACCTGAGTATTTTCCTTACCAGTTTTTCATCTGTCATCTTCTCTCCCAGGGCTCCTGAAGCATTAGCAATTTCAAGGATACTTATGTGAAAATCATGAATGTTTTCATCTTCTTTCATCCTTAAGTTTTCAAACTTGGAGGTGAGCAGCTGAAGTCTAGACATCTTTACCCTATAGGTGCCTTCACGAGTGGTCTTGAGAATGTCCCAAGCCTCTTTGGCCCCTTCACAATTGTTTACCAGCCTAAAATATTCTTGTCTACCCCATTGAATATGGCATTTAAGGCTTTAGAGTTTCCAAGAGCAAGGTCATCCTCCTCCTTGGACCATTGTTCTTCAGGCTTCTTAGTGGTGGCTTCTCCTTCTTTAGTAATGACAGGATGTACCCAACCTGTTAACACAGCTTTCCAAGCCTTGTTATCAAGGGATTTCAGAAACGCTACCATTCGAGGTTTCCAATAGTCATAGTTAGAACCATCCAAAATTGGTGGCCTATGAACAGATCCTCCATCTTTCTCCATTGTTCCAGAAAGTATTGCCCCTAGATCTCACCCAGAACCAGAGCAGGATGCCTGCTCTGATACCAATTGAAATTCTGGTATCAAATATAAGATGTCGAAGGTAATGTCACGACACTAATATTTGGTAATACACAATGGATAAACAAAAACAGAATGGTAAAGCGAATAACACAAGCAATTGTTAACCAGTTCGGTGCAACTCACCTACGTCTGGGGGCTACCAAGCCAGGAAGGAAATTCACTAAAATAGAATTAGTTCAAAGACTCTCAGTACACTTCAACAAGTTACAGTCTTTCTCACCTAATCTCTACCCCTGCAATTTCTACCTAAGCACTCTTAGATATGAGAACCCACTCACTTCCCTTACAATAACACACCAGTGATTTTAAACAACAATCCCTTGAGAAAAGAAAATACTTTTCAATTACACACTCTTGATTTTACTTCACAGTTTCAATCAAGAAGACACACTCTTAATCTTGCTTCACAGCTTTGATCAAGAAGACACACACTCTTGCTTAACAGCTTTA
Source organism: Lathyrus oleraceus (assembly GCF_024323335.1). NCBI lineage: Eukaryota > Viridiplantae > Streptophyta > Magnoliopsida > Fabales > Fabaceae > Lathyrus > Lathyrus oleraceus. Next base: position 65,350,452 of record NC_066585.1, read on the forward strand.
GAGTGACAAAATACAACCACAAATCAGTCCAATTCAATCATCAATGGATGTCTTGAATGACCTACAAGTCTTACGACTAAACAGACACAAACCCTAGCTCTCACTATGTATTTCGCTCAGTCTTGGTTGTGTGTTCAAACAGGTTTTCTAAGTCCCTTTTTATAGAAGCATCCAACTAGGCTTGGACATCTTAAAAACCCTAAATCTATTTTCCAATCAAATCTTTTTATAACAGCTGGTTAGATCTCCTTGGAAAATAAGTAAATCTGGTTGTAATCCATGATTGAATGCGCCGGCTAATCATATCTTCAATCATACAAAGATTTCCATTAATTGTGCAATCACAAAACACCAGACATTCATACTGAATGTTCTGTGTATAGGATGTCATGACATCGGGTCTGACATCCTGGAAAAATCCTGCATAATCCAATAATTCCTTTTATAACTTCCAGTAGGTACAACCATATCAGATGCCATGACCTTGTGTATGTCATCTGAAACAATCCTGCATGAACATGTCTTTTATTTAAGCTCCAGCAGGTACATCCAATATCAGAAGCCATGGCATTGTATGTGGGATTCTGAAACAATCATGCATGAACATGTTCTTGAACTCCAGCAGGTACATAGGATATCTCATGTTAAGACATCACACATATGACATCTTGTGAACACTCTTTGTTTTACCAAAATTGCTGCCAACACTTAGAATCAACAGATATCTCATAACTGATCAAGGTGATGTATTACTCATGGATCAAGATGAGCCAATGACCTACCAAGAGGCCATAACTAGTCCCGAGTCTGAGAAGTGGCTAGAAGCCATGAAATCTGAAATGGATTTAATGTACACAAACCAAGTTTGACCTTGGTAGAGCCTCATGTAGGAGTTAACCCTATATGATGCAAGTGGGTCTTCAAAAAGAAGATTGACATGGATGGTAAGGTACATACATATAAGGCAAGACTGGTTGCAAAAGGATATAAACAAATTCATGGTGTTGACTATGATGAAACCTTTTCACCAGTTGCAATGCTTAAATCTGTTCAGATTTTACTTGCTATCGCTGCATATCATGATTATGAAATATGGAAAGTGGATGTCAAAACTGCTTTTCTTAATAGGAATCTTCTTGAGGATGTGTACATGACACAACCTGAAGAATTTGCCATACCAGAAGAAGCCCAAAAGATATGTAAGTTACAAAGATCAATCTATTGATTGAAGAAAGCTTCCAAAAGCTGGAATCTTCATTTTGATGAAATAGTAAAACAATATGGATTTATCAAGAACGAAGATGAGCCTTGTGTCTACAAGAAGGTTAATGTGAGCATGATGGTTTTCCTGGTATTATATGTAGATGACGTATTACTCATTGGAAATGATGTCCCTACCTTGCAACAAGTAAAGTCTTGGTTGGGGAAATGCTTTTCTATGAAGGACCTAGGTGAAACAACCTATATATTAGGAATCAGGATCTATAAAGATAGATCACAAAAACTGCTTGGCCTAAGTCAGAGTACATACATAGACAAAGTGCTGAGACGCTTTAATATGCATGATTCCAAGAAAGGATTCATACCTATGCAACATGGCTTGTGTCTATCAAAAACGCAATCCCCTTCAACTAAGGAAGAAAGGGATCATATGAATAAGATTCCATATGCATTTGCAATAGAATCTATCATGTATGCCATGTTATGTACTCGACCAGATGTCTCATATGCTTTAAGTGCAACGAGTAGGTACCAATCTGATCCCGGTGATGCTCATTGGGTAGCTCTCAAGAATATCCTTAAGTATTTGAGAAGGACTAATGACTCATTCTTGATATATGGAGGTCAGGAAGAGCTTGTTGTAATTGGATACACCGATGCTAGCTTTCATACAGATAAGGATGACTTTAGATTGCAATCTGGTTATGTGTTTTGCTTAAATGGTGGCGCTGTGAGTTGGAAAAGTTCAAAGCAAGATACAATTGCTGATTCTACAACTGAGGCCGAGTATATTGTTGCCTCAAGTGCAGCAAAGGAAGTTGTTTGGATCAAAAAGTTCATTAGTGAACTTGGCATAGTTCCTAGCATTATGGATCCCATTGGTCTCTATTGTGATAACAATGGTGCTATCGCACAAGCTAAGGAGCCTAGATCTCACCAATGATCCAAACACATACTTAAGCGCTATCACCTCATTCGAGAGATAGTAGATAGAGGAGATGTGAAAATATGCAGAGTACCTACACTTGACAATATTTTTGACCCACTGACAAAGCCTCTTGTGTAACAGAAGAATGATGGTCATACTATATCTATGGGCATTAGGGGTATGCCTGATTGGCTCTAGTGCTAGTGGGATATTATTGGTGTAAGCCCTAGAGGCCAATACTTTTGGTACTTGTATCAAATTATTTATTAATAATAAAAGTATTTCTCTTTATTATGTTTGTTTAATAAAGTCCCTAGAATAGCTAGTCCGTTTAATGTATCAAGTGTGACTTAATCATGAGATCCCATTAAACATAAGAACATTATTCTTAAAGTATCTGTAGTCGAGATTTGTTGTGAAGTAGGATAACATTAAAGCATTAAGACTATTATGTATATAGACTGATGATCACATCTCATGGATCATGGATATGGAGTTATCAAGTCTTAAACATAAGTATGAATATTGAGAGTAATATTTATACTGGATTGACTCGCTATAAGAATACTATATAGAATGTTATGCTAAGTGTCATAAGTTATTCTCATGGTGATAATGGTTTATACCACCCTTTGACCTGAAACCACTATGTAGCCTAGATGTAGAGTCGAGTGCCTTATTGCTGATCAAACATTGTCCGTAACTGGATAACCATAAAGACAGTTGATGGGTACTCCACGAAGCATGCTGAGGGACATGAGTGACCTAGATAGAATTTGCCCATCATGCATAACAAGATAAATGTCTACGGGCCCAATATTGAATTGGACAAGGATGACACGGTCTATGCCTTGTGTTCAATATAGACATAAGGGCAAAAGGGGAATTGTACATATAAGTATTATCACAAAAGGATTTGTCAGATCACATGACATTTTCGTGTCTTGGGTAGCAGTGATGTGTTGCTAGATACCACTCACTATTTATTATGTTAAATACGTGATTTAATATAATTGCCAATGCCGTGAAAACCTATAGGGTCATACACAAAAGGATGGATTGATGAGAGATAGAGTAACTAAGGAACACCGTAAGGTACGTTACACTTAAGTGAATTGTTGAACATCGTAAGGTACGATGTACTTAAGTAGAATATGAAATATGGTAAGGTACCACGCACTTAAGTGATTTTGGCATATTATAAGATATGTGCCACATACACTGAAGTGGGATTTTTAGCTTGTAGCCCACACAAGTGGTTTATAAATAGAACCCTTGTGCAGAAGCATTAGTGCAGTTGCAATTTCGGTTTTCTCTCTCTCTCTCTCTCTCTCTCTCTCTCTCTCTCTCTCTCACTCAAAGCCTTCATTTGTAGCAGCTAGCACTGAGATTGAAGGAATCCGTTCGTGTGGACTGAGTAGAGGCGTTGTCACCATTCAACTTTCTTGATCGCTTTGTAGATCTGCATCAAAGGTTTCAATCGCTACAAGAGGTAACGATTCTATCACTGATCATGCCCATTCGTAAGGATCACTAAAGGAGATTTTTTTTAAAATTCCGTTGCGTTTTGGATCGCTCTTCTCCTTCATTTACAAGTGGTAACTTTAATAATTTTATAATAAGTATATAATTTTTTACGCCATTTTGAAGTCAGGTGAAACATTCTGCCCGATACCAGTACCCGTTCTTGATGTTTGATCAAACTGAACCGATTGGTGTATTAAGTCCTAAAAAAATCATATTCTTAAAATAGAATCTTTAAGATTTCTTGAACATATTCATTTTCTTGATTCCGACTCCGCTTGATATTTTAAATACTTATTCGATCTAAAGTAGATTAGCTGGAAAACATGATTTTCGATGTGATTTTGATGCGGCTGATGAGTATTGATGAGAAAATAATATATTTTAATTCTTATGCTGAGTCATGATGAAAAATGTTAAGCTATGCAGAGTTTTAGGTTCCGAGACGAACCAGTGTTGTAGGACTCCGGTCCAATATTGTAGGGCTTCGGTCAAGTGTTGAAGGACTTCGATCTAGTGTTGTGATTGATAATTAATAATGGGAGTAGGAGGTTCAGGTGGTGATTGTTTGCATTTGTTTGTAGCATCACACATCATGTATATCGGATAATAGCTTAGGACTTAGATCTAGTGTTGTAGGACTTCAGTCCAATGTTGAGGATCCCTCAATAACATTACTCTGATATCCAGCATTGTGGGACTTCGATCCATGGTTGTAGGATGGTACCACATGCATGGGAGTAGACGAAATACACGCTGCATAATGATTTGTATCTTGTATATCATGTTGACTGAATATATTTGATATGTGAACTATCTGTGTTGTTTTATGCACCATTATCATATATAAATGTATTCTCACCCCTTTCCTATTTCTATGTTCTCTACTATTGCATCTGATACAGGTGATTTCCATATTGAGGATGATGAATGATTAGCTTTTGGTTACCGAGGATGGCATAGTTGACCTCTTCACTAGTTTGCTTTGTTTATGTTCGTCATGCCTTTGTCGGCTGTTTAGTTTTGTATCCGGTGTCACTTTGATATTGTAACATCGGGTAGGGTTTTTCTACATTTTTAAGTTGTCTTGAGTAAAAAACCTTGCTATGTCTTATTACTTTAATTTATTTGAAAATAAAGGACTGAGAGTGGATGTAACACTCGAGGCCAAAGAGGGTAGAAAGTGGTCTCTGAATTCACATCGAAATGAGAGGGATCATGAGGTTGTACATGGATGAGAATGCATGGTTGATGGAAGGCTTATAAATATTGATTCGTACTACCTATACCAATAAGATTCATCTTCTTTTTGGTAGCCTAACAAATAAGAAATCCATAGTTAATGATGTTTAACTTGGATTAGTATTTTGATGGGTGACCTTCTAGTAAGTTTCCCGAAAAGTGTGGTAGGAGGACAAAGCATGTTGAAAAGACCCGTTTTGGTTTATGGAGTCAGTTGATAATCCTGAAATAAGTCTGGGGTGTTACAAATGGTATCAGAGTCAGACCTCTGCCAGTACGATGTGGTTTGGGGGAGAACCAAGAGGAAGCTGGTGGGCATGTAACACCCGGGGCCGAAAAGGGCAGATAGTGAATGTAACACTCGAGGCCAAAGAGGGCGGAGATTGGTCTCCGAATTCATATTGAAATGAGAGGGATCCTGAGACTGGGCAGGGATGAGACTACATGGTTGAAGGAAGGCTTATTAGGATTGATTCATACCATCTATACAAAAAAGATGCATATTCTATTTTTGTAGCCTAACAAATAAGAACTCCATATTTGATGAGGTTTGAATTGGATTAGTATTTGGATGGGTGATATTTTGGGAAGTTTTCCCGAAAGCGTCCGAGTGAGGACAAAGCATGTTAAAAAGACCCATGTTGGTTTGTGGGGTGAGCCGATAATCCGAAAAGCAGTCTGGGGTGTTATATGGGGTGGGTGATTTATGGGGGGTTGAAAAATAATGGTTCAAAATAAAATTATTTTATAAATCAAAGTTTAAAAACATTTTTCTGAAAAACCTTTGCATATGCAGCGGAAATTACAATAAATAAAATAATCAAAAAGTAAAAATGTTAAGGGAAGAAAGATTACACCCAAGATTTATAGAGGTTTAACCTTAAAGAAGTGACTTGCTTCTCCCCTCAAGAATTGATCTTGAGAGTATCCAATAATGCTTGAGAGATTTTAGTATGTTAAGCCCATGAACCTCGTTATACAAGGAAAAAGGAAGTTTCAGGTTTACTTCCAACCAAACAACAAATAGAGGTATGAAGTAGTTAGTCTTCATGCCAAACGACGAACGAAGCTTCGAGCGGACAAATAGAGTTTTAAACATAAAGAAAGTGTTAGACTTCTCATGAATAAACTCAATTCGGATGTATCTGGAGTAGTCATTAACATAGATAACAACTTATCTCTTCCCTCAATGACATAAAACTTTCATGAGACCCATAACATCCATATGAAGCAATTGATGAATATGAGTAATGGTAAGATGTTCCCTAATCTTGTGAGACATATTGGTGTTTTTCCCAACCTAACAGTCTTGACACATTTTCAAGTATGCAGACAATAGCCTTTTAGCAATAACATTCCTCATACTTCTCAGATTCAAATGATCAAGCTTCCTATACCACATCTCAGTTTCTAAAATTTTAGAAATTAGACAGGATTTAAGATGATTGTAGAGGGTGACCATTGTAACCATTGTTAATGGATTTAGAACCCTTCATGAGTTGGGGGGTTATTTTGTATATGACAATGCATCCTTTTATAGTAAAATTGAAAATCAATTCATGACCACAAAGTTGGATAACACTGATGAGATTAATAGTAAGACCATTAAACAACAAAACATCATTAAGACACAGAAGGCCATGATAGTCCAACTTACCCTTACCAACGATTTTTTCCTTTTGCACCGTCACCAAAGGTAACATAGTTGTTGGAAAAGGGCTTGATATTATCTAGACAACACAATTCACCAATCATGTATCTATAACAACTACTATCAAAATACAAGTCTCCTCTAGATGAAACACTGAAAGTGGTGCAGGAAATGTTTACTTGATACTTAGGCTTGACACACCAATATTGTTGAGGACTAGGGTGAGGCTTAATAATCTATCGTGCATATAATTGGTTTTGATGAAGACTTTGTTAAACATGTGACTCCATACACATTGGGTGGGGGTGGGGGTGATTTGTGGAGGTTTGAAAAATACTGATTTAAAATAAAATTATTTTATAAATCTGAGTTTAAAAACATTTTCTAAAAAACCTTTGGATATGCGGGAAAAATCACAATAAAGAAAATAAGCGAAAAGTAAAAATGTTAAGGGAAGAAAGATTACACCCAAGATTTATAGAGGTTTGACCTTAAATAAGTGACTTACTTCTCTCCTCAAGAATTGATCTTGAGAGTATCCAATAATACTTGAGAGATTTTAGTATGTTAGACCCATGGACCCCCTTATACAAGAAAAAATAAAGTTTTAAATTTACTTCCGACTAAACAATGACCAGTGGTATGAAGTAGTTAGTCTTCCTTCCAAACAACGAGCGGAGCTTCGAGCAGACAAATAGAGTTTTAAAAATAATTTAAATGTTAGACTTCTCATGAATAAACTCAACTCGTGTGTATCGAGAGTAGTCATCAACATAGACAACAACATGTCTCATCCCTCCAAGACACTAAACTTTCATGAGACTCATACGATCCATATGAAGTAGTTGAAGAACATGAGTAATGGTAACGTGTTGCCTTATCTTGAGAGACATATTGGTTTTATTCCCAACATGGCAATCTCAACAAATTTTTAGGTATACCGACAATAGCCTTTTTAGAAACAACATTCCTCACACTTCTTAGATTCAGATGACAAATCTTCCTATACCACATATTAGTTTCTTAAATTTTAGAAATTAGACAGGATTGAAGATGATTACTATAGATGGTGATTATATGTAACCATTGTTAATGGATTTAGCACCCTTTATGAGTTGATGGGTTATTTGTCTATGATAATGCATCCTTCTATAGTAAAATTGGAACTTAATTCATGATCACAGAGTTGGATGTACTGATGAGATTAATGGTAACACCATCAAACAACAAAACATCATTAAGACATGGAAGGCCATGATAGTCCAACCTACCCTTACCAACAATTTTTCCTTTTGCACCGTCACCAAAGGTAACATAGTTGTTGGAAAAGGGAGTGATATTCTTCAAACAACATCTTTGACCAATCATGTATCTATAATAACTACTATAAAAATACAAGTCTCCTCTAGATGAAACATTGAGAGTGGTGCAAGAAATGTTTACTTGATACTTAAGATTGACACACTAATATTGTTAAGGACGAGGGTGAGACTTAATACTTTGTCGTGGATATAATTGGTTTTGATGAAGATTTTGTTGAACATGTGACTTCACACACCGGGGGAGGGGGGGGGGGGTTATTTGTGGGAGTTTGAACAATAATGGTTTAAAATAAAATTATATTATAGATCAGAGTTTAAAAACATTTTCGAAAAAACCTTTGGATGTGCAGCGAAAATCACAATAAAGAAATTAGCGGAAAGTAAAAATGTTAAGGGAAGAAAGATAACTCTCAAGATATATAGAGGTTTGGCCTTAAAGAGGTGATTTACTTCTTGCCTCAAGGATTGATCTTGAGAGTATCCAATAATACTTGAGATATTTTAGTATGTTAAGCCCATAAACCCCCTTATACAAGGAAAAATGAAGTTTTAGGTTTACTTCCATCAAAACAACGAACAATGGTATGAAGTAGTTAGTCTTCATGCCAAACAACAAATGGAGTTTCGAGCGGACAAATAGATATTTTGTACGGACTTAATTCTAACCAATGTGGAGTTTTGAACTGGATATCCTCTGAACTGAACCGAGATTTTACATGGACTGACCACGAATCGAACTGAGATTTTTATCAGGTAAATCTTAAACCTACTAAGCTTTTACACAGGCTAAACTTAGAAATCGAGAGAGATTTTATATCTGGCTAATCTAAATTTTATTGTGAATAGTTTTCTCTGGTTATTCGTTACAAACCCAAAAGGAGATATTTTACTCAAGTGACGGAGCTTACAAACTAAACCGAGAATTAACACGAACCCCTCAAAAGTGCTTTTAACGAGTTTATCTTGAAACTTAACAAACACTTTGTACAGAAGAATAATTCACTAAGAAGAAAAATAACTCTTGGTGAATTTAAAATAATACCCCTTTCCAGAACAACTTCCTCACTAATAACAAGAATGTTTCTTAAAGCCTTATGACTAAAAATATGTGAGAGAAACAAAAATAGTTTAGAGAGAGGTTTAGAGATAAATGAGGCTGAGATATCTCATATTTCTGGATGATAAGAAATGAAAGGAAATGCCTGTATTTATAGGCCAAAGGGTGGTTCAAAAAAGGAAATGGTCCATGGGTAAAATTAATTGCCTAATCTATTAGGTCCAAAGACTAATGGATTAGATACCATAAATAATTGATTATTTGACCCCAAATTGAAAGGTTTTGATAGAGATTTATTATAAATCATTAATACATTATCATAATCAATTATAGATTTGTTTCTATCTTATCTAATCGATTAGGCACTTGGTCTAATATATTACGGTGTTTAAAAACTTTCCCTAATCAATCCGACAGTTCTAAAATCATCTAGCTATGCTCAGAAAACATTTCAGGCAATTTTATTTTAAAAATAGAGGCTTCTAAAACAGTTTTAGTGAATGTGTAGCTATTCCATACTTCTTTATGAAAATTACCTTGTGTTTTACAAAAACATTAATCACTCAGACACGATCAGGCGAGCTTTCACACTTTCTGTCTTTCATACTCTGAAACTTCAAGTCCTTTGCTGGATAAATCAATCATATAAGCATTTCACTTGAATATTCTTAGAGACGAGTCTTGATATGAATTCAAGTTAAATACCATCATTAGAGGATATAAATCGAGATAAAAACCATAATCATTTAGCTTGATTCAAAGGAACGACTTGATCAACCACTTTGAGAATCTTTGTCTGCTTGAACTATTTTGCTTGTGTTTATGCTTTGTCATCAAGATCTCTTAAGGTGTTGTTGTAAAAACCACTTCAACTGATTCAGGATTTATCATCATCAAAACTATGATGTTATCAGGGCTAGGCATATCTTGCTTGTCTATGAGCTTTGATCACTTCATGAGCAAGTGCTTGGTTCCACATTCTCCCCCTTTTTGATGATGAAAATGTATATCTCAGAGAGGTGGTAAAAGAAAAAAGTTGATAAATATTTGGAGCGATTAAACTCCCCTTCACATTAATGGAGAGTATACTTTGTTCCTCATGAGAGTATACTTCTCCCCCCTTGTCATAATAAAAAAGGAAGGTAAAAATGCAAGCACATTGATCACATAGTCAAGTATTTAAAAAAGGAAAAAAATTCATTGATTCAAGACATACTGGAATTAAAAGTATAAGAATGTAGGAAACTTGAAATAAAAAAAGAAATAATGCATGAAAGACCGAATGTAAATGCTCTTAAAGACTAGAGTAAAACATATATGGGAGACTATTATTCATCATCCTCATCATCATCGGTGAATAATCATAGAGGTAGATGTCCCAAGTCTTGGGAAAAATGGAATGCTAGGAAGTTGATATTTTCATTTGTCCTCTTCAATATCTTGATTATGTTCTTAAGTAATTCTTCAGCAGAGGGTACTTTGAGGATGTCATAATCAAAGTCTTCTATATTCACATAAGCTTCTTGATCTTCCATTTTTCTCTTATTTCCTTTGAAAGGTTTTTTAATTACTTTTCCATCAATGATATTGTAACTCATTATTCCTAGAGTCGTTTCTCCTATTTTTTACATCTTCCTCGAAATCTTCTTTCTCAAGGTTAAAGTTGTTGGACAAGTGACTTCAAGCACAACAGGGGGGAGGGGGTGAGTTGTGGTATTTAAAATTTGTGATTGATTTTATACTTTTATCAGTTAAGATTGTGTTGGTAATTTTTTTTGGGTAAATTGAAGCATAAGGAGTAATTAAAAGTAAAAAGCGGAAATTAAAAGATAGGGTTAGAGAGATTGCACCAGAGAGTTATCCAGGTTTGGCCGAACGTTGGCCAAGTCTTGAGATTTTGACTATAAAATCGTGAGCTTTTATTAGTTATGTAACACCCGAAGCTGAAGAGGGCGGAGAGTGGTTGTAGCTCCCGAGGCCGAAGAGAGTGGGGAGTGGTCTCCCAAATTTAAATCAGAATGAGAGGATTCTGAGACTGTGTAGGTATATGACTGCATGGTTGAAGGAAGACTTATAAGGATTGATTGGTACAACCTATACTAACAATATGTATCTTCATTTCGGCAACCTAACAAGTAAGAACTCCATAGTTAAGCGTATTTGACTTGGAGTAGTATTTGGATGGGTGGCCTTTTGGAAATTTTCCCATAAAGCATGTGAGTGGGGACAAAGAATGTCAAAAAAACTTGTGTTGGTTTATGGGGTCAGTCGATAATCCTGAAAGCAGTATGAGGCGTTACAAATGGTATCAGAGCATACCTCTCCTAGTATGATATGGTTCGAGGACGAACCAAGCGGAAGCTGGTGGACATGTAACACCCGAGTACGATGTGGTTCATGTAATTTACAAAAGAGAGTGTGTGTGTGTGTCCTTGGTTTCTAAATCCTTAAATTCACAAATTGCAGTGACATTAGGTTTCCAACTATGATGTAGGCATCTAAGAACTTTTATAACCAATTCTTGATTTGAAAATGATTTTCCTAGAGTTCTCATATGACTCATGATATGGGTAAATCGTGTTTGCATCTGATTAATGCTCTATTCAAGTTTCATTATGAAGAGTTCATACTCATGGGTTAATGTTCCAAACCTTGACCTCTTCACCTTAATAGTATCTTTATGGGTGATTTGGAGTATGTTCCACTTTCTTTTGCATTCTTGCAGTGAGAAACTCGCAAAAAATCATCAAGACCGAGAGCAATAGTGATGATAACTTTTGCTTTCAAACTGTGTTGTGCATTTTCTTTATCATATTTTGTCCAATCCTTTTTAGATTTGCTTTCTACAACACTATTAACTTTATGTGTAGGAACAAATGGACATTCCTTTACAACTTTCCAAATATCACGAACCATCCCTTATATGAAAAACTTCATTTTTCCTTTCCATAAATTTTACCAATCTCCATTGAAGAATGATAGTTTATTTAGTGAATATCTTGGAGTTACTTTTACTCTTGAGACAATTAGTCGAAAATAGGAGTTAGAATCTGATGCCACTTGTTGGACAAGTGACTTCAAGCACAAGGGGTGGTGGTGGTGAATTGTGATATTTAAAACTCGTGATTGATTTTATACTTTTTGTATATTAAGACTGTGTTAGTAACTTTGTTTGAGTAAATTGCATCATAAATGAGAAATAAAAATTAAAAAAAACATAAATTTAAAGGATAGGGTTAGAACGATTTCACCAAAGAGTTATTTAAGTTTGGCCGAACATTGACCTAGTCTTGTCACCAAGAGGTCTTCTTAAGATTTTGACTATAAACTTGTGAGATTTTATCTGTTATACCCACAAACCTTTATACAAGCCGATCTTGATATTTTTACAGGCTTATCCCAAACCATAAATAGCTTTTATCACAGGATAAACTAGAACCTTCTTAGAGATTTTCAGGCTAATCTCAATAGCCAAAACATAACTTTTTCCAGCAAAGCTCAATAAACCACAACAAATATTTTATGATTGGTTTATCTCACAAACCAAACTAGATCTTCTCAAGAGTACCGTGCTACCAAGAATTAAAACAAACAACACAACCACTTACAAAACATTTCCTCACAAGTAAAGCTTCACTCACAAGTACTAAGGCAATTTCAAGTGAAAGAAATGTTTTCTAAAGATGGTGAAGATATTTTTAGAGAGATAAATTCCAAAGAAAGTGTAAAACACTGGAAAGTGGAGGCTAGCCTTCTATATATATGAGGTAGAAGCACCGAGAAACAAATTGATCCATGGGCTGATTTTATGAGCCAATCGATTGACACAATGCTCAAATCGATTTGCCAACTCATTTTTAATCGATTAGCCAGGCCAAATAGGAAATATTGGATATAGAGTCATTGAATGTCATTAATGTGCTGTCATAATTTCTTGGTTAATCGATTAGCTATTCTCCAATCGATTGACTTAAAGCTCCAATTGATTGACTGGCTCATAAAAGTTTTGCCAATCAATTGGCTCAACTTACTTATCGATTAGTTTGTTCAAAAATAGTTTAGAAAAGGTTTGACAACATTTTAATCAATTAGATTGGCTCAGAAAATAACTTTCAAGATAAAAACATTTGAAAATATTTTTTGGGTATGTGTGTGAGTTGCCTTAGTACCTCTAAGCTACTTTCTTACTTTTACAATACTCTGGCACTCAGGAAGACAAACATACATGAATTGGTGAGCTTTCACACTTTGTTCAAGGCTTCAAGATTATTTGTTAGATTTCTTCTGACTATATAAGAACTTTGATCTTGAGTTTCCATTTATTTATGAGGAATGAGACGTTTCTTTTTTTAGATCACCATCAACAAGGTTTAAAGCTATTTCCACTGACCTTGATCATCATTGTCGTCATCAAAACATTAGATGGATCTTCAACGTGATTTTCAAATTTCTACCTATAAGCACACAAATCCATAAAAGTCGGCGTGTTCCAATTTTTTGACTAGGTCACCAAATAGTAAGCGTATTCATTTCCTATTTCTTGCTAACATGTATTATATCAATTCACTTGGCCACTTTGTTTCAATTTATTCGCAACCATCCATACAATTTTGACATCAAACTTAGTTAAGTGGCTAAAGTTTATTTTTCTTGGAAAGAGTGTGTGATTTGTGATATAATGGATCAGAGAAATGTCGGGGCGTATAAAACCTATACTGAAAGGAGAGAGTACTAAGGATTTTGTGTTTTTCAGAAACAATGTGGCATCAGTCTTGTAGTTGAAGTTATCACCTTGTTCATCTTGCTTAAAGAGAGGTCCATCATGGGGAAGATCCAATATGCTTATAAAATCTTTTATAGATAGTGATATCTTATATTTTCTTACTTCGGATTAAATTATTCCATATGTGAAATAAAGATTTGAGAAAACCATCTTAAATCAATGATGGATACACTTTTCTTGATATAAACTCCCCCTTTCGAGGAAACAACAACAATATGTCTCACACCCTTATCTAATGATCGTTGGATATGAGAGTTGGTTAAACACGATATAGATATGTCCAATACATACTTAACTTGTCAACCTATTAATAGGTTAGTTTATAATCAAAGATAGGAGATGTTGAGACCATTCACAACAAACACTTTCTTTGATCATGATTATTAATATACACCATCAACGAACTTCCACGGATCACTAACTTCGATATCAAAATAGATACTACGCTATACTGTAAGGTATACACTCTACTTTACATAGCTTCATTTAATATGTGCTAAGACTTTATTGAATCTGCAGAGCATCCTGCAAAGCACAATAGGTTTTCACCTTTGGTACCCAATTTTTTGTGGTCCTGGTGCTTTAGTAGTTCTAAAAGTTCTAAGGTACTACCTTTAGACCTTCCCAATTTATCAAAACAAACTGACTCTAAATGCCAAAATCTATTGCAGTGAGAACATTTATAGAGAAGTTGATTCACTTTCTTCCTATTTACTTTTTTGTTTTGTGTTCTACCAAATTTAAACTCTACTATAGTTTTATTTAAGGAAGACCTTTGACTTGATATAATCAAGGCAAGGTTTTATTTCTCCTTAATAAATTTACTTAGGGTTTCATGCAAATTTTTGTTACTTCCATTTTTCATTGAGACACAAGTATCACATGTTCCATCTAGGTTTCTAATATTTTCTATTTTGTGCTTAAGCATTTCATTACTCTTTTCTAGAAGCTCAAGATAATCCTTAAGGACTAGGTTCTAATTTTTAATATCATCATTTTCCTTGATTAACTTAGCACTTAATTTAAACATATTCTTGTATGATAACTTTGTTACATCATGATCATCTTCTTCGTAAAATAATTTCAAACAAACTTCATCTTCTTTATTGGACAAAGATTGTTCGAAGGTTCTACACGAGGTTGACTCTTTGAGGTTTCTCCTTGATGTTGAGTCTTTAATATTCATAGAGGCTTTCTTCTCTTTTCTTCTCTCGGGGATTCCGTTAGATGAATCTTCCTCTTCACATCCTCTTCTAGATGAAGTTCCTTCATTTGATGTTGAATTCTCCATGGATCATTCAACTACTAAGATTGTTCTTTCAAAGGAGATTACTAGAGTTGATTTATCTTCACATGAGTTTGTTAATAAAGTTTCTAAATATTCTTAAAGACTTGAGCTTGCGACTTCTTCCTTTAGTATTTTAAATAATTCATTCATCTTTTCGATGATTTCTTTCTTCTTGGATTTTTCCTAAAATTTATAAACACTCGTATCTTTCAATTTAAAAATCGGACCAAATTTCTGATTCCAATTATTAATTATTAGATATTTGTTAGCATAAAAGTTATATCATTACTTCCAATATTTCTAAATTTAGAGAAGCCCTTTTGGATAAAACATTCATCTTCTTGCTTCATATGTTCATTCACTCATGTTCGATACTTAGAGAAACTCTATATATCATTTCAAAAGTGTCCCACATTTTCTTGGAGGAATTACAATTTTAACATGGAGAAGATGGTTATCATCTAAAGACAACTAAGAAATTCTTTGTTTTGAAATAAATTCATACTTTCTATTTTCCTCTATGGCCCAAAGAAAATATGGTTTATTTTCTATCAGTGTTTAAAAATATTTTCTAAAAAAAGTTTAGATATGCAGCAGAAAATCACAATATAGAAAATAAGCGGAAAGTAAAAAAGTTAAGGGAATAGAGATAACACCCGAGATTTATAAAGGTTCAACCTTAAAGAATTGATCTACTTCTCTTACCAAAAATTGATCTTGAGAGTAACCAATAATTGTTTATAGGTTTTAGTAGGTTAAGCTCGCAAGCCCCCTTATACAAGGAAAAATGAATTTTCAAGTTTATTTTCAACCAAATAACGAGCAATGGTATGAGGCGGTCAATCTTCACACCAAACAACGAACAGAGCTTTGAAAAGTTAGTCTCTAAGAAAAACATATAATTTGTATGGGGTTATATCGAATCAATATGGAGTTTTGAATTGTCTATCCTCTAAACTGATTCGAGGTTTTACACGGGTTGATCACGAACTGAACTGAGATTTTTATCGGGTTGATCTCCAATGTACTAATTTACATAGGATGAACTCAGAAACTGAGAAAGATTTTGTACGAGGCTAATATTGAATTTTTGTGAATAAGTTACACTAATTATTCCTCGCGAACCCAAAAGGAGAGCTTTTCGTCATGTAACAGAGCTCCCAAACCAAACAAAGACTTAACACAAATCCTCCAAAAAGCGCTTTTAACATGTTTAGCTCGAAAATCAAACAAACACTTCCTAAGGAAGAATAATTCACTCAAGAATAAAAATAACTCTTGGTGAATTTACAATAATACCCTTTTCCATAACAACTTCCTCACTAAACACATGAGTGTTTCTCAAAGCGTTATGCCTAAAAATATGTGACAGAAACACAAATAATTTAGACAGAGATGAGACTAAGATATCTCACATTTTTGGATGAAAATAAATTAAAGAGAATGCCTTTATGTATAGAACAAAGGATGGTTCAAAAAAGGAAACAATCGATGGAAAAAATTAATTGCCTAATCGATTAGGTGTAAAGACTAATCAATTGGACACCATAAATAATCAATTATTTGACTCTAAATTGGAAAATTTTGATAGAGAGTCATTACCATTCATTAAGATAATATCATAATCGATTATAAGCACATTCCCCTTATTTAATCGATTTGGCACTTGGTCTAATTGATTAGGAATTTCAAAAACTTGCCTTGATCATTTTGATAGTGCTCATATCATCTAGCTATGCTCTAAAAATAGTTTAGGTGATTTTATTTAAAAAATCGAGGCTTCAAAAATAGTCTTAGTGAGTGTGCAACTTATCCATACTACTTTACAAAAATTACCTTGTGTTTTTTACAAAAACATTGATCACTCAGCCACGATCATATGAGCTTTCACACTTCCTCTCTTTCACACTCTAAAGCTTCAAGTCCTTTGATGGATAAATCAATCACATAAGCACTCACTTGAATCTTCTTGGAGATGAGGCTTGATATAGATTTAAGTAAACTGTCATCATCAAAGAATATTATTGGTGACCATAAAACCCTAATCCTTTAGCTTGATTTGGAGGAACAACATGATCAATAACTTTATGCATATTTGACCGCTTAAAATATTTTGTGTGTCTTTATGCTATCCAGATCTCTTCATATGTTGTTATCAGAAACACTTTAACTACTTTAGAAGCTGTCATCATCAAAACTATGATGTTATCTGGGATAGGAATATTTTTCTTATGTATGAACTTTCATCACTCCGTGATTAAATTTGCAAGCTCATAGTTCCACATATTTATCCCATACAATCTTTAACAATAAGGACAAATATGTCCATGTCAATCACAATGATGACACGCTTAGTGAGGTTTGTTGACTGGAGGATTGAATGAGGTGTTAGTATGTTGGTAATAATATGCAGCAGGTTCCTGAGATATTATACGAGAAATTTTGGTTTCCACTTTTTGAGTAGAAGGAATATGCATAGTCTTTGAGGTGGATTGACCGTCTGTATATCCGATTCCTTTAATTTTTTGTTGCATGTGTACCAATACTTAAAATAGAATCAAGGTTATCAAGTTCAGAATCTAGCATACACACATATTTATCCATTCCTTCAAGTTTAGAATTGGTACGCCCAACTTCATGCTTCGACTCGACAATAGTAAGCATGACTGAGTGTGATTATTTCTTGAAAAAAAGTTTCAATTTTTTTGTTCCGCTTGAGATTCATCAATCCTTATTCAATAAAGAGTTTTATATGATTCATCAAGGACATCATCAGATAGATCATCTTGATCACTTATAGGCTCATTATCATGTATATATGTGATATTCTGGCTCGGTTGCAAACAACGTATTTGTCCTGCTTGTGTATACAAGTTTTTGTCCAAAATGTGTATTCCCTCCATTATCTTTTACAAGCAAATTTTTAAATTTTTAGGTTCACCGAATAGTTAATGTATTTAGTCTATATATTGTCTAAATATATCATTTATTCAATGAACTTAAAAAGTTAAAAATTTCTTATAAAAGTGAATGGAGGGTGGATATGTTTATGTCAAAAATATGTATATGAATTTGCTTCATGCCTGGTATGCTTCTTGTTGAAAACATGTTTATATAGGTTATTGTTAAAGGGTAATTCAGTATTTTAGTATTTTTCCTACGTGAAATTATTGTTTGTGTATATAAGTAGTAGTGTACTTAGCCATTAAGTTACGTAACAGTATGTACACAGCAGAGCAATGTGAGTGCAGTGTGGGTGCAACCATTTTTGTTGTACCTGATTTTAGTAGAGTAGTGGAAGTTTGTTATTCTCTCTTCTCTGTCTTCTTCCATATTCATCTCCTTCATCTTGTGCACCAACAATTAATATCTAGAGCTCTAGTTCAGATCCACAAGGAAACACGAGTGAACAATGAGGTATTGTGTGATTGATTTCATTTCTTGAACTCGTATTGAATTTTTTGATCGAAATCGTAATAGAATCACATTTCTTGATTCTACGGGATTGGGAAACACTAGTGTTTGATGAGATATGAGTTATTTGCATAGGATTGAATATGATCATAAATGGTAATTTGAGTACTAAGCTTCCAGTGTTCGATGGCAAGAATTGGAATCTGTGGATGATTCAAATGCTTTTGTTGTTTGGCACTCAAGATGTTCTTCATCTCGTCAGTGACAATTACGCTCAGGTTGCACTTCTAGAATATGAAACAGATGCATAGAGAAATGCTCAACATGATATAAGGAAGAAGGATCAGAAGGCATTGTTCTACATCTATCAGTGTGTGGATGTGAACGTGTTTGAGAAAATTGCGGATTCAACGACAACAAAGGCTATGTGGGACATACTAGTATGGTGCTACAATGGTGATGCATCAATGATAAAGGTAAAACTTAAATCTCTATGTAAGCAGTATGCGAATCTCAGCATGAAGAACAATGAAAAGGTACCTGACTCCATCTCTAGAGTGATTATGATCACAAATGAGATGAAGTCGTATGGAGAAACTCTCTTTGAAGAAAGTATCATTGAGAAGGTACTTAAATGTCTTACTCCTCAGTTTTATTACATTATGGTAGCAATTGAACATTCTAAGGATCTTAGCACCATGGGAATTGAAGAGCTGTAAAGTAGTCTAGAGGCACAAGAGTTTCGCCTGACTGAGGGAAACTCTGAAATGGAAGTAGAGCAGTAGGCTTTGAAAGATGCTTATGGTAAGAAATATCATAAACAATCTTAGTCAGGAGCCAGGAAGAGATCTAATGGTGTTCAGAAGTCAGAAACCTCAACTTCTGAAAGGTAGAAGAGCGCTCATAAGGGGAAGGAGAAGTATGTCAAGAATAAAGTTCAGTGCTACTATTGTAAGAAGTTTGGCCACTTCGCTGCTGATTATTGGTCAAACAAGGAAAGAAAGTCAGAAGACGGAAATGTATCTAGATGAGATTCTGATGATGAATCTGTGCTATTGATCACTTTTGAATCTAATGATGCATATTTGGCAGACTTGTGGTATATAAACACTGGCTGCTCAAATCATCTTACTGGAAATAAGAAATGGCTGGTTGACTTTGACTATGGTAAGAGGACAAAGATCATATATGATGATGATAAACACCTCAATGTTGAAGGTATGAGAAATGTAAGAGCAGTTCCAAATAATGGTAAAGCGGCATTGATTCAGAATGTGTGGTATGTTTATGGCATGAAAAGTAATCTGATGACTGTAGGTCAATTAATTGAGAAAGGTTTTTCAGTTATCATGAAGGACAATCTTTTGAAGTTGTATGATTGTAATCAGAAGCTGATTATGAAGTCAGAACAGGGAAGGAATAGAACATTCAAAGTGAATGTTAAAAGCACAGACTCTGAATGCCTTAGTGCAACAAGTGTTGTGAAGGAAAGTGAGTCATGGCACAAAAGATTTGGTCATATGAACTTCAGAAGCTTAGGGCATATGAACTCAAAGAAGCTGGTACATGAAATTCCTGAAATTAAGAAGCCCGAAAAGTTATACAATGTGTGCATGAGAGGGAAGCAACCAAGATTACCATTTGCATATGAAATGCCTCCTAGAGTAAAGCGTGTTCTAGGCGTGGTGCATTCTGATGTTTGTGGACCATTTTCAGTACCTTCACTTGGAAGGAATAAATACTTTGTATCATTTGTTGATGAGTTCACAAGGATGACATGGGTATCCCTTATAAAGTTCAAACATGATGTGTTTGCTGAATTTAAGAAATTCAGAATCATGGTTGAGAATTAGAGTGGTCAGACTCTGAAGATTCTCAAAATTGATGGTGAAGGTGAGTATAACGCTACAGAGTTCAAAAAGTAATGTGAGGAAAATGGAATTGAACATGAGGTGATTGCTTCATACACTCTTCAACATAATGGTTTTGTTGAAAGAAGAGACCAAACTTTGCTTGATATGACAAGGAGCATGCTGAAGGAGAAGAAGTTATGTCATACCTTGTCGGGAGAAGCTGTTTCTACTACATCATATGTGCTCAATAGGTGTCCACCCAAGAAGCTTAAGGAAATTATTCCTTTAGAGAAATGGACCGGAGATAAGCAAAATGTGAGCCATCTAAAGGTGTTTGGTTCTGTTTGTTACAAACATGTTCCAGATGCTAAGAGAAGAAAGTCGGATGACAGAAGTAAAGTTATATTGCTTGTAGGGTACCACAATACATGTGGTTATAAGTTCCATTGTCCTGTCACTAACAAGGTTGAATTCAACAGAGATGTCATTGTGAAGGAATCAAAAACTTGAGATTGGAGAAAATCTCAATCCAACTTTAGTGTAGAGTTAACCTCTGAAGATACTTCAGAATCTGATGGTTCTGAAGATGAGTCAGAATTGGAAAATGATTCTAAATGTAACTCTGAAGGCGAGTCTGACTCTGAAGGTGAATTTGATTCTGATCCAGATTCTGATGGTGAATCATAATTTGGTGGAGATCCAGACCCTGGGAATATTCTAGACTTTGAAGGTGGTCATACCTCTGAAGCTGATCATGCCTCTGAAGGTGGTACTTTTGGGGTTCCAACATGTAATATTGTTCCAGCTTCCGAAGGAGATTCTGAACATGTTCAAAGGCCACAAAGAATTAGAAGCATACCTAGAAGGTTTGTAGAGTTTGACATGGTGCAAAATAATGAAGTAGACTCTAAAGGAGAAGTCACTCAACGTGTCATGTTAGTAGACTCTGAACTAGTGAGTACAAAAGAAGCCCTCAAGAAGAAAGTGTGGATGGAGGCCATGAAAGAAGAACTTAAGGCTATATAAAGAAATAAGACTTGGAAGTTGACTAAGATTCCAAAGGACAAGAAAACCATCAGTGTCAGGTGGGTTTTTAAGGTGAAACTAAAGTCAAATGGATCAATTGGCAAACACAAAGCAAGGTTAGTAGCAAAAGGTTTCCTACATAAAGTTGGGTTAGATTACTTTGAAGTGTTTGCTCCAGTAGCGAGACATGATAAAATTAGACTAATGATTGCGATAACTACTAACAAGAATTTGCCTTTGATGTATTTAGATGTAAAATCTACATTTCTGAACGGTCCATTACAAGAAGTGGTATACGTGTCACAACCTCTTGGATTTATGAAAAGGAATCAGGAAGGGATGGTGTATAAGTTACATAAAGCCTTGTGTGAACTGAAACAAGCTCCTCGAGTTTGGAATTTGAAGATTGATTCATTTTTCAAGCTCCAAGGATTCAGAAAGTGTGAGATGGAGTATGACGTTTATGTTCAGCATAATTCTGAAAGCAATATGATTATGATGTATCTTTATGTTGATGACATATTGCTAATAGGGAGTTGTGAACATGAGATAACTAAGTTCAAGAAGACGTTGATGAATGAGTTTTAGATAACTGATATATGAAAGATGACATATTTCTTAGGGATTGAGTTTATGTACCCTGAGAAGGTTATCATTTTGCATCAACAAAAATATGAACTTGAGCTTTTGAAGAGATTCGAGCTTTTGAATTGTAAGGCTGCTGCTACACCATAAGAAATAAATCACAAATTAGATTCTGATTATGAAGGTGATGATGTAGATGCCACAACTTTCAAGTAGTTGGTTGGCTCTTTAAGATATTTGTGTAATACCATACATGGCATTTGCTATGCAGTTGGAACGGTTAATAGGTTCATGAGTAAACTAAAGTGGTCTCATTACAAAGATGATGTCAGGATTCTGAGATATATTAAGGGGACTCTGAAGTATGGAGTTTTACTGCAGGATTTGAAGATCAAGGTAAACAAACCTCTAAAGAAAATGATTGGTGATAAGTGTACAATCAATCTTGTCAAGAATCCAATGTTGCATGGGAGAAGCAATCATATTGAGACTAAGTATCATTTTCTAAGAAGTCAGATTCAGAATTAAGTGCTAGAAGTTATGCACTATATAACACATAGAAGCAACTGACAATTGTTATGACGAAAGCGATCAAGATTGATCAATTTCTCCACTTAGGGATGAAATTTGTGTTATTAGTTTTGAGAGCTAAATACTGAATTAAGGGATGATGTTGAAGGGTAATTCAGTATTTTAGTATTTTGCCTACGTGACATTGTTGTTTGTGTATATAAGTAGTAGTGTGCTTAGCCATTAAGTAATGTAACAGTCTGTACACAAGAGAGCAGTGTGAGTGCAGTGTGTGTGCAACCATTTTTACTAGAGTAATGAAAGTTTGTTATTCTCTCTTCTTCATCTTGTACACCAACAATTGTGTCACAACATATGAATATAAATTCTGTCACTATATGTAAAATTAAAAAAAAAACATTATTTTTTCCTCAGTTAGAACTATTAACTAGGGTAAATGCAAAAATTTCTCCTCGATTAATAAAAGAAACAGAAAGGTAAAGTTACAACGCTTTGTAAATATAAATTTTTTTTATTGAAGATCGAATTCATGATCATTAAATTTCCCTTTTAGTTAGTATTCCAATGGGAAAAAAATGTGATACATTTTCTATTATATCCTTTTTTACATAGGTCAATAAATCGAAGTAAAACGCATTATTCAAACGAGAAAAATCCCTTCGACAACTTTCTATTTTAAAAACTTAATTTTGTCTGTCTCTTTTTCTTTGGTCTTGTAAAAAAACTAGGAGAAACTTGATTACATTGGTTCATTTTATTATAAGAAACAAAAATAGGAACCATGGAGATATTAGTATTATTTAGCAGGTTATCATCATAGGGCCAGTCGGTCTCATTATTAACTAGGGGACCCATGATTCACTTTTCTCACTATGTTTTCCACTTTTGAACTTTACCATAAAAAATTAAATTGGACTATAAATCAAATTTAATATCATTAGTTCATAGATTCGCATCTAATGAATAATGTGTTTCTTCGATTTATCTCTATCAACATATAAGGAGGCCTTTTAGGTTTATTATTAGTCAATGATCTTACTAATCAATCAACAATGAAATTGAAGGTTTATTTCCTAGTTTTCACCTAACTCCATAATACACGACGCACGCATATGTATAGAAAATGAATGCATACACCATATCTTTTTCCTACTTCTCTTGTATGAGAATATATTTTTTTTGAAACATAATTACTTTATTATTATTTTTTTTTAAAATATGATTATTTTAATTTTTTTTAAAAACATGTTATTTTATAAAAGGAAAAATTATTTTTCATTGAAAAAATGAGAATAATATTTATTTTGAAACAAATTTTTTCTTCTAAAACGACCGATATTTTAAAATAGTATTATTTTCTATGTATCAATATTATTCTCTCATAAATGTTTTATTTAATTGTGGCTATGCACTATAGTTAATGTTCATCTTCAAAGATGAATTATCTAGTAGTACTTTTTTGTCCTTTACAACTCATTGTCACAGTGGATTAGTGGTGATGCATATGCTAGGGAAGGTATATAATGTAATGTGTGGATTTTACAGATGGAATGCAACAGAGTCCATTGATAAAGCAAATTATTTTGTGGAATAAGAATGTGCAAAAAAAAATTGTTACATGTGATAGAAATTCAGCTTTATAATGTGTAGGATCTGGTCATGCGGAAATCATTGACTATGTTTTAGATCCTTTGCTTCCTAATCAAACTTCCATACATATACACTTTTTTAGTCTTCTATTATATTACACTATAAGAATAAATATTTAGAAGCTTCATCTAAAAAATAAATATTTTAGCCCTTTAAAATGTTGTAGTTTTATAGAGATTAATTAAAAGCACATTATTTCTAATATTTAGATAAACTGTTAATAATTATTATAAAAAACTTATATGAAATCCATGATTTGAATTCTAATTTTATAAGTTATAGTCTTCGATATCAACTTTTGTGAGTTGATTTAAAATTTGTGAAGAAATTTAATACTATTATAAAATAGACTTTTCATAACACTATATTATAATATCATTTCTGTTAATAGTGGTAATAATTTTTTTTGGATTTTTTTGGTATATATTCAATAATTAAAATGTTATTTTGTTTGGTCAAGAACACCAATATGTGAAAATAAAATAAAATAAAGTATGAGTAATATATACCTGGCAGTGGCCCTGTTGAAGGAAACAAACAGATAGAATAACTATCTATGCTTCCTATGGTCCTAGAAGTATATGGCTGGCTGATTAGATATTAGTATTATGATTGGTGACATGAAATTGGTTTAATAAATTTTGCTTATCTTTCACCGTGATTAACAACGTCATAATCATTAAATTTTTTGTAAGATATACTCATTAATTAAGCTGCAGATATTTTAGATGAAATTAAAGTAAATTTTATATTAAGACATGATAATGTTATGTGGTTTGTGAGCATGCGCAGACACATACATAGATGAGAAACATGAATATCAAAGACAGTAGATAGTGATGAAGGTGGTCACGTGATGGTGGTCGACCCGACCCCACCATATCCATATTCATCTAGCACCATAAAATGTAGGCCATAGCACAGTAAAATTCACAAGAAACCCTAAATTGCAATAAAAACACATTGTTTAAATGAGACTCTAAGAGCTCTCTAAAAAACTTCCATGCCACATGATTTGTGTTGGCCCATTTTCATCCTTTGGCGCTGAAAAATAGATTCCAATATGTGTTTTTACAAGAGAATAGAGGATGAAAAAATAAAAGGGAAAAGATAAAGGGTTTATTTAGATGTTTCACATGATCAAAGAAACCCTACTTACACCTTTGTTCACTTTCATCTTTATCTTTTTCTTTGATTCTTTTACAAGTAACAAAATTAATGAGGTGAAAAGGTTATGGGTCCGGAATTCAGTAGGAACATAACTAAATTGATGTATAGGGAGTATCATATCATATCATATGAATGAGGTGGATCACAAGAATTAATAAGAACATATTGTGTTATAAACAATCACCAAAGTGTAGATGTTTTTCTTAGACATGGTAATATAGTTTCAGAAACGGTATAATTTGTCTTGATTGAAGTGGCAATGTAGTGTGAGATGGCTCATAGCTAGGGAAAAGAATGGCATTGAAGTCATAAAAGCTGAATGTAAACAAACATGAGTGGACTTGGGGTGGGGGGACAG
Source organism: Lathyrus oleraceus (assembly GCF_024323335.1). Taxonomy (NCBI): domain Eukaryota; kingdom Viridiplantae; phylum Streptophyta; class Magnoliopsida; order Fabales; family Fabaceae; genus Lathyrus; species Lathyrus oleraceus. The sequence continues at coordinate 65,376,055 of NC_066585.1, forward strand.
TTATTATATTTTTGATAAATTAGTGGGGTGGCACTTATTAGATAGGGACTGGACCATTGTTTCTTATGAAGGTTCAAAATGTACTCGGCAAGCTAGGGCACATCATTTGATGCATTCAATTCACAATTTAGTGAGGGTTAATAATATAAGATTTTACTCTCTTGTGAAAAAAATATAATTTAAGTTGGTGTAATCGGTTATAGCCGGGGGTGTAACCGGTTACCACTCCTTTCAATAGCATAAATATCAAACAGAAATAATTTATAATTGATTATAGGTTCAGTGTAATCGGTTACCATCCTCTAATTTTTGATATTTTTGAAGTCAGTCGCATCATGTAATTGGTTACAAGTTTGATGTAGCCGGTTACATAGTTGGAAATTTGGTTTTCTTTTCCTTTAGTTGGTTAGCTGTACACTTTTGTATTATTATATATATATATCTCATGTTTGGTTGTTAATGAATGAGGACCATTTTTATCCTAATTCTGTGTAATTCTCACACACTCTCAATTATTCTCTTGTTCATCATTTTATCTTGTGATTGAGGTTTTGATCCAATATTTAACATCAAGAGCATGCTTTTTTTTTATCGAACACTTAGTGTACGAAAATGTTTTCCATCTTCAATGAACGTATCACTGCAAATCTCTCAATTCTCGATGCGAAAAATTATGACAAGTAATGCCAACAGATGAAAGTGTTGTTTGATTATTAAGATGTTATAGAAGTGATCAAGAATGATGTTAATCCACTTGGAGAAGATGCAACGACTGCACAAAGAACTGCGCACAAGGAAGGGAATATGAAATATTTCAAAGCTTTGTATCTCATTCATCAATGTGTTGATACTGAGAATTTCGAGAAGGATGGTGATTACACCCCCTCAAAGGAAGCTTGAGAAATCTTGGAGAAAAGTTATGCTGGAGCTGATAAAGCCAAGTTGGTGACCTTACAAACTCACAAGAGTCACATGGAATTAATTTAGATGGAAGAAAAAGAAACTATTAGTGAATTTACTATAAGGTTCATAAGATTGGTGACTCAAGTGAAAGCTTGTGCAGAGACAATCATTGAGAAGTATATGGTTGGTAAAATCTTAAGATCGTTGATATCAAGATTCGATAACATAATGGTTTCTATTGAAGAATTCAAGGAACTTTCAACCATGAGCAAATAAGAGTTACAAATTTCTCTTAAGTCTCATGAGCAGAGAATGAAGGAAAGAAATGTTGATAAAGCAGATGCTGAAATTGCTTTGCAGGTCAGTTTCGTTGAAAAAGACCAGAAGGTGAATGGGAAGTGGTCCATGAGTAAAGATAGAGGAAACTATCACAATAGTCGTGGAAGAGACTAATAAAATTACAATAATTCAACATTTCAAAAGGGTGAAAGTATTTGCAACATAGGTGGTGGATTAAGAAATTACAAAGGTGGCTACAATAGAGGAAGAAGAGGAAGAAGGAAAAATGATATGAGCAATGTCCAATGCTACAATTGTGAAAAGCTAGGAAGTTTTGCTCGTGAACGTAATGCCAACAAGAAGGATCCACATGAAGCTGAAGACAAGTTTGCAATGCAAGAAGATGATGAAAGCACATTGTTGATGGTGATTGCTGAAGCATAAAACAACACAGGAAATGGCAGCTATAATCGGTTACCCTCAATTGAAAATATGATGGTGACTATGCGAGAAGATGCAGAATGCAATGATCAATGGTACCTTGGTGTTCAACACACATGACAAAAAGTAAGGATTGGTTTGTAAAAATCAATAAAGTGTTGAAAAAGAAAGCACTACAACGGAAAACACATATAATGATGGTTGCGAAACACATATAATGATGATTTCACGTCCGTTGTTAGATAACGTGTGATTGTATGTATGGTGGTTTCCACAACAGGTGAGTGACTATGGATATAAGCTAGGTAGTATGATGACTTCTCGGTAAGTGTACCGATAATGTCGAAGTAATAGAAAGAACAAATCCACAAGGAATGTCTCCAAGTAAGACAAAATGTGTGAAGTGTATAAAAACTAATAAAAGGTTTGATTTTTAATGCAAAAAGTAAATAAATGAGTAAATAATGTCACAAAAGTGGTCAGGTTGTGTTTTAGAATCTCCTATTTCTCTATCGTTGATGTTTGATACCCTGTATGAATGATCTAATCATTATAACTCCACGACGAATTAAAAAAACCGTTATAGCCGATCCCTCATGAAATAACTCACTAACCACTACTCAGAGCTTTCTATCCCTAGTCTGCCAGCGTAAGCAGGGTTAGGCAATGTATAGAACGTTAATTCTCTTTGCCACTACTTGAGGTCTCATATCCCTATTCAACCAGCATAAGTGCAACAATTGCTCTAGGTCCAACACATAAACTAACGATCAGTATTTCCTATGTGCCCAAAATCATATTAAAAGAGTATCTCACATAAAAAGCATTACGAACAAGAAGCAATTGAATAATATTATAGATCAATAGGTTCATACAATGGCCAAATCAACGTAGAATCCAACAATATAGAAATAAGTTTATCATAACACAACATAACTTAAAGGAGTTTAGCTACTCATAGTGCATTTAACAATACTATAACTGATAATTAAAAATAACATGAGATTTCTCTTGAAGTGATGGCCTCAAATGGCTTCAATTGCTGTAAAAATCTCCCATTGTTCCCTCAAAATCTTGCTTCAATCTCCAAATTTCGTAAGCCTCATGAAAATGCAGAAAATCCCCTTTTAAAGGCATCTGAATGGACCAGAATGCGTCAGAAAAAGTCCAGAAAAGTGACCATCATGCACGCGATACCTTGCATCACGCGCACGATGCAACTTGAAATGCCCTATTGCATGCGCGATGTCGTGTGATGGTTCATATGATTATTCTAGTGGTTGCACGCTTTTGCTTCTTTTTCACTCAAATTTTCACTAAGTCCACAATTTGTACACTTAGCTATTTTCCCCTCATTCTTTGGTCATTCTTCTTCATATTTTATCTACTTTCACTTGTTTTGCTCTAATCATTCGACTAAATATATGCAATGACGGATTGTCATCACAATCCCAAACTTGAATCGTCGCTTGTCCTCAAGTAACTCGCCTACAACTGCATATTTCAATAGATAATAAGCCGCACAATAACAATCGAACTTCCCCAAATTAAATATTTCTTTTACCTGACCATTGTTCTTGCTCCCAACTTCTATCCGACGAATTCGAAAAATATCCTCAACATTGACGAGTACTCAATCTGTCTCTCGGCTTACTATAACTCACTCTATAGATAGGGTGATCTCTCAATCATCAAGCAAAACCAATTAAACTTATCTTGATCATATTCTAATAGATTTCATCATAGAAATTACAACACACACATTAAAGGACTTTTCAGGTTTTAACTTGGCTTATGTTAGGTAGGATATTTTGAGGAAAGTAGGTTTAAACCTTTGGAGTTAGGTTCATAGTTCTCATTCTATCATCATGTCTATTTGTTCCTTTTTGATAGTACTGGAGAGTTTTTATCCTTCTTATAATGTAATTCTTTCTTTTTTCTCATTCTTTTTTTTTTGAAGAAGTGTCTTTTTTTTTCACTTATTTTCACAACATTTTTTGAAACTTTGGATCATACTCTCTAGTACCCCAACCCAAAACTTAAAACTTTGCTCACTTCCAAGAGAAACCTCAAACTTAATCTTTTTCATATTATTTAGGAACTATACTTGCACTTAACTCCAAAGAGAGGGTGGAAAGAAAATATCTTTCAAGTAATATGGCTAAGAATTTTAGGCTACGTCCTCGAAAGAAAGGATTAGGCTCAAAGTGGTTATCAATGGATATATCTATTACTACAGGGTGGTTTACAAAGGCTCAAAATTATAAACAAAAAATTGCCTTAGTGTGTGTTGGTCAAACCAGACAACTTAATCGGAAATAGATCAAACCAGATAAAAGAATAATACATGGATAGACTCATAAAGAAAGAAAAGTGAGAAATGGAAATATTTGATTCAACCTTACTAGATGAGGTATATGTAGGTTGAGTACAAGTCTATTGATTCTTTTCTCATCCTTCGCGTTCAAGTTGCTAGTTGCTATGATGATGATCAAGTTCCTTTATGATCATCTTTTGAATGCTAAAATGCTAAACTTGCAATCTAAAAGAAACAAAACAGCTAGAAACTTGTTTATTAAAGACAACATGGATCTTCATGGAAAGGTTATTCTTGAGTAGCTAGTTTCTCTTGTGGAGGGTCTTGAATAAAAAGAAAGTAAATTCTGCAAAAAATAAAAATAATTAAAAATTGATGGGTTGCCTCCCATCCAACGTTTCTTTTCCGTCAATAGCTTGATAGTAGAAATCAAGGGTCTGGCAATATTAGAGATGCGTTTCCACTTGGAATATCTCCTCCATAATAATGCTTAAGCCATTGAAGATTCATTTTAAATTTTCTTATGTCACTTGGATCTTGAATTTCAATAGCTCCGCTTTGACAAACCTCGGTAGCCACAAATGGTCCTGACCACTTGGACTTCAGCTTTCCCGAAAATAATCTCAACCGTGATTAAACAGTAATACTTATTGGCCCACTTGAAAGTTCTGCCATACAAGTTTCTTGTCATGATACCGATTCTCTCCTTTCCTTATAAATTAACTCATTTTCATACACGGACAATCACATTTCCTCCAATTCATCCAACTTCAATAACCTCTTCCGACTAGCCAACTTTTCATCAAAATTTAGGAACTTCACTGCCCAATATGCTTTATGCTCCAATTCGATTGAAAGGTGACATGATTTACCATACACCAGTTGATATAGGGAAAAACCTAAATGCATTTTGAAAGTTGTTATGTATGCCCATAGGGCGTCATCCAATTTTGTTGACCAATCCTTTCTCGATGCTGCCACAATTTTCTCCAGGATTTGCTTTAGTTGTCTGTTGGATACTTGCATGTGACCGCAAGTCTATGGATGATATGGTGTGGACACCTTATGTTTAACATTATATTTATCCAATAGTCTTTCCAAATATCTATTTCAAAAATTTGTTTGATCGGTCACCATTTTCACTATGTTTTCGTTGTTTATCCGACAAGAAACCAAGGATTTTGGGACACTATGTACGCATTATGGTACATTTAAATTTAATTTTCATTTATGTAAGTTATTTAAGCATTTTTATTAATTTTCAGTTTTATTTTATGTTTTCGTGATTTTATGCGTTGGTTGTCTGTGTTTATGTCCTCTAGGTTCAGGTAGAAGATCCGAGGGATTCGATGCGAGACAATGAGAAGTTTCGGCAGTCGAGAGAGAAAAATTCTCAACACAGGAGGCCTGACACGGCCAACCATGTCACCTGACACAGGCCGTGTCAGGAAGAAGACAACTCAACCCAGGAAGGACCAAGACAAAGGCCTGACACAATCGCCCATGTTAGATGACACAACCTGTGTTAGTTGACACGGCTCGTGTCGGGGCACCTGGGGGCGTGGCAGTGCACCTTGGACGTGTCAAGAAAAGTAGAGAGCTTACACGATCACTCATGTCAGTTGACACGGTCCGTGTCAGCCCAGACGCACATTTTTCCAATATTTGGGCTTTTCACCGGGCTTGAGCTGCTGGGATGTTTTGGAGATTTCCACCTTTTGCCAAAGGATTTTTTATTATATTAGGAGAGTTTCTATAAGATAAAATATCATCTTGGAACGAGGCGAACACATAATTGTTAGACGATCAAGGATTACATAGATCAAGGAATTCAGAGAGCGAAAGGTTTTCATGAGCAGAAGTGATTGAAGATCCAAGTCATCCAATTACTTGTAATGTGTATTTTTTATCTTGAATTTGTTTTGAACAATATGGTTAGCTAAACATCCCAATGCTAGGGGGTGTCCCTGATTTAGAGTTGTAATGACTATGAGTTTACGATTGCATTTACAATATTGTTTTTACGATAATCTTTTGATGTGCTTAATGCTTTCTCTTTTGGACCAATCGAGATTGTTGTATGGTTATCAATTAGGTTGGATTTCCAATGGTAAGGTTTTCATAAAATTACTCTACAGTAGATATCACCTAGGACTATGGATACCCTGTATGAATCAGCGCATTCTTGATATAGTAAGGCTTAATTTCACCGATAATTGCCTATGGACATAGAAATTAGGGTAGAATGATTAAAGATTTTCTCACCAAGGACTTGGGAGAAAATACCATTGAGAACTGGTAGTAATTGATATTTGTTGATGCAATAGTGACTCAAAGTTGTTACAGGGACAAATCATACACCTTCCCTGACATTGCTCCTCTTCCCTTGCAAACCCTTATTTTTACAGTATTATTTTATTTTGCCTTTATTTTTTATATCTGAATCTAAAAACCCCCAACAATAGTTTTTGTTTAAGTGAACGATAATTTGAACTCGATATTGACTTGCAATCCTTGAGATCGACATTCAGGAAATTTCCCCTTTATTACTATAATAGACAAATAGTACACTTGTTATTTTTCTGATCAAGTTTTTGGCACCGTTGCCGGGGAGTGCAAAAATATAGAGTTCACTTTTAGTTCAATTAAAATTTTGTTTCTCTACAGTAAAATTATTTTTCTATCATTTATATATTTTCATAATCTGTGTATGCGAGGAGAGCCATCATCAGAATTTCATTTTGATACAGAAATTGAGAGAACCCTTCACCGGAGACACATAAATGCTAGATTGGATTCCAAAGAAGAAGTTCCCTCTGATCACTCAGATTCAGAAAAAGAAACTATGTCTGAAATTCCTCCAGTTCCACCGCCCCCACCTCTGGAGAGACTCCTATGTGACTATAGAGGTGCAAATGCGCCGAGTGGTAGATTGACCATTGTTAACCAGCCGGTGAATATCACAAATTTTCAAATGCATGCTAGCACAATCAATCAAGTTGAAAGAAAATATTTCACCGGAAAGTTTAATGAAGATGCAAACAAGCACCTGCAGAGATTCCTGACCATGCATACTACTTTCAAAATTGATGGTCATACTGATGAAGCAAAGAAGTTAAGAATGTTCCGTTCACTTTATCTGAGGAGGCGGAAGAATGGTTCTACTCTCTTCCAGCTGGCAGTATTACATCATCAGAAGAGATGGAAACAACTTTCTTAAATGAGTATTTTCTAGCATCAGTATTTTTGAGAAAAAGGTATGAAATCTTAAACTTCAAACAAAAAGATGGCGAGTCTTTATGAGATACCTACAAAAGATTCAAAAGGGCCCTTATAGCTTTCCCAACTCATAATATGGATCAGACTGAACAAATGTAGATGTTTGTCAATGGGCTGAAAATAAAGATAAAATAGTTGATTGATACAACAGCCGATGGCTCAACAAATTTCTCAACAGCCACCAGTATTAAAAGGATCATTGAAGCGATAGCCACAAATGAGCATATGGAATTATATGATAGGTGTACAAGCAAACCGGAAGGAGTCATTGATCTGAAATTGGAAGCTAATAAAATTCGTTTGGAAGATACATTCGCTGTTGAAGTAGAAAAGAAATTGAAAGCGATGAATATAGGTACTCAACAGGTAGCTCAAATTCAACCTGCTAAGACCATCACTTGTGAAATCTGTAATGGACCTCATCACACTGTGTATTACTTTGCACCTCATCAAAAAATTAAAGAGATAAAATTCTTGAGGCAGAATAATCCCTACTCCAACACGTACAATCCAAGTTGGAAGAATCATCCTAAGTTCTCCTGGAAGGATCAAAGAGGGAATATTCCGCAACAGAGTCAAGGTCAATATCAGACTCAATATCAACAACAACAAGCTCCAAAGAAAGTAGACTGGGAGATTGCCATTGAAAACATGGCCTCTCAAAATAGGAAATTCGAAGAAGAGACTAGAAACAATCATAAAAACACCATCGCCTCTCTAAAGAATCTTGAAGTTCAGTTGGGCCAGATAGCACAACAACTAGCAAGTTCTCAAACACAAAGTTCCTTACCAAGTGAAACAATTCAAAACCCAAGAAATTAGGAGAATATTAGTACTATCATGGTGAAAAATAAAAAGGTCTCTAAAAAGGAAAAAGTTATACCACCTGGCAAGCCAACTGAAGAGAAAATTAAAAAGGAGACTAAACCGGTGATTAAGTTGCCCTACCCTCAGAGAGTGACAAAGAAGTAACCAAGCGAGTCAAACTTTGAGAAATTCATGACAATGTTTAAAAAGGTAGAGGGTGATATGTCTTTGTTTGAAGCACTCGAGAGAATGCCCATGTACAAGAAATTTATGGAAGAGGTAATGGCCTAAAAGAAACCAACAACAGAAGAACTGGTAGCCTGGAAGGAAAAGTATAGTACAAGTTCACTGGAGCAGAAAATTCCAAACAAACAGAAGGATCCTGGAACGGTAACAGTACCATGCAAAATTAAAGAAAGAACCTTCAAAATGGTACTAATAGATTCTGGAGCAAATGTGAATTTGATGCCATTATCCATCTATCACAGGTTGGGTATTAAAAATGTCAGTGATACAAAGACCAATATGAAGTTTGCGGATCACTCGAGAAAGGATGCATATGGTATAGTAGAATACATACTGGTAACAATAGAGGACTTGAGTTTTCCTGTTGATTTTGTAGTCCTAAACATACCTGAAGATGAAGAGGCACCCATCATTCTGGGCCGACCTTTCATGCAGACAAGTCGATGCAATCTCGACATGGACCAGGGCACATTAAACTTGAAAGTTTATGCAAAGAAATAACATTGAATGCTATTGAATACCAGGAGCTAGAGGAAGATAAATAACCTTACTATCAAGTAGGCTTAATCAGGACAAAGGCGAGAAGGAAAAATAACATACCAACATCAGAGGAAGTTACAGGAAGGCCCTCTCGATTCTCACCACTGCCATTAGCAACCCGGAATGGAAAGACTCCTATCTCCATTCCAAAAGCCAAGAGAAAGAAAAGAAAACAAAAAACAAGGTAACGAGATGGAGGTTAGAAAGGACTTGTGGCACAAAGGAATCCATATTGATGAAAAAGACGACTTCCTAGTTTTAGACAAGAGGTGCAACAAGGTTTGGAGGCTGAAGTATCCCCCATAATAAGGGAAATGAACTGTCGAGCCATGCGACGTTAAACACATCGCTTCGTGGGAGGCAACCCACGTGTTTTTATTTCTAATTGTTGTCTGTGTTTTTATTGTAGGTTTACACAATGCTCTGCACAAGAAGGGAAATGTACTCAAATAAATACAGAAGTCATATTGGAGGGAATGACCATATCTGAGGAAAAGAGAATGGAAAAGTCTGAAAATCAAGCATAATAGCAGCCTGACACGGCCGCCCATGTCAGATGACACGACCCGTGTCAAGAGCACTGGAGGAAGGATAAAATTGCCTCTTGGCAGTGGCCTGACAAGGTCGCCCGTGTCAGCTGACACGACCCGTGTCAGGCATGCGAGTTTGAAATTTTTTGATATTTTTTGAAATTCTGATGGGTCAACCCATCATTACTACTCACTAACCACTCATTACCCAACTTTATCCCTTCCCAAAAATCTTATTTTCTCACTAAACCACTCATTATCTCTCATATTTTCATTTTCTCTACCTTATTTATCTCACAAACCTTAATCTTCCATGAAAACCCCCACTCTAAAGCTTCCATCTTTCCCACCACTATAATGCTAAATTCATGACCATCAAGCTATGAATAAGTTTAACGTCAATAAAACTAGAGTCGCCACCGCACTTTTATTATTTCCAAAGGAAAAGGGAAAAGTATGAACAAAACCCAAAGATAAGAAGTTTTCAAATCAAAACTAATAAAATTCCCGAGATTACAGGTAAGGGGGTTGGTTACACAGAGGGAAGGTGCTAGCACCCAAAGTGTCTTAGGTACTCCTAGGGAGCCCTTTTTTTTATGTGTATATGTGTTTTTCGTATAAAATATGTTTGAGAAAAATAGAGTGTGGGGATGAGAAAAGAATTCATTGATTATATTTTTGTGTTTGACAAGACCTTCGGACTTGTGCCTACGTACCAACATAAAAATGAGGGATCAAAACTTCTTAGTTCGTGGTAACAATTTCAAAGTTGGTGAGTTGATTTTCACAAAAGGTTAATAAGAAAGTCACAAAAGGCCCAAAAGTCCTGACACTTGATTGATATATGCAAGTCCTTGTTGTAGGTCTGTCCCTCTGGTGGTAACTCGTCATTGCTGAACCCCAAACAACTGCTAGTAGTAATGTTAGCCATTACTTCATCAAACTGGCTCACGGGTATATCGTGGGTAACATACGCCTCATTCAAGATCTTCAATAGAGCTCCTCTATGAGCCTTAGAGCTTAATAAAAGAGATAATATGGATATTTAGAAGGTGTCTGGTTTAACTGCCCCACCACCTTATAAGCACTCTTCCTTATTAACCTTAATAATTCTTCAGCTTCTTCTTGGGGATCACCCTTCTTGGAAGGTCCTTACCCTGAGTCTACTCTTATTTTCCTTTCAAATTTTCGGGAATATTCTTATTTAGTGGTTGCTCGGGAGTGAATACCTCAAACACCAACTATGTTAGTGATTGTTGGTTCAAGCACTAAAGGCTTCTCTCCCACATATGGTTTAGAGGTATAATTCCAGGGTACAGACTTAGTATATGTATAAGGAAATGATGCCGAAACTTGGAAGACAATAGGGTCTTATGACTTTGCTGACATTTGAACTGGTATCTGGAATGGCATATGAACCAGTATCTGAATCGATGTCTGAGAAGACATGGGTACAGGAATCTGGAATGATGCATGTGCCTCTCCTTTTTGGTAAAGAATCTCAAAGGGTAGATGCCCCCTGAGATTCTATACCTAAAACGTCTTCTATCTTCTTTGAGTATCCAATTTGAACCAAACCTTGGTTCATCATTTGTTGAAGACACCTTTTCATTTTTCACAATTGTGTGGGTTAGACTGGCAAATCTTGCAATCACCATGTAACTCTTTGAATACCTCGTAGCCAATCAATCTTTCACATATTCTAAACATTTGTGTTTTCATTTGGTCCACCCTCTAGATCAAGACACAACCTTCTAATTTTTCAACGACATTGATATTTGGGCCATCGTGCCCTAGCGTTGAATTATTCTTGACGTTCTGATTTTCAATAGTAAAAGAAATAACCTTGCGGTCGAGCAAGTCCTAGACCTTAAATTTTGGAGCCAATCACTTCTCGGTAGTATGCCCAACTGAACCAGCATGAAAGTCACATCTAGCATTTGTGTCATATCCATAAGAAGGGGGTGCTGGTGGAGGTGCAAGAGGTCTGGTTCCACCAAACCTCTTTGTAGTAAGTATGGCAGGATCTGGGTATACGTCATGGGTATAGGGTCAAAGTCCTTCCTAGGCCTTTGTTGATCCCCTCGAGGATACCCATTTTGTTGTTGATTCTGCGGAGGTAGGGCCCTAGGCTGTTGAGCTTGAGGCCTGAAGTATGCCAGTTGTGAGTACTGATTAGGATTTACCGTAGCCAAATAAGGATTATAAGGCATCTGGGAATCACCATTAATAGTAACAAAATTGGTATCACCATTCTTTGAATTATTGTTGTTAGGGTACCTTTTATTGTTATGTTGACCAGAAGATAATTTTCTGATCTTTCCGTTTTTCAATCCATTCTCGATTCTTTCCCCAATTATCACCAGGTCCACAAAACCTATTGATATTGATCCTATCATCTTTTTGTAATACGGGCCTTATAAAGTGCCCATGAACATATCCACTAGTTCACTCTCCAACAAAGGAGGTTGTACACGGGAGGCCAGTTCCCTCCATCTTTGAGCATACTCCAGACGACTTATACCGACTCCAGACGTGCTAGTGATCTAGGTTAGGGGATAAATGATCAAAATTTGGGGTACGACACTTGGGATTGACATCCCAAGAGACAAAAAGCAGTCGAAATTATGCTTATCTCAAGAGACATACCTACGGAAGATTCTCGATAAATTTGGTATGTCGAATTTAAAGCCTGTTGTAACTCCAACAAACTCTCAATTCAAGCTGAGTACATATCAGTGTCCCAATACTGAGGTGAAATAGCTTATATGAATAACATTCCATATGATAACATAGTAGGTTCTTTGATATATGTTATGGTCTATACTAAACCTGACATAGCATATGCAGTAAGTCTTGTAAGCAGGTACATGGCAAATCCTGGAAAGACTCACTGGAAAACAATGAAGTGGATTCTAAGGTACATAAATGGATCTCTGAACAGGGTCCTGATTTATGGTGGAGTGTATAGTGAAAATAGTAAAGCAGAAAGCGAAGGGTGTGTCGACTTTGATTATGCAGGTTGTATGGATTCTAAAATATGTATTCCCGGATATGTGTTCACTATGTTTGGCACAACAATTAGTTGGAAAGCAACACTTCAGAAGGTTATCGCCTTATCTACCACGGAAACAGAATATATCTCCCTCACTAAAGTTATGAAAGAAGCATTGTGGCTTGAAGGTTTTGCTAAGGAGCTGGAACTTCAAGGTCGAGTTATCACTGTCAAATGTGATAGTCAAAGTGCTATACACCTCTCAAAGAATTCAACATATCATGAGCGAGCCAAGCACATCGATGTGAGGATGCATTTCTTTAGAGGGATAATCGAGCATGGAGAAGTCCAAGTGCTGAAGATTTCGATATATCACAATGTTATTGATATAATCACCAAGACATTAGCAAGTTACAACTTTTTCCACTGTATGCAGTTGATAAAACTGCATGAATAAAGCTAGTTTGGTCCCTTGATGTTATAGAGTTTGTTCCAAGGAGGAGATTTGTGAGATATTGGATCGAACTCTAGTATGGTAGAAGGGTAGCTTCTTCGTTCGATAATCTGACATGATTATTAGGATGTCGTCAAAGTCTGTTCACATGTTGTAGTCTAAATATGCTAGGATTATTAGCATGTCGAATTGGATATGTTTGTTATGCTCAATTGTTTAAGTTAACTTGTTCTATAAGCTAGCTTGTGTAATGGACCTGTGTGTAAAATGTCATTAGTTTAGTGTGTTAGTTTTCTTATAAATAGCATACTAGTCTCTTATCATTGTATAACACAAATCCTAATTAGAGTGAGAGAGGTTATTTGCTACTCTGTAACACTTATAATCTTGTTCCCAAGAGAAAGTAAAGAATATTAGTTTATAACCAATTTCATTGTGTTCTTCTTGCTTCTCTCTTTTTTACCCTTATGGGTTTCTTACCGATCAAGAAACCGATTATACTTTGTTATTTCGACATTTTTTTTCACAATATATAAACTACTAAGCTAACTTAAACAATTGGGCTAAAGTCCCAATTCGACATGCTAAGAATTCTAGCATTTCGACTACTGCATGCTTGAGCATACTTTGACTACAACATGCATGATCAGCATGTGAACAGACTTCGACTACATGCTAAACCTTTGTCGAATCAAGAAGCTACCCTTGTTGAGACTAGAGTTTGATCCAAATTCTCACATTACTAAACTAATATTTTAATTTGAGACAATATTAAGTAGAAACTAAAAATTAATTGGATTACTTAAGAGTTGTATAATTTTTCAACATTAAAGCAAAATGTCTACGAGGTAGTTGATGAAACCATTGAGTTCTTAAAAAAAAATTGTTAGAGATACTATGATATATTTTTCCTTGGATCAGAGAAATAACTTCTCATTCTAAATGTTTATTATATAAAAAATTTACACGCGCAATTTGATTTTATAAAAAAAAATTCAAATCCAATTTAAACGGTTTTTAGAAAAGAACATTCAAATGTAGTCATTAATTATTTTTGTTGAATATTTTTGATCGATTTTTCATTTTAAACACAATAATTAATTTATCATTTTGATCAATTATATGTGGTTTTATTTTCCTATTGTGATAAATTCCCTTATTCATGTTAGAATTTGGAATCACACGGTTGGTGAACATGGAGTGATTCAGTGTGGAGAGAGAGAGAGAGAGAGAGAGAGAGAGAGAGAGAGAGAGAGAGAGAGAGTAATTGAGGGTGAGAATTGATATTAACATTGATTGAGATTTCTCTTTAGTATTTATACAAAATTACATTGGATTGGGATACGAGTAACAAAGCTAAAAACAGAAACTAATTGCCTCTAACAGGTTACATATGTTTTAACAATCAAAAGGCATAACAGTGGTAACTGATTACCTCGAATGTATAATTGGTTACACGAGCCAACAAACTTTCTATTTTAGCTTCTTGTCACTTTTCAACATAGTTGTTATCAGTTACAACCCCGTAGTAACCAGTTACAACACTTGAATTATTATTTTTCACTTAACACACCATCTTATTTCAAGTGCTCAAAGTATTCTATGACCCATGTTCTCATTCAATCTCTTGAACACTTCAACTATGACTGCCTTGGTCAGCAAATCGGCCATTTGGTCTTCACTTTTACAATATCCTAATCTCAACCTTCCTTCACTAACAAGTTCTCTCAAGTAGTAAAATCTCATCTAAATGTGCTTATTCCTCCTATGTGCAATTGCTTTCTTAGCAAGATTTATAGCGGAAACATTATCAACCTAGAGCATTACAATGTCGCCCTAATCGCTGCCCAGCTCCTTCAACAGATTCATCAATCACACGACTTGGAAGATACACAAAAAAGTGGCAATGTACTCAGCCTCACGAGAAGAGAGTGTTACTACTGGTTCCTTCTTCGAACACCATGAGACTGTTGTTTCACCGATCATAAAGATGTATCAAGATGTAGACTTTGTATCGTCTTTATCTCCGCACTAATTGGAAATGATAAAACCGAGAAAATTCCTTTTTCTACCTATGTCCATTGCAGGAAAAAGAATTCGGCATTCAATAGATTATTTGACGTATCTTGGAATCCTCTTGACTGCTCCCAAGTGTAAGACCCCAATTTTGTCCCTAAGATCCCTCATGGCATCATATCATACCATATCATTGCCTCAAGGATCTTAGTGCACCTTTGCTTCCCTCCTAGTGGGTGGGTTGTCTTGTGAGCATGGTGTAGCACCTCAAATTTGCACCTATCATTGTACATACATTCTCATATTAGGTCATAACATAACATGGTCCACTGCATAGCATTGCATTGTCCCTTTTGCCCAAGTGCAAGATCATCAGGAGAATTAGGTCAAACTGATCAGGAGATCAGTCAATCAAGCAAGCGAGCACAATTCTCATTGAGCCAAGGCCCTAGGGTTGGTCCAACATGTTCACATGACTTGGGGATCCATTTGAAGTGTTTTGGTCAAGGATTGGATGCTCAGAAGACATCAGTCAATGCACAGTCAGTCAGAAACCCTAAAAAGTCAAACTTGGTCAACTGGGCTTGATTTTTTTGGTTTTGATGGTCGGATTTGGTTTGAGTGAGCTTATTCATGTCCAAATAGGTCTCATATAACATGTCAAACATCATCATTGAAGAATTTGAAGCCAAATCAGAAATTTCCAAAAATAGAAACTGGACCTGTAATTTTAACTGCCAAAAATGGAAACTTCTTGAGCCTAAACTTACATCATGATACAAGCTTCAAATGAATTTTTGCCCAACATGAAAGTTGAAGATCTTGTTCTCCCATTTCCAAAAAGTCCAAGAACTCTCAATTCCCATGTATGGTTGGCAAGATATGATCAATTCATTTTCAAAAATTCTTGAACTTCAAAAGGCCATATCTCTCAAACCATTTGGCCAAATTTGGTGGGGTTTTTTCCAACAAGTCACATTTGACCTCCTCTTTCCAAAAATGTAACCATCATGCACCAAAACCTCATAGATCAAAATGACCTTTTTTCACTTACATGAATTAATTTTCAAGAAAGGTGAAAAAGTGAACTTTTGATTTAATCATTTTTAACCACTTTGGCCTTGCAAATATGTTCTGAAATGTTGGTTAAGACTTGTTGCAAGCCCAATTTTCGTGCTACAGCTATTACACCTCACCATTGGAACAAAAGTGGTCAATTAGCAAAATGCTTCATTTAAGTTAATCATGTTTAGCATCCACTTATGCAACTTAAAACAGAAGTATATTAACTCATTTTCTGTCATTCTAAAACCCTAGCAGCCTCTCCATATCACAGAATTCTCACTCTCTCGAATTTTCATCTTCTTCCATTTCTAAAAATTCTGTCAACAAATTGCAACCACACAACATTGCCTTGCTTACTACAGCATATACTCACCATTTGGAGCTGATTTCAAGTTTGAATCACCAACTGGAAAGCTTGTTTGCTCGACTGTTTTCTTCAAGCACCATCAATGGCAGTTTGAGATTGGTGTCATTCCAAGCTTCTTTGAGCCAAACCCTTTTCATCATTCATCATTTGGAGGTCTGTAGAGTGACTGTTTCAGCAAGGCATCATCAAAACACAACTGTTTCATCATTTGCTTTAGAATCAAGTAAGAACTCGACTTCCTTTTTTCTCTAAATCGTGCTATGCCATGTGTACATCCCCTTGCCCTGGTCACATTGAGCTTTGAATGGTTGAAAATGGTTGAGTAGTTTAGGAGAAATCTAGGTTTTAAGTTGGATGTTGAAATTTGTTTTTACTTGATTCATAATGCTTGGCCTGTTTTAATGAAAATGAGTAATGGATTTGTGTTGTACAATGCTTGCTGGTCATAAGGGTATGTTCAATTTCTGTTTCTGGGCAAATTTGTTTTTCACGAGTTTGGGAAGATGATGAAGCTGGTACTGTGTGCATAAAACCCTAATTTCCAATTTCCAGATTTTTACTGTTCACGTGTTATGCATGCTTTATCACTGTTGCATTGCATTGGCCAATCACATCATTTCGTTTGCCTGGCCCTGTACGCACCGTTTTATTTAAGTTGCAACATATTTACAAGTCTGCCACTCCGTTCCAATTAGTTTAATTAATCATGTTTTATTTCATTCATTTTTTCAATAATTATTTCATTGTGTTACACAATTTGCAAAAATCATAAGTTCATCATGCTTGATCCAATTTTAATGGGATTTTTTGCATTTGATTCATCATGACCTCTAGTATTTTGTCATATTTTTTCCAGATTTTTTTGATGAAAGGATTTTATTTGGTATTAGGGTTTTGCTCATGTGCTCAATTGTTGTACCTTTTACCAAATCATTTGTGAAATAGTGATACATTATCCTATGCTCTTGAAATTTTTTGTGCATAAACTAGACCCATCCATGGTGATTTTGGTATAGAGTTCATGAATTTATCTTCTCTGGTCATTAAGTTATGATTTTTTGAAGTAGGGTGTGACAATTTGTGTCACACCATTGATGTACAACTTGATCATTTTCATAGCCATGCCTATTGACCTCAAAATGGATTGAATTTTTGCATGATTGAGCTTGTGTATGTCTAGTTTACATATGATTTTTTGTGGATTTGTTTATGGCATTTTCCATTTGTTTGAGATTTTTGTCCCCTGTTTGATCACATGTTGACTTTTTGTGACACTTGTTCCCATTTCATTTGTGAAATCCTCATACTTTATTAGATGGACATGAAATTTCATATGTGATTACTAGACATCTTAAGCTTTGCCATGGTTTTAGTCCCATTCATTTATCATATGCCATCCTTGATTTATGAATTTTTCAAGTTGATGAATGTTTGGTTGACTTCTTTGAGCATGTTCAAAATTGTTTTGCCTTTCTGATTTTCATTGATTGCCTTCCACTTGTCCAATTGAGATGAAATTTGACATGCTTACCATGCTATGGGTTGTGATTGATCATGATTTATTTGGTGATTTTTGGAAATGTTTGAGATTGCTTTTGATTCAAGTCTTGCTGTTGACTTCTATGAGCTTCTAAATGCAATACCTTGACCTAAATTGTTCATGAAATGATGATGATGATTGATATGAATGTGAAACCAATTGGTATTGTTTCTTGATTGTTTGAAAATGATGTTGGATGCTTGCCATTTGCTGTTTTGACTTTTTCATCCCCTTTTGACCCTAGGCTTGCCCTAGTGGTCCTGTTACTCACATTTGAGCTCATTTTTTCAGGTTAACCCACAATTGTCCATTGAGACCAACATAAATTGGTTTTGTTTGCTTGTTTATCATGACTAACATGTTATGTTTTGTAGGTTGCTTGGCTCACATGCCTTGAGCTTTGTGCCTTGCATATTCACTTGCTTATGATTGACTGTTAATCTCTGTTTCCTTTTGCTTTAATCTTGAAGTTGTATACTAATGTCTGCTTGACTATTTCAGGTGCTTTTAGTTGCTCAGTTCCTTGTGAACTTTTGCTTTGCTTTGCTTGTTAAGCAATTTGCATTGAGGTATACTTCTAATCTTCATGTAGTCTGGAAGACCTGGCCTGTTACTTGGCCAGGCAACTGTCTGAAGTCCTCCTTAAGAGGCAATGTTTTTGATTGTTTAAAATTGTCCTTGTACATACTCAAAGTCCTCCTAAGTGAAGAGGCAATTGGCAGAACCCAAGGGATAAGCAATCTATCCCCTGCTAGTCTGTGTGTCACTCACATTGCTCACACTACCTGTGTTGATGCATAGTGAGTAAAAACCCAAGATCTATAGAGTCTAACTTGTGGAGAGAGTTCCCCCATCCTGAACTCCCACACCTTCTGATATTGAAATGCTCTCTCTGACCAGGGATAAGAGCAATGAGGCACACCCCTCATCTCCTTTCACCTGCTTCACCTTAGCCCCTCAATGGCAAGGTTAAGAGCACTTTTAACCCAATTCCAGTGGTTTGTTTGTTGAGGTTGATATGACCCCTCGACTAAAACCCAACCTTGTTTGAGCCCATTGCTTGTATATAGTGTGTGCTACTTGTGATTGTGTGTTTGTTTGACTTGCTTCCTGTGCAAGTTAGGGTTAGTTTAGACTTGCTTCCTGTGCAAGATAGGTTTTGCTTGGCTTGCTTCCTGTGCAAGTTAAGTGTGTGTGTGGCTTGCTTCCTGTGCAAGTCATGATTAAGATAGGCTGGCTCCCTGTGCCAGTTAGCTAGTAACCTTAACTTAGGGATGATTTTGCATGATAACATCTAGGCTCGAGTCGTAGTCTCCCTAGTTGTGTCTCCCTCTGTT
This sequence comes from Lathyrus oleraceus, assembly GCF_024323335.1. Lineage (NCBI taxonomy): Eukaryota > Viridiplantae > Streptophyta > Magnoliopsida > Fabales > Fabaceae > Lathyrus > Lathyrus oleraceus. The sequence continues at coordinate 65,395,171 of NC_066585.1, forward strand.
ATCTGGTTAGGCTAGGTCCTTTGTCCCTGCGTAGGGGAACTACATCGCCCTGATCTTCATACCAGATGAAGTATGTAGGCAGGAGATTGAGCTGATCTCTCCGGGCGCCCTTTTCTCTTTTTTGTGTGTGTTGTTTGACAGTTGCTAGGCTCGAGTGCCTGACTCTTTGGCAATCTGTTGTCTGTTTGCTTGAATGTGTGCTTGACAGTTATAGGCTCGAGTCCCCGACTCCCTATTAACTTGTTGTGTTGTTGTGTGCTTGGAAGCCGATGTAAGTCCATCGAGTGGCATTTGGGTTCCAGTGTGTGTGTGTTTTGGTTCGGATGCTGATGTAAGTCCAGTGATTGGCATTCGGGCTCCACGTTTGCCTGTGTTTGTTTGTGTGTGTCAGCTGAGCTACGAATGCTCTGATTCTCCTTTGTCCAAAGGAGATACGTATGCATAGGATGCGATATCCTAGCGAGCATGTGTCGTTTCCCCAGTCCGAACTACTTCGACTCTGATGTCTATGCCTGATAGACTAAGTAGGCCCAGGATGCGATATCCTGCCGAGTCAGTTTCAGTCTCGTTTGTTTTCTTGTGTCTCTTTCAGCCAGTGTGTGTGTATGAGCAGTGTTTTAGCAACCATTTATCCTTCCTTTTGTGCGTGGATCCCGTAGAGTACTACGGATGCGTAGGGGTGCTAATACCTTCCCTTCGCATAACCGACTCCCGATCCCATTCTCTTTGGTCGCGAGACCACGTCTTTTCCAGGTTTACTCTGAGCGTTTCCTTTCCCTCTTTTGGGATAAATAACGCACGGTGGCGGCTCTGTTGTTCTTCGTTTCCCGCCGGTTTTTCGCGTAATGCGACAGCTGGCGACTCTGCTGGGGATTTAGAGAAGTTGACCTGTGCTGGTCCATCTTCCCTGAGCGAGTCTCTCCTAGCGCTCTCTAGGTTAGGGTTTTGGTTGCTTTGTGCTGTTGTTTATTTATTGCATTCATTATTTGTTCATGTCATTTATTGTTTGCATTTATGTTTGTAATTATGTTTGCATTCATATTCATTATTCATTCTGCCTGGCTGGTTGTCTGTTTTTCTTTGTGGGGTGGGAGTCAGTTGAGGTAAAAGGTCCAATACCCAGACCATGAGTGAAATCTAGGATGATTAGGAATAGAGTGATTCATGGGAAGCGGGTGGTATTGCGCCACTTAGCGGAACATTGATATCACGAGCAGTTCAGACCCTGGTGGGGTATCGTCGTTACATACTTCGGGTGTGTATATGATGGTATTCTGCGAAAGGTTATTTATGCTGCGTTTCTCTCGACCTTACCCTGGCCTAGACTACACCCGTGAGTGGGAAAGGGTTGATTATCACAGGTACCGTTGGTGACTCTTGGTTCTGTTGGTGACTTTGGGTTCAGACAACAGTGTATCCAGTTGACCTTGGGTTCTTAAGTTGGATTTGGGTTCTGATTTTGACTGAAGCTTCGACCTAGTGATCAGAGTTTGCACAACCAGCCAGTCCAGTCTGCATCATTTGCATCATAGCATATTTATTTTTCAAAAGAAACGCAATGAAAAAAATCAATCAAAAAAAAAAAGAATAAAAGAATAAAAAAAAAAGAAAAAAAACTAATCTCTGCATGCATATCATTTCTCAGGTACATTCCAGAGCTTGATTCACTGATAGAGATGGCAACAGTCCCAGAGCCGAAGCGGAAGACCTGTTCCTACAGCTTTCATCGTGAGCCATTGACTGCATTGATCGAGTTGGGTAGTCTGATGACTAATGATCGTCTGAAGGGTTTTTTTGGGCAGTTTGGAGACATTCTGACAGTGTTGAAGACAGTAGTTGATCCGGTGCCTCTGCAGATACTTCTTCAGTTCTATGACCCGGAGCTCAGATGCTTTACTTTTCAAGATTATCAGTTGGCGCCTACTCTCGAGGAGTACTCTATCCTGATGAGCATCCCGATTCAACATCAGATTCCTTTTTTGGACGTCCCAAAAGAGGTTGACTTCAGATTGATTGCCAGAGCTCTCCGGTTGAGTGTCAAGGAAGTTTGTGATAATTGGAAGCCCAGTGGGGGAGTTGCGGGTCTGCCATTGAAGTTTCTTTTGAGGATTGCTAGAGATGAAGCAGAGAAGGGGAATTGGGAAGTTTTTCACACACAGCTAGATGCCATGATTTATGGGATCGTCCTATTCCCAAGCATGCCTAATTTTATTGACTATGCTGCTATCACTATCTTCATTGGAGGGAATCCAGTCCCCACCCTTTTAGCTGACACTTATTATGCCATTCACAGTAGGCATGGTAAGGGCGGAGCCATCAGGTGCTGTCTACCCCTCCTGTTCAGATGGTTTATGTCACTCCTGCCTGTCAGTGGACCCTTTGTGGATACCCAGAGCACTCTTAAGTGGACTCAGAGGGTCATGTCGCTCACCTCCTACGACATCAGATGGCAATCTTACCGGATGGACGTACGGAATGTTATCATGAGCTGTGGAGAATTCCGGAATGTGCCACTCGTGGGGACCAAGGGTTGCATAAATTATAATCCAGTTCTGTCTCTCCGTCAGTTAGGGTTTGTAATGAAGGGAAGACCACTTGAGGCTGAAGTAGCTGAGAGTGTGTATTTTGAGAAGAAAGATGACCCGACTAGATTGGAGCAGATAGGAAGAGCTTGGAGATCTGTTGGAGTGAAGGATGGATCCGTCTTAGGGAAGAAGTTTGCCATTGCAATGCCCGATTACACTGATTGGGTAAAGAAGAGAGTGGAAACTTTATTGCTACCCTACGATAGGATGGAGCCGTTGCAAGAGCAACCACCTTTGGTTCTTGCTGATAGTGTGCCTGCTGAGCACTATAAGAAAGCTCTGATGGAAAGTCGCCGTTTGAGAGAGAAGGAGCAAGACACCCAGATGGAGTTGTACAAAGCCAAAGCGGATAGGTTGCACTTGGCCCATCAACTCAGGGAAGTGCAAGGAGAGGATGCTAGCAGAGCAAGGAGCAAGAAGAGATCATATGAGGAGATGGAATCCATGTTGGATGAAGAGCATAGGGAGTGCCTGAGACTGCAGAGAGCAGAAGTCAACTATCAAAAGAAGATCAGAGACTTGGAGAAGCAACTTAAAGACAAAGACGTCCAGTTGAAGAAGGAGATAGAGTTAAGACAGAAATCAGAGGACTATCTTGGAAGAGAAGTCTTGGAGCTTAGAAGACAACTGAAGGAGAAGATTACCCCTCTACCAGAATGTTCAGAATGTACACTGTTGATAGACCAGTGCCATTACCTGAAGACCCTCATTCCGGAAGACCGTCTGTCTTAGTCTGTATCTTTGATGTTTTTTTTTTGAGAATCACCTCCAGGCTTGTTGGATGGGATTCGTTTGCTTGTACTCCGTCTTTTGGATCTTTTTATTGAGAATCACCTCCAGGCTTGTTGGATGGGATTCATTTCTTTGTACTCTGTTTTTTTTCCGAATATTCTGTTGACCTGGTTGTATGACCTTTTTACCCTTATGTATGGATAAGGTTGTCAGTATTTCCCTGTTGTTCTCATTTTTCCCTGTATCTGTATTGTTCTCTTGTTGCTGCAGGTTGCCATCTTCTGAGGATGGGTCAGGCTCTTTGAATGCCTGAGAAATGAGCATATCATGTGCATCATACACATCATAAACATCATACTCATATCATTTGCATTACAGGTGTTCTTGTGCCGTCTTCTCACTTTGGTTCCTGTGTTCAGGCAGGATAGCTGATCAAAGGCCGCACCGCTACTCAACGAGACTCAACCATCAGCGGAATATGGATCAAGTACAAGCTGAGTTAGCTGAGATGAGGGCTAACATGGCCCAATTTATTCACATGATGCAAGGGGTTGCGCAAGGGCAAGAAGAACTCCGAGCTCTGGTTCAGAGGCAAGAAGCTGCACTGCCACCAGTCAATCCACCTCTACAAGAAGGAAACCCAGTTACTGACACTCCTGCTGCTGCTATTCCCGTCAACAACTATGCTGTGGGTGAAGAGTTGAGGGGTATTCGAGTTGATGGTCAACCTATTGCTCCAGATGCTGCTAATGCCAGAGTCATCCATGCTCCGGCCCGTAACAGAATTCCGATTGTTGACAGACAAGAGGATATGTTTACCTTACTCAGTGAAGACGAAGATATTCTGGGTAGAAATGATGCGAGAGATCGTAAAGTTGAGGCCCTTGCTGAGAAAATCCGGGCGATGGAATGTCAAAACTCCCTCGGTTTTGATGTTACAAACATGGGATTGGTTGAAGGTCTGAGAATCCCGCACAAATTCAAGGCACCGTCATTTGATAAATACAACGGTACCTCCTGCCCTCGCACCCATGTGCAGGCATACTACAGAAAGATATCCGCATACACTGATGATGAGAAGATGTGGATGTACTTTTTCCAAGACAGCCTATCTGGGGCGTCTTTGGATTGGTATATGGAGTTGAAGCGGGATTCCATCAGATGCTGGAGGGATTTGGGTGAAGCTTTCCTCAGACAGTACAAGCATAATATGGATATGGCTCCGACCCGGACTCAGCTGCAGAGCCTGTGTCAGAAAAACAACGAGAGCTTTAAAGAGTACGCCTAGAGGTGGCGCGAGCTTGCTGCGAGAGTTCAACCCCCTATGCTGGAAAGGGAGTTGACAGACATGTTTATCAGCACTCTTCAAGGTGTGTATATGGACCGGATGGGAAGCTGCCCATTCGGAAGTTTTTCTGATGTCGTCATCTGTGGCGAGAGAACCGAAAGTCTGATCAAGGCCGGTAGGATTCATGATGTGGGTTCTTCTTCTTCGTCGAAGAAACCCTTCTCTGGGGCACCTCGCCGTAGAGAAGGAGAGACCAATGCTGTACAACATAGAGGGGGTGTGTACAGAGGAAGTGTAAATAGAGAACAGTATCGTCCGGTAGCTGCAGTGACTATTCCTGCACCTTAACCTCGTCAACAGCAACAACAACAAAGGGTTCAACAACCGCAACAACAACATCAACAACAGCAGCAACGTCCTTATCAGCCCAGACAGAGGATGCAGCCTGACAGAAGGTTTGACCCGCTGCCAATGACGTACGCTGAATTATTGCCCGAGCTACTCCGGTTAGGTTTTGTTGAATTGCGTACCATGGCTACTCCAACAGTGTTGCCTCCTGGTTATGATGCGAACGTCCGCTGTGACTTTCATTCTAGGGCACCAGGCCATCATACTGAGAGATGCCGGGCTTTCCAGCACAAGGTACAAGATTTGATCGATGCCAAGGCGATCAACTTTGCTCCGGTACCTAATGTGGTGAACAATCCTATGCCTCAGCATGGTGGGCATAGGGTGAATCATATTGAAGGGGGGGAAGCTGAAGACTTAGTTGTTGATGTCGAAGACGTTCAGACTTCTCTGTTGGTGGTAAAGGGCCGTCTGCTGAAGGGGGGTGTTGACCCGGGCTGTAGTGAAGATTGTGTGGGTTGTGATGAAGCTACCAATGGTTGTGACCAGTTGAAGGCTGGTATTCAAAGATTGATTGACGAAGGCTGTCTCCAGTTCAGTAGGGCTGTTAAAGACAAGGGGTCAGTGTCTACTGTCACCATCTACTTCAAGCCGTCTGAAGGACGAGGACAGAGGGTTGTTGGTACATCGGCAGCAAGCAGTGCTCCAGTTACCATTCCCGCTCCGGTTACCATTCCTGCTCCGGTAACCATCAATGCTCCGGCTACTATTGCGGCGTCTGGCAGAAGACAAATTGAGAATAGTAGGGCTGTTCCATGGAGGTATGACAATGCCTATCGCAGCAATCGAAGGGCTGACAATCAGATAAGGCCAGCAGCTCAAGCGCCTGTGACTATCAGTGCACCGGTTAAAACTCCTGTGGTTGCAAGTCCTGTGGTGGACAATGTTGGAGGACCAGGAGGTTTTACCAGGAGTGGACGACTGTTTGCTCCTCAGCCATTGAGAGATGTTAATGCTGAGGCATCTGCTAGGGCTAAGGGTAAACAAGCCGTGGTTGACGAGGAACCGACTTAGAAGGAGGCTGAGGGTTCTTTTGAAAAGGACGTCGAGGAGTTCATGAAAATCATCAAGAAGAGTGACTACAAGATAGTAGATCAGCTCAACCAGACTCCGTCTAAGATTTCAATACTCTCTTTGCTGTTGTGCTCGGAAGCACATCGTGATGCCTTGCTGAAAATGTTGAACATGGCATACGTACCGCAAGAGATCTCCGTCAACCAACTAGAGGGTGTACTAGCCAACGTGAGCACCAGGCATGGTGTAGGTTTCACTGACCTAGACTTGACGCCTGAGGGTCGTAATCATAACAAAGCCTTGCATATCACTATGGAATGCAAGGGTGCTGTTTTGTCTCACGTGTTGGTAGACACCGGGTCGTCCCTGAATGTCCTACCCAAGCAAATTTTGAAGAAGATTGATGTTGAGGGAGTCGTGCTCACTCCCAGTGACCTCATTGTGCGTGCATTTGACGGATCCAAACGGTCTATGTTTGGTGAAGTTACCTTGCCGGTGAAGATAGGTCCGGAGGTATTTGATGTAATCTTCTATGTTATGGACATTCAGCCTGCCTATAGTTGTTTGTTGGGGCGTCCATGGATTCACGCAGCTGGGGCAGTCTCTTCGACTCTCCATCAAAAACTCAAATATGTCTGGAACGGTCAGATCGTGACCGTGTGTGGCGAAGAAGAGATTCTGGTGAGCCATTTATCCTCATTCAAGTATGTCGAGGTAGATGGCGAGATCCACGAAACCCTGTGCCAGGCATTTGTGACCGTGGCTATTGAGAGGGTAGCTTGTGCTGAGCAGAGGAAGCCAGGTGCTTCGATTGCATCCTACAAGCAGGCTAAGGAGGTGGTTGACTCCGGAAGAGCTGAAGGCTGGGGCAAGATGGTTGACTTGCCGGTTAAGGAAGACAAGTTTGGAATCGGTTTTGAGCCTCTTCAGGCAGAACAGAATGTGGGTCCGAGCACCTTTACCAGCGCCGGGCTGATGAACCATGGGGATGACTTTGCTACTGATGGTGAAGACAATGTTTGTGATGTAGACGTCTGGGTCCGCCCGTGTGCACCAGGGGAGTCTATCAATAATTGGACAGCAGAAGATGTGGTCCAAGTTACTCTTCTGACAGAGTAATTTTCCTTTGTTTTTTTCATTTTGCATGAAAACCCTACGTTCTGCCCAAGGCGTAGTGGTTCATTGTAGGGCCTCATCATGTTTAAATGATTATCATAAATAAAGGACGTTTTGCAATCAAATTTTGAGATCTTTGTCTTTCTATTTTTGTTTTCACTTTTTTTCAAAATAATAAAAATGGAAATGTTTTTGTTTTTGTGACTTTATTGAAATCTTTTTCTAAAAACAAAACATTAAACATGCAGAAGTGATCTTTTGGCATCCACTGTGAACGACTCTGTTATGGCTCAGTATGATTTCGATAATCCCATCTACCAAGCTGAAGAGGAGAGTGAGGAAGACTGTGAACTCCCTGCAGAATTGGTCAGACTGCTGAAGCAGGAAGAAAGGGTCATCCAACCTCATCAGGAGGAGTTGGATATTGTTAATCTGGGTACTGAGGACGACAGAAGAGAGATCAAGATTGGGGCTGCTTTAGAGGACTCTGTCAAGAGAAGGCTGATTGAGATGCTAAGAGAATATGTGGAAATATTCGCCTGGACATATCAAGACATGCCTGGGTTGGATACAGACATTGTGGTGCATCGTTTGCCTCTCAGAGAAGAGTGTCCGTCGGTCAAGCAGAAGCTTCGCAGAACAAGTCCTGATATGGCTGTCAAGATCAAGGAAGAGGTTCAGAAGCAGTGGGATGCAGGTTTTCTGGCTGTTACCAGATATCCACCGTGGGTGGCCAACATTGTCCCTGTGCCGAAGAAGGACGGCAAAGTCAGGATGTGTGTCGATTACCGGGATTTGAACAGAGCGAGTCCGAAAGATGATTTCCCATTACCTCACATCGATGTATTGGTGGATAATACGGCTCAATCCTCGGTATTCTCTTTCATGGACGGTTTCTCAGGCTACAATCAGATCAAGATGGCGCCAGAGGACATGGAAAAGACGACATTCATTACACCTTGGGGCACATTCTGCTACAAAGTGATGCCATTTGGGCTGAAGAATGCCGGTGCTACCTATCAAAGGGCAATGACGACTCTCTTTCATGACATGATGCACAAAGAAATTGAAGTGTACGTGGATGATATGATTGCGAAGTCGCGGACGGAAGAGGAGCACCTGGTTAACTTGCAGAAGTTGTTTGACAGGTTGGTCAAGTTCAAACTGAGGCTGAATCCGAACAAGTGTACGTTTGGGGTGAGATCAGGGAAGCTGTTAGGCTTCATTGTCAGTGAGAAAGGGATTGAGGTCGATCCAGCGAAAGTCAAAGCTATTCAAGAGATGCCTGAACCGAAGACGGAAAAGCAAGTCCGTGGGTTTTTAGGGAGATTGAATTACATTGCAAGGTTCATATCTCACCTAACTGCCACATGTGAACCAATTTTCAAACTACTCAGAAAGAATCAGGCGATCAAATGGAATGATGATTGTCAGAAAGCTTTTGACAAAATCAAAGAGTATTTACAGAACCCTCCAATCCTGATTCCTCCAGTGCCAAGGAGACCACTGATAATGTACCTATCAGTTACCGAGAACTCGATGGGGTGTGTATTGGGGCAGCATGACGAGTCTGGTCGAAAAGAGCATGCCATATACTACCTAAGCAAAAAGTTTACCGACTGTGAAACAAGATATTCACTGCTCGAGAAAACTTGTTGTGCTTTGGCCTGGGCTGCTCGCCGACTAAGGCAGTATATGTTGAACCATACTACTTTGTTGATTTCTAAGATGGATCCAGTCAAGTACATCTTTGAGAAGCCGGCTTTCACCGGACGTGTTGCCCGTTGGCAGATGATTTTAACAGAGTATGACATCCAGTACACGTCACAGAAGGCCATCAAAGGTAGTATCTTGTCAGACTATCTTGCCGAGCAACCAATTGACGATTATCAGCCTATGATGTTTGAATTCCCTGATGAAGACATCATGTATTTGAAGACGAAAGATTGTAAAGAGCCACCTGTCGGGGAAGGACCGGATCCTGATGACAAGTGGACACTAATGTTTGATGGGGCTGTGAATATGAACGGTAACGGTGTTGGTGCAGTATTGATCAATCCCAAAGGTGCTCATATACCTTTTTCTGCCAGATTGACATTTGACGTCACCAACAATGAAGCTGAGTATGAGGCTTGTATCATGGGGATAGAAGAAGCCATTGATCTGAGGATCAAAACACTTGACATATTTGGAGATTCAGCTCTAGTGATCAATCAGGTCAATGGAGATTGGAATACAAACCAGCCGCATCTGATTCCGTATAGAGATTACACCCGAAGAATACTGACGTTCTTCAAGAAGGTGAAGTTGTACCATGTCCCCCGGGATGAGAATCAAATGGCTGATGCTCTGGCTACTTTATCTTCCATGATAAAGGTTCATTGGTGGAATCATGTGCCACATGTCGCGGTGAATCGACTCGAGAGGCCTGCGTATGTGTTTGCAGCCGAGTCTGTTGTTGCGATTGATGAGAAACCGTGGTATTATGACATCAAGAACTTCCTCAAGACTCAAGAATATCCTGAAGGTGCATCAAAGAATGATAAGAAGACCCTGAGAAGGCTAGCTGGAAGCTTTTATCTGAATCAGGATGACGTGTTGTACAAGAGGAACTTTGACATGGTCTTGCTCAGATGCGTGGATAGACACGAAGCAGACATGTTAATGCAAGAAGTGCACGAGGGTTCGTTTGGTACCCATGCTGGTGGTCATGCAATGTCGAAGAAATTGCTGAGAGCCGGTTATTACTGGATGACTATGGAATCTGATTGTTTCAAATATGCTCGGAAGTGCCATAAGTGCCAGATCTATGCTGATAAGGTGCATGTACCACCAAGCCCGTTGAATGTCATGAACTCGCCTTGGCCATTTGCCATGTGGGGCATCGACATGATTGGGAAGATTGAGCCTACTGCTTCGAATGGACATCGCTTCATCTTGGTTGCAATCGATTACTTTACCAAGTGGGTAGAAGCAGCTTCTTTTGCTAGTGTCACCAAACAAGTGGTTGCCCGTTTCATCAAGAAAGAAATCATCTGTCGTTATGGAGTCCCTGAGAGAATCATCACTGACAATGGTTCAAATCTCAACAACAAGATGATGAAAGAACTTTGCAGAGATTTCAAGATTGAACATCACAACTCTTCTCCTTACAGGCCAAAGATGAATGGTGCTGTAGAGGCAGCTAACAAGAATATCAAGAAGATTGTGCAGAAGATGGTCGTTACGTACAAAGACTGGCACGAGATGCTGCCTTTCGCTTTGCATGGGTACCGTACCTCAGTACGTACGTCGACCGGGGCAACCCCTTACTCCCTTGTGTATGGTATGGAAGCGGTCCTACCAGTTGAAGTGGAGATCCCTTCTCTGAGGGTATTGTTGGATGTCAAGCTGGATGAAGCCGAGTGGATTTGTACAAGGTTTAATGAGTTAAGCCTTATCGAAGAGAGACGGTTAGCAGCTGTGTGCCACGGGCAGTTATATCAGAGAAGGATGAAGCGAGCCTTTGATCAGAAAGTGCGTCCTCGGACATTTCAGATTGGCGATCTAGTTTTGAAGAGAATCCTTCCTCCCGGTACAGATAATAGGGGCAAGTGGACTCCTAATTATGAAGGTCCATATGTTGTGAAGAAGTTTTTCTCCGGTGGAGCCTTGATGCTTACAACTATGGATGGTGAAGATTTTCCTTCCCCTGTTAACTCAGATGTAGTCAAAAAATACTTCGCATAAATTGACCCGCTGGACAAAAAGAATAAAAGAGTCCAGGCAAAAATGGGCATCCCGGCGAACCAAAAAACAGAAAGAAAAAGGTTCGGGCAAAAATTAGGGATAAAATAAAAAAAAATTGTACACCCGGTAAGTCGAAAACCCGCAAGGGCGGCTTAGGCAAAAATGGGTATCCCGGTGGATTGAAAACCCGAAAGGGCGATCCAGCCAAAAGAGGGATTAAAGCGAAGACTACAGTCTGAGTTACCTGTATTTCATCGCGCTTCGTCAGCTGCCATCTCGAAAGATGTGATCGGTCCAGTCAGTCTTCTCAGAAAGCAAGGAGTGGGAGGAAACTGATGATCTATGAGTTATAACAGAGTTGGGAAACAGTGGATGCCGTGTTCACATTGCCATTAGGATAGTTTATTTTCCTTTTGTGCGCAATTACCTCTTTCTAGGAATTGCTTCCCAATGTATTTGCCTTTTCAGGCACACTTTCAATCAATAAAAGTCGTTATTCAGATAAATTGCTCTCCTGTTTTTATTTTTATTGTTTTGTTTGCAAAAAACGTCCGAATTTTTGATAAACATTGCATCTAAAAAACATGAAGGCTAAACAATAACGTGCAAAAGATTAAAACATTTGAAAATCATTTTGGATGTTGAGGACACTTGAGTGTATCTTGTCCACGTACCCCCTGGGGCATCTGTTATTCCATTGTGCAGGTCGTCACCTATGAACATTCTCCAACAGTTATTTCCCAGAACGAAGTTATTTCTCCTAACTACAGATTGGTTAAGTCTTCCCCAGTGAAGCAATCATTTCTCCAGCAGAGTTCATCCTACCAGTGGATTGGGCGAGTTTCCATAGCAGGTCGATACCTGCACCCCTAGTTGAGTTGTTTCTACTTGTGAATTATGTGGGTCGTCCCCGGCAGAGTAACAGATATTCCCCGAAGCAGAGTTCATCATATCTGAGGTTTGTATGAGCCTTATCCCCAAAGAGTTGCCTGGTTTATCTTCCCCAGCGGAGCGTTTATTTTCCTCAAGCGGAGTTCCTGTGGATTTGATTGGGATATCCCCAGCAATTTTACTCCCCAGCGAGTTGCCTTGTCTTCCCCTAGCGGATTTGTATTGTTGGTTCCCCAGCAGTTGCCTTGTTTCCCCCAGCGGAATTTTGTTGAAGATTTCTCAGCACGGTCGTCCTGTGTACTCCCCGGCGGAGTTCTCATCATATTGCATTGCATATAGTGATCATTGCATCCTCAAACTGCGTAGCATTTCCATTCCATATGGAGCATTGCGCCATAGAAAAATTCAAACATATGCATTCATGTGTTCGAAACCCCCCATCAGACTGTATCCCCGGCAGAGGCGGATCATTTTGGTTCAACATCAGCACAGCACGTCTGCTACAGTGGCTTTGACAGTATTCAGATTTGATACCCCCACAGAGGTTTATTTCCTCACCCGATGGTGACAGAAAGTTTGTTTCTCCTCAGCGAGACCCCCGACAAGTGATCAGCCTTGCTTTGGACATATCTAAGATGTCGTTTTTGTGATACCAGTAAGTGTCATGTCAGCACCCGCGTGTGTTTATTTTTGGTGTCGGTAAACACCATTGTTTCGGTGTCGGTAAACATCGAGTCTCACCCCAGTCATCGGTAAATGTCTGGTCATTTTTTTGATGTCGGTAAACATCATCTTTCGATGTCGGTAAACATCGAGTATTTCCCTCAGTCATCGGTAAATGTCTGATAATTCCCCAGCTAGATCCCCAGTAGAGCCATCTGTAAATGTCCTATCTGGTTTCCGGTTGCGAATATTTGTTTGTCTCTCCCCAATAAATTTCTCATCTCCAGTCATCGGTAAATGTCTGGTCGTTCTTTGGATGTCGGTAAACATCAGCTTTCGATGTCGGTAAACATCGAGTCTCATCCCAGTCATCGGTAAATGTCTGGTCATCCTTTGTTTCCTTGTTGATAAAAGTCAAGATCCCTAGGAGTCGTCGGTAAACGTCTTGTCTGGTTCCACTACAAAGATTTTGTTCCTCCCCAAGCAGAGATGCCATCGGTAAATGGCCCAGTTTTCTTCGATATCGGTAAATATCGAATTCCCAGTTGTTTCCCAGCAGCCATCGGTAAATGGTCTCGCTGAAGTTGATATCGGTAAATATCAAGTTGCTCTGAAGCCACCATCGGTAAATGGTCTTGCTTCCCTCTTACATCAAAGTTGTTTTCCCAGCAGCCATCGGTAAATGGTCTTGCTGAAGTTGATATCGGTAAATATCAAGTTCCCAGTTTTTAACCATCGGTAAATGGTTTTGCTTTTCAGAAGTTATTTCCCAGCAGCCATCGGTAAATGGTCTTGCTGAAGTTGATATCAGTAAATATCAAGTTCCCAGTTTCCAACCATCGGTAAATGGTTTTGCTTTTCTGAAGTTGTCATGCAGTTGTCATCGGTAAATGACGTGGTTCTTCTTGTATTATATCCAGTCGGTGCAAATTTCTACGGTTCTTTGGTATTCAATCCCTGTTTACCCTGAAAGTCTGACAGCCGTTGCTATCATCCAATCGGGTTCCCAGCTGATTGAATAGGGGCAGCTGTAGCACCTCAAATTTGCACCTATCATTGTACATACATTCTCATATTAGGTCATAACATAACATGGTCCACTGCATAGCATTGAATTGTCCCTTTTGCCCAAGTGCAAGATCATCAGGAGAATTAGGTCAAACTGATCAGGAGATCAGTCAATCAAGCAAGCGAGCACAATTCTCATTGAGCCAAGGCCCTAGGGTTGGTCCAACATGTTCACATGACTTGGGGATCCATTTGAAGTGTTTTGGTCAAGGATTGGATGCTCAGAAGACATCAGTCAATGCACAGTCAGTCAGAAACCCTAAAAAGTCAAACTTGGTCAACTGGGCTTGATTTTTTTGGTTTTGATGGTTGGATTTGGTTTGAGTGAGCTTATTCATGTCCAAATAGGTCTCATATAACATGTCAAACATCATCATTGAAGAATTTGAAGCCAAATCAGAAATTTCCAAAAATAGAAACTGGACCTGTAATTTTAACTGCCAAAAATGGAAACTTCTTGAGCCTAAACTTACATCATGATACAAGCTTCAAATGAATTTTTTCCCAACATGAAAGTTGAAGATCTTGTTCTCCCATTTCCAAAAAGTCCAAGAACTCTCAATTCCCATGTATGGTTGGCAAGATATGATCAATTCATTTTCAAAAATTCTTGAACTTCAAAAGGCCATATCTCTCAAACCATTTGGCCAAATTTGGTGGGGTTTTTTCCAACAAGTCACATTTGACCTCCTCTTTCCAAAAATGTAACCATCATGCACCAAAACCTCATAGATCAAAATGACCTTTTTTCACTTACATGAATTAATTTTCAAGAAAGGTGAAAAAGTGAACTTTTGATTTAATCATTTTTAACCACTTTGGCCTTGCAAATATGTTCTGAAATGTTGGTTAAGACTTGTTGCAAGCCCAATTTTCGTGCTATAGCTATTACACCTCACCATTGGAACAAAAGTGGTCAATTAGCAAAATGCTTCATTTAAGTTAATCATGTTTAGCATCCACTTATACAACTTAAAACAGAAGTATATTAACTCATTTTCTGTCATTCTAAAACCCTAGCAGCCTCTCCATATCACAAAATTCTCACTCTCTCAAATTTTCATCTTCTTCCATTTCTAAAAATTCTGTCAACAAATTGCAACCACACAACATTGCCTTGCTTACTACAGCATATACTCACCATTTGGAGCTGATTTCAAGTTTGAATCACCAACTGGAAAGCTTGTTTGCTCGACTGTTTTCTTCAAGCACCATCAATGGCAGTTTGAGATTGGTGTCATTCCAAGCTTCTTTGAGCCAAACCCTTTTCATCATTCATCATTTGGAGGTCTGTAGAGTGACTGTTTCAGCAAGGCATCATCAAAACACAACTGTTTCATCATTTGCTTTAGAATCAAGTAAGAACTCGACTTCCTTTTTTCTCTAAATCGTGCTATGCCATGTGTACATCCCCTTGCCCTGGTCACATTGAGCTTTGAATGGTTGAAAATGGTTGAGTAGTTTAGGAGAAATCTAGGTTTTAAGTTGGATGTTGAAATTTGTTTTTACTTGATTCATAATGCTTGGCCTGTTTTAATGAAAATGAGTAATGGATTTGTGTTGTACAATGCTTGCTGGTCATAAGGGTATGTTCAATTTCTGTTTCTGGGCAAATTTGTTTTTCACGAGTTTGGGAAGATGATGAAGCTGGTACTGTGTGCATAAAACCCTAATTTCCAATTTCCAGATTTTTACTGTTCACGTGTTATGCATGCTTTATCACTGTTGCATTGCATTGGCCAATCACATCATTTCGTTTGCCTGGCCCTGTACGCACCGTTTTATTTAAGTTGCAACATATTTACAAGTCTGCCACTCCGTTCCAATTAGTTTAATTAATCATGTTTTATTTCATTCATTTTTTCAATAATTATTTCATTGTGTTACACAATTTGCAAAAATCATAAGTTCATCATGCTTGATCCAATTTTAATGGGATTTTTTGCATTTGATTCATCATGACCTCTAGTATTTTGTCATATTTTTTCCAGATTTTTTTGATGAAAGGATTTTATTTGGTATTAGGGTTTTGCTCATGTGCTCAATTGTTGTACCTTTTACCAAATCATTTGTGAAATAGTGATACATTATCCTATGCTCTTGAAATTTTTTGTGCATAAACTAGACCCATCCATGGTGATTTTGGTATAGAGTTCATGAATTTATCTTCTCTGGTCATTAAGTTATGATTTTTTGAAGTAGGGTGTGACAATTTGTGTCACACCATTGATGTACAACTTGATCATTTTCATAGCCATGCCTATTGACCTCAAAATGGATTGAATTTTTGCATGATTGAGCTTGTGTATGTCTAGTTTACATATGATTTTTTGTGGATTTGTTTATGGCATTTTCCATTTGTTTGAGATTTTTGTCCCCTGTTTGATCACATGTTGACTTTTTGTGACACTTGTTCCCATTTCATTTGTGAAATCCTCATACTTTATTAGATGGACATGAAATTTCATATGTGATTACTAGACATCTTAAGCTTTGCCATGGTTTTAGTCCCATTCATTTATCATATGCCATCCTTGATTTATGAATTTTTCAAGTTGATGAATGTTTGGTTGACTTCTTTGAGCATGTTCAAAATTGTTTTGCCTTTCTGATTTTCATTGATTGCCTTCCACTTGTCCAATTGAGATGAAATTTGACATGCTTACCATGCTATGGGTTGTGATTGATCATGATTTATTTGGTGATTTTTGGAAATGTTTGAGATTGCTTTTGATTCAAGTCTTGCTGTTGACTTCTATGAGCTTCTAAATGCAATACCTTGACCTAAATTGTTCATGAAATGATGATGATGATTGATATGAATGTGAAACCAATTGGTATTGTTTCTTGATTGTTTGAAAATGATGTTGGATGCTTGCCATTTGCTGTTTTGACTTTTTCATCCCCTTTTGACCCTAGGCTTGCCCTAGTGGTCCTGTTACTCACATTTGAGCTCATTTTTTCAGGTTAACCCACAATTGTCCATTGAGACCAACATAAATTGGTTTTGTTTGCTTGTTTATCATGACTAACATGTTATGTTTTGTAGGTTGCTTGGCTCACATGCCTTGAGCTTTGTGCCTTGCATATTCACTTGCTTATGATTGACTGTTAATCTCTGTTTCCTTTTGCTTTAATCTTGAAGTTGTATACTAATGTCTGCTTGACTATTTCAGGTGCTTTTAGTTGCTCAGTTCCTTGTGAACTTTTGCTTTGCTTTGCTTGTTAAGCAATTTGCATTGAGGTATACTTCTAATCTTCATGTAGTCTGGAAGACCTGGCCTGTTACTTGGCCAGGCAACTGTCTGAAGTCCTCCTTAAGAGGCAATGTTTTTGATTGTTTAAAATTGTCCTTGTACATACTCAAAGTCCTCCTAAGTGAAGAGGCAATTGGCAGAACCCAAGGGATAAGCAATCTATCCCCTGCTAGTCTGTGTGTCACTCACATTGCTCACACTACCTGTGTTGATGCATAGTGAGTAAAAACCCAAGATCTATAGAGTCTAACTTGTGGAGAGAGTTCCCCCATCCTGAACTCCCACACCTTCTGATATTGAAATGCTCTCTCTGACCAGGGATAAGAGCAATGAGGCACACCCCTCATCTCCTTTCACCTGCTTCACCTTAGCCCCTCAATGGCAAGGTTAAGAGCACTTTTAACCCAATTCCAGTGGTTTGTTTGTTGAGGTTGATATGACCCCTCGACTAAAACCCAACCTTGTTTGAGCCCATTGCTTGTATATAGTGTGTGCTACTTGTGATTGTGTGTTTGTTTGACTTGCTTCCTGTGCAAGTTAGGGTTAGTTTAGACTTGCTTCCTGTGCAAGATAGGTTTTGCTTGGCTTGCTTCCTGTGCAAGTTAAGTGTGTGTGTGGCTTGCTTCCTGTGCAAGTCATGATTAAGATAGGCTGGCTCCCTGTGCCAGTTAGCTAGTAACCTTAACTTAGGGATGATTTTGCATGATAACATCTAGGCTCGAGTCGTAGTCTCCCTAGTTGTGTCTCCCTCTGTTATCTGGTTAGGCTAGGTCCTTTGTCCCTGCGTAGGGGAACTACATCGCCCTGATCTTCATACCAGATGAAGTATGTAGGCAGGAGATTGAGCTGATCTCTCCGGGCGCCCTTTTCTCTTTTTTGTGTGTGTTGTTTGACAGTTGCTAGGCTCGAGTGCCTGACTCTTTGGCAATCTGTTGTCTGTTTGCTTGAATGTGTGCTTGACAGTTATAGGCTCGAGTCCCCGACTCCCTATTAACTTGTTGTGTTGTTGTGTGCTTGGAAGCCGATGTAAGTCCATCGAGTGGCATTTGGGTTCCAGTGTGTGTGTGTTTTGGTTCGGATGCTGATGTAAGTCCAGTGATTGGCATTCGGGCTCCACGTTTGCCTGTGTTTGTTTATGTGTGTCAGCTGAGCTACGAATGCTCTGATTCTCCTTCGTCCAAAGGAGATACGTATGCATAGGATGCGATATCCTAGCGAGCATGTGTCGTTTCCCCAGTCCGAACTACTTCGACTCTGATGTCTATGCCTGATAGACTAAGTAGGCCCAGGATGCGATATCCTGCCGAGTCAGTTTCAGTCTCGTTTGTTTTCTTGTGTCTCTTTCAGCCAGTGTGTGTGTATGAGCAGTGTTTTAGCAACCATTTATCCTTCCTTTTGTGCGTGGATCCCGTAGAGTACTACAGATGCGTAGGGGTGCTAATACCTTCCCTTCGCATAACCGACTCCCGATCCCATTCTCTTTGGTCGCGAGACCACGTCTTTTCCAGGTTTACTCTGAGCGTTTCCTTTCCCTCTTTTGGGATAAATAACGCACGGTGGCGGCTCTGTTGTTCTTCGTTTCCCGCCGGTTTTTCGCGTAATGCGACACATGGTTCTTGATCACCAAGCATGTTTTGCTTTTGTATATCATTGCTCTTCATCTGTCTATTAACCAAAGGTACAAAAATTTTGTCATCTAACCATGTTACTTGCAGATGAAGCAAGCTAGGTCAAATCAGTCAAATCAGCCATTGAGCAATAGATGGTGGCCATTCTTGAAGAATTTGGGCACCATGATCATTCATCAAGAGTTCACATGGGTTGTGACATCATTTTGAATCAAGATCTCAAGTGATTAGGGTTTGGAATTCATCAGAACATGGTTCAGTCAACCAAAACCCTAGCAAAGTCAACTGTGGTCAACTGTGCATTTAATCAGTGATTTGATGGTGGGAATTGGTTTGAGAGGTCTCATTCATGTCCATATAAGCCTCATATAACATGTCAAGCATCATCATTGAAGAATTTGAAGTCAGACAAGAAATTTCCAAAAATAGTAAGTTGACCTGTAATTGGAATTTGCCAAAAATGGAAAGTGCTTCTCCTCAAAATTACTTCATCATACAAGCTTCAAATGAATTTTTGTCCAACATGAAAGTTGAAGATATTGTTCTCCCATTTCCAAAAAGTCCAAGAACACTCATTTCTCATGTATGGTTGGCAAGTTATGATCAAATCATTCTCAAAAATTTTTGAACTTCAAAGTGGCATAACTCCTAAACCATTTGGCCAAATTGAGTGAGGTTTTTTGCTACAAGTCACATTTGATGTGCTCTATCCAAATCCTTCATCACAATTCACCAAAACTCAACCAATCAAAATGGCATTTTTTAGTTGACTTGAATTAAAAAGGAAAGGTAAAAAAGTTGACTTTCAAAATAGCCATTTGCTACACTTTCTACCAATTGAACTTGACTAAAAATCACATTTGGAGTTTGTCTAAGGCCCATTTTCGTGCATTTACATGCACCCCATGCATTTTTGAGTGGTTTTAGCAAATTGGTAAAAACATTTCATTTTGAGCTAATGTGATTACCACCTCATTAACCAAGCTTAGGCTTCATTAAACAGCATATATATTTCACATTTTCTACTGCAACAACCCTAGCCACACTTTGCAAAACAGATCAAAAATTCATTTGCTCTCAAAACACTCATTTTCTTCATTTGAATTTTTTGCTGAAAATCTTCAAAGAGCTCGAGCTTGGGTTGATTGTTTCATCATATGCCATCCTTTTGGAAGCTTTAACAAGTATCATATCACAACTGTAAGCAAGGAATCGTGACTGTTACTTCCAAGCATCTCACATGGCAGTTGGATCTTTGAGCTGGAATTGAGGTAGCTGGGCTTTCACAACTCATTCATTCATCATCTGGAACATCATTGAGCTGCTGTTTCAACATAACACAACCAAAGAACCACAAATCATCACTGTTCTGCAAATCTGGTAAGAAATTCGAACTTAGCTATGGTCAAAATCATGATATGCTTGTTAAAGATCTCTCCATGCTGGTTTCAATGAGCTTTGAATCATTAAAAATGGTTGAATATTAAGGAAGTTACAATGATTTGAAATTTGATGTTTAAACTTTACTTTGCTCGATTCTTTTATTTCAGCATGATTTAGTGAAAATGATTGTTGGAATGTTGATGTACATTGTTTGCTGGTTCGATTGGTATGCTCATGTTCCAATTCTGGGAGAAAAGTTCATCCCGATTGTTGATGATGATGAACAGTACGCATAAACCCTAATGCTGAAACCCAGAAATCGTGTTGTTCATTTGGAATTTGTTTTTTGCATGATTTTCACTATTCCATTGCCATGAGCGAATCAGAACAGGACACCTCCTTAAGTGAAACGCAGAGTTTCACTTAAGGGACCGGTATATTACGAAAATGCCACTGCCGGATATTTAATTCAATTAAATCATTTTATTTTTCAATTTTTATTTCATTTGATATGCCAATCTTCCAAAAATCATAAGTCCTTCATTTTTAATCCAAATTTGATGGGATTTTTTGTGAAATGATCCTCATGACCTCTAGTTTCTTATGATGATTTTTTCAGATTTTTTGCATGTGTGGATTTTAAAATGTGCTAAGGTTTGTTCATGTTATCCATTTTGTGTATGTCTTACCAAATTGCTTGTGAAATGATGATACATTATCCAATGATTCTCAAATTTTTTATTCTTAAACTAGACATGTTCATGGTGATTTTGGTGTAGAGTTTGTGAATTTATCATTGCTGGTTGATGAGATATGATTTTTTGAATAGGGGTGTGACAATTTGTTTCACACCATTCATGTCCAACTTCATGATTTTAATTACCATGCTTCTTGAACTCAAAATGGTTTGGATTTTTGCATGAACATACTTATGGATGTTGAGATTACATGTGATTTTTTCTGGAATTATTGATGGCATTTCCTATTTGTTTGATAATTTCTCCCCTGTTTGACCAAATGGTTGACGTTTTGTGACACATGATGCTATATGATTTGTGAAATTCTCATGCATTATTGGATGGATCTAAGATTTGGCATGAATAATGTAGACATCTTAAGCTTTGTCATGGTTTTGGTCCCATTCATTTCTCATATGTTGTCACTATTTTATGATTTATTGAAGTTGGTGCATGTTTGGTTGACTTCTTTGAGCTTGCTTGAACTTGCTTTGACTTTCTGATTTTCATTGACCTACTTTCTTTGATCCAAATGAGCTGAAATTTGGTATGCTTGTCATGTTATGGATTATGTTTGATCATGAATTATTTGAGAATTTATTGAAATGTTTGAGATTGGATTTGATTTGAATCATTCTGATGACTTCTTTGAGGTTCTATATGACATTCTTTGACCTAATTTGTTGGTGAAATGATAATGATGATTGATATGAACATGAAACCACTTGGGTTTGTTTCTTAATTGCTTGAACTTGATTGTGGTTGGATCTCACTTGCTGTTTTGGATTTCTTATCTCTTTTTGACCCTAGGCTTGTCCTAGTGGTCATGTTGCTCATGTTTTGAGTTGTTTTTTCAGGTTAAGCAACAAATGCCTTAAAGAAACTTGTGAAAGTTGATTGAGCTTGATTGATTATCATGACTAACTTGGTTGTTTTTGTAGGATGTTTAGCTCATATGCTTTGAGCTTTGTGCATTTCACATTTGTCAATTGTGTTGACTGTTGATCCCTATCTTATTTTGATTATGACTTTGAGTTGTATACTAATGTTGTCTGACTGGTTTCAGGTACCTTTAGTTGCTCAGTTCTTTTAAGAACTTGCTTTGCTTTGCTTGATAGCATTTGCATTGAGGTAGAATTCTTTATCTTCATGTAGTCTAGAAGACCTGGCCTGTTACTTGGCCAGGCAACTGTCTGAAGTCCTCCTTAAGAGGCAATGTTTTTGCTTGTTTACATTTGTCCCAAGCAGGAAAAGTCCTTTAAATAAGGCAATTGGTAGAATCCAAGAGATATGTAATCTATCTCCTACTATTATGTGAGTCACTCACCTTGCTCACACCACATGTGTTGATGCATAGTGAGTAAAAACCCAAGATCTATAGAGTCTAATTTGTGGAGAGAGTTCCATCTTTCTGAACTCCCACACCTTCTGATATTCAATGCTCTCCCTGACCAGGGATAAGAGTGATGAGGCACACCCCTCATATCCTTTCATCTGCTTCACCTTGGCTCTCAATGTCAAGGTTAAGAGCATCATTAACCCCATTCCAGTTGGCTTCAATGCCTAACCCTTTGTATGAGCCTCATTGTTTGGTTATAGAGTGTGCTGAATGACTTTGATTGATTGATTACTTAGTTCATTTGTACATGTCTGCTTGCATGCTTTGTGCATTTATCATCATTAATTGCTCATTAGTGCATAATCATTCTATTTGTCTTTATGACATATCTTTGTTGTTTGCCCATTGAGGACAATTGTAAGACCATTCATTGGCCATTGTTCCTATGATATGGAAGTGAGTATAAGACCATTTCATTGGCCACTCATCTTCTCTTTGCTTGATGCATTTTGTTTGTTGTATGTGAGGATACAATTGTAAGTCCATGTAATTTGGCATTTGTTTTCCTATGATCATATGTTGGAGGTTAGAGTAAGCCCAGATAGATTGGCATCTGACATCCAAGTGTTCGCTTCCTTTGTTGAGGAGATTGGTATAAGCCCAGATAGATTGGCATCCGGTATCCACTTTTTATTTCTTTGTTGAGGAGATTGGTATAAGTCCATAGAGTGGCCTCTGATATCCGGTTCTGTTTTAGGAGATTGGTATAAGTCCAGTGATTGGCATCCGGTATCCGCTTTTGTTGACTTTCTTCCTTTTGTTTGCTTTTTTTTGTTATTACCCATTGTCTATTCCAAAGGACACACTTGAGTCATCTTCTATATGATTTCAAGAAGTGAACCTTCTAGGAAGTTTTACACTCCATCTTCATCCATTCATCCATTTTGTCTTAAACCTTTTCACACTTTGCTTTCAAAACTTGAGATAGATATTGTGCAAACATTTTCATGCTTTTTGAATTAAAAACCTGGACCCCAAGTCCTTGACTTTTTCAAAACTCCATTTTCATAATACTTCTTTTGAATCAATCTTAATCATACTTTGACCCTCCTTTTGTGAATACTCATAGTCAATTAACTTCACCCATTCAATTGTTTTGTGGCTTTGTCCATTCTTGTTAAGTTTTCATACATTAGCCTTAGGTTTGATTTATCCTAGTTGGTTGATGTTAATCTCACCTATTTGTCCTTAGTTGATTGAATTGTAAGTCTTCCTTGCTTATTATAGGGTTAACCCCTCACTAGCAAGTTGAAGCTGTTCTCACATGGTGGACTTGTTGTTTGTATAAGGTTGAGTTTTCTCCCGTGGATAACGTAAGACCTTAGGGCTTGTGTTTAAAATTGAATCCACTAACTTTTGGAAATCTTTTAGCCGAACTACGGCGTTTTGATCCTTACCTTTGATGGAAGGTACGTAGGCAACGGGTTCATCCGTTCGAACACAAAAACAATAAAAATTGTATATTCTTTTCTCATCATCCCAATCATGTTTGCACAATACTTAGGTCATAATAAATAACAATTTTTATACAACAAGTGTGAAAAGAGGTTCCCTAGGAGTACCTAGGACGTAGTGGGTGCCTAACACCTTCCCATTACATAATTTACCCCTTACCCCGATCTTTGATCTTTTCATTAGTTTTCTATGTGTAAAACTTCTTAGGCTTTTGTTCGCTTTTTAGCCAGTCCTTTGGATAAATAAAAGTGCGGTGGCGACTCGATTTCATTGTATGCTTTGCTTATGGTTTAATCAATAAATCATATAGCGACGAATACACCGCTACAGAAAAGTGGCGACTCTGCTAGGGAGTAATTTCCTTGGTGGTATTGCCTACTTTTCACCCTTGTGGTGTGATATATTATTATTTGTTATTTGACATATTTTTGTACCATTTGGGATAACTGTATTGATTGTAATGTTTGAATTGCTTGATATACAATTGTTGTTTGCTTTGGTGATCTGTGAGATGAGTTCTATACCCGAAATCGAGTGCACTCTAGGATAGGAGAATGGCATAGTCTTGTTGACTGGTGTGGAGTATTCCTTAGCCAGTTGACTTGCGAGTCCATTCACTTGGTGGAGGTCATGTTGGATTAATAATGTCACACAAGTTATTTGTGGTTAGGCATTATTCTTTCAATCATGTGCCGCAGAAGCCAAGGACCTTAGTTTACCAAACCCATCTTGGCCTATTTTTTAGGAACGTAGTGCGGAGGTCGTTCAGATGTAAGTTCTGATGCGATTGTTACGCGATACTACACTCATAAGAGTTTCTCTTGAGAATATTTTTGGAATACGAGTATTCGTTCCTCCGTTAATATTCGAAAGATGGAACGATGATTATGGGAACCTCTGGTAGAACATGTCTGGCAGGTTTAAACCCTAGTACACTCCCTTTGGGTGGTTCTTAACCGAGACTCCATGCTCGTGACTCTCAGCAAACCCGTGATTCGTGGTTGAGTCGTTCAGACAACCTTAATATCAATGGAACCTGGGTGTTGATCAGGTATAAAACCTAAATCCCCCAAAACGGATGGTTGATATTAAGGATGTTCGAGCCGGTTCATGTACCGTTAATATCAATGGAACTTGGGTGTTGATAAGGTGAAAACCTAAATCCACCAAAATGGATGATTGATATTAGGGATGCAATGAGCTTTCCCATGACCTTTGTTTGGTGTGACTTGTTTGATCCTTGAGTGTGATTGTTGCATTCATGCATTCATGCATTCATCTGCACTTCATGTCATCAAAGAAAGAAAATTTTCAAGGAACTTAAAAGGGTTTATTTGCAAAATTTTCAGACATGGAAAGACCAAAAAGGCATACAAAGAAGTACAGCTTTAGGCAGCCCGATGTAAAAGAGTTAAGGAATCTGACATCGTATGTATTAGATCCCTTGGGTTTCAAAGCTCGCTATGGGAAGCTTCTACCTCTGCTGACTACTCAGGTTGACGAAGGGTTGATGAGTACTCTAGCCCAGTTCTATGATCCGCTGTATCATTGCTTCTCATTTCCGGACTTCCAGCTGTTGCCAACTTTGGAGGAGTATTCTCACCTTATTGGGATTCCGATTCTGGATCAAGTGCCGTTCAGTGGCCTAGAGAGTATTCTGACTGCTCGAGAGATTGCCAGCTTGTTGCACATAGATGAAGAGTTGATTAGGGCTAATCTGACTACCAAAGGCGGAATTCAGGGTTTTCCTTCCGAGTTCCTCATTGATCAAGCTACCTTTTATGGGAAGGCCATGAGTGAGGATGCCTTTGAGGCTTTGTTTGTGCTGCTCATCTATGGATTAGTGTTGTTTCCCAACTTCGACAAGTTCGTGGACATGAACGCCATTAGGATCTTCTCAGTTCTTAATCCAGTTTCGACTTTGTTGGGTGATGCTTATGTCTCTTTGCATCTGAGGAACGCAAAGGGTGGTGGAGTTATTGTCTGCTGTCTACCTCTGCTATACAGGTGGTTTATTTCGCACTTGCCGCAGACAGTTGCTTTCAAGGAGAACAAGGGATGTCTACGGTGGTCTCAGAGACTTATGTCTCTCACTAATGATGATATCACTTGGTATGATCGCGTGTATGATACCGTCCAGATCATTGACTATTGTGGTGAATTCCCTAATGTGCCTCTTCTTGGCACATGTGGTGGAATCAGCTACAATCCCATTCTTGCACGTCGTCAGCTTGGGTTCCCCTTAAAGGATAAACCTAATAACATTCTGTTAGAAGGTGTGTTCTTTCAGGAGGGTAAAGATCCCCAAGGCCTGAAAGCCAGATTTGTCCGTGCTTGGCGCAGTATTCACAAGAAGGGTAGGAATGAGTTAGGTCCAAAGAATTGCATTGCTTTGGAGCCTTATACCTCTTGGGTCAGACAGAGAGCTGCCACTTACTTGATGCCATACGATCATCCGAGACCTACACCGTTGGATGTGGCTGGGCCTTCAACCCTCCCTACCCAACGTGTAGAGGAGTTGAGAGAAGAAGACTTTTCACGTGCTTGGATCCGTGAAAGAGAAGAATTGCTTCAGCAGCTTAAGGAGAAGGACGCTATGATTGAGTTCCTCGAGCATCGAGTGATCGACGATCCGAACGACACTTGGACCTCTCTGCTTCCTCAGTCTTCCAAATTCTGGAAGAGGAGGTATGATCGACTTGCAAAGGAGAAAGCAGACATGGAAGCTGCCTATGAGAGAGAGATCAAGAAGCTGTGTACTTCTCGTCTTCCAGCATCCCGAGCTTCTAGGGATCCATAGGATGTTTATTTCCCTTTTCTCTTTGTAATGATCAAAAAATGCTGTACTTCTTTGTCTCGATATATTGAATGAGATATTTTCCATGAGAAATTAAAATGATTTAAATATTCAAAATATTGCAAATAATACCCTAAGGGTTCCTTGGAAATGAATAAAGCATCCGCACAAGCATTTCATGCATCATTTTGCATAAGCAGGTACCCTTTGTTTCTGGTCTTCTTGTCCTAACTCTGTGTTCTTCATTTATTTTGAAGACAAGTTGACTCACCGGTATTATACTCGAGTCAATTTTGCGAGAGTTATGGAGCAGCTAGAACAAGAGAACAGAGAACTGAAAGAAGAGGTCGCCAGACTTGGCGCTTTGATGGAGCAACTCCTCGCTGCTCAAAATCAGCCTGCTCAATCGCCTGCAACTCCTGCCCAGAGGACGGTCATCTCAGAGGTCGTCACTTCGACTGTGCCAGTCAGTGTTCATCATGTGCCCGATGCTATGCCAGCCGGATTCCCTTGGGGAATGCCTCCAGGTTTTATGCCAGATCGGCCCGCTCCAACCTTTGCTCATATGCCGGCATCTAGCCTGGTCCCTGCTGCCGCTCCTCCTGTCGTGCATACCATGCCAAGGGTAGACGACACTATCTATCACTCCGAGCCATCTGAGAGCTCAGACGTTCATGAAAAGATGGACGCCATGAACGACCAATTCCTTGAGCTGAGAAAGGAATTGAGGACTCTTCGAGGTAAAGATTTGTTCGACAAATCTGCTGCCGAGTTGTGCCTTGTTCCAGGTGTGAAGATACCGATTAAATTCAAAGTACCTGACTTTGAAAAGTATAAAGGGAACACCTGTCCACTCGCTCACCTGGTCATGTACGCCAGGAAGATGTCCACCCAGACTGATAATGATCAACTTCTGATTCATTATTTCCAAGACAGTCTGTCCGGTGCCGCGCTCAGATGGTACATGAGCTTAGATAGTGACAATATCAGATCCTTCAACGACCTTGGCGAAGCCTTCGTCAAGCAGTATAAGTACAATGTCGATATGGCGCCTGACCGAGATCAACTCAGGTCCATGTCGCAGAAGGACAAGGAAACTTTTAAGGAGTACGCCCAGAGGTGGCGAGAGCTGGCAGCTCAGATTACTCCACCGCTGGAGGAGAAAGAAATGACCAAGATCTTTTTGAAGACTCTTGGCTCATTCTATTACGAGCGGATGGTAGCAAGCGCTCCCTCTGATTTCACCGAGATGGTGAACATGGGGATACGTCTTGAGGAAGGTGTCCGTGAAGGACGATTGGCGAAGGATGAGAGCTCTTCTTCTAAACGATATGGGGCGTTTAAAAGGAAGGATGGGGAAGCACATGCTGTGCAATCTCATCCCAAGCAAAGAAGACCCTCTGCTCAGAGGAAGCCTGCACGTCGTGCCGGTCATCAGCACCAGGTGGCTCATATAGCACCTGTCTTCAAAGACAATGCTCAGCAACATCAGCAATATCAGCATCAGCAACAATATCAACAGCCTCAGTACCAGCAACAACACCGTCCACAGCAACAGGCTTACCAGCCTCGTGGAAGTACAACCAATCAAGCTAACTTGAATTATGATAGGAAAAAGATCAGCTTCGATCCAATTCCTATGACATATGCAGAGCTTTATCCTTCCTTATTGGAAAGGAAATTGGTTTCTCCCAGGGATCCTCCTGCTATTCCTGCAAATCCACAGTGGTGGTACCAGCCAGATCAGCATTGTGTTTACCATTCCGGTGCTCCGGGCCATAACATTGAGAACTGTTACCCACTCAAGACTAAGGTTCAAGACCTTATGAGATGTGGAATCTTGAGTTTTGAAGACTCAGGCCCGAATGTCACCAAGAACCCATTGCCTGCGCATGGGAAATCAGTTAATATGGTTCAGGAATTCCTTGGGAAGTACAAGGTCAGATATATAAGCCACATCAGGCAGTCGTTGGTTGGATTACACCGTTTGCTGTGTCAGTACAGCTACTTGGAGCATAACCACAACAAGTGCCGCGTCTGCTCGGTTAACCGCTGGGGTTGCGATCAAGTACGAAGAGAACTTCAGAAGTTGTTGAATGAGGGTACCATTGAGATTCTGCAGAATCGCAATGTTGATAAAGACGAGCCTGAAGTGAATGTGATTTCACCAGTGTTCAAGCTGCCTGAGCTTGTTGTTATTCGTTACAATAGCAGCAAGCCGAAGGCTACCCCTTCTTTGGTCATTAAACCTGCAGGCCCTGTGCCTTATTCATTTGACAAAGCCGTTCCCTTCAGATACAACCCTATTGCTGTGCAAGATGGGGTAGAAGTGCCTTTACCTTCAACTTCTGTGACCAACGTCGCTGATGTAAGTGGGTTGACCCGAAGTGGTCGAGTGTTTTCTGCGCCTCCTAAGGCTGTTGCTTTTGATACTGTTGAGCGTCCGGTTGGGACCGCTGTTAATATTCAGAATCAGGCACGTGATGTTGCCAAACCATCCTCCTCTGTACAAAAAACTCCCGTTTCTTCAGTTGGCCCGAGTGGCATTGTAGATGAAGAATCTGATGAGATGCTGAGGCTCATCAGAAAGAGTGAGTACAACGTTGTAGACCAGCTTCTACAAACGCCATCCAAGATTTCCATTCTTTCTCTGTTGCTGAATTCAGAACCCCATAGGGAGGCTCTGCAGAAAGTCTTGGACCTGGCGTATGTTGATCACGACGTCACCATTAAGCAATTTGATAGTATTGTTGCAAACATTACCGCATGCAACACTTTGAGCTTTTGTGACGCTGATCTCCCTGAGGAGGGAAGAGACCACAACATGGCTTTACATATCTCCATGAATTGCCAATCTGATGCAATGTCCAATGTGCTGGTGGACACTGGATCTTCTTTAAATGTATTGCCAAAGACCACACTCTCCAGATTGTCATATCAAGGTCCTCCTATAAGGCAGAGTGGGGTTGTTGTGAAGGCATTTGATGGGTCGCGCAAGACCGTGATTGGGGAAGTTGATCTCCCAATCAAAATTGGACCAAGTGATTTCCAAGTTACCTTCCAGGTGATGGATATCCACCCATCTTATAGCTGTCTCTTAGGCAGACCATGGATTCACGAGGCTGGCGCCGTGACATCCACCCTACACCAGAAGTTGAAGTTTGTCAAAAACAAGAAATTGGTCGTAGTAGGGGGAGAAAAGGCTCTCCTGGTTAGCCATCTGTCTTCTTTCTCGTACATTGACGCTGAAGATGAAGTTGGAACTCCGTTCCAAGCCTTATCTATTGATGAACCAATCGAGAAGAAGTCTCCTTCATTTTCTTCCTACAAAGATGCGAAGCTGGCCATTGAATGTGGTGCAGTTGCTGGATTAGGGAAGATGATTGAACTTGAAGACAACAGATCCCGGGCTGGCATTGGCTACTGTTCTGGGGCATGTAATGAGCAACGTTTGTTCACGAGTGGAGGATTCATCCATGATGATCAACCTGAGGAGGAAGCTGCTGCTATCTTGGAAGAGGATGCAGAAGACGTGAACAACTTCGTTATTCCTGGTGGTGTCTGCCACAATTGGGTCGCTGTAGATGTTCCTACGGTCATCCATAGATCAGAGTAATTGTTCACTTTGTTCAAAACCCTTCTCCCATGCCAAAAGGAGAAGTGATGACATTGTTGGCAAAGCATATATACAATGATGTTTTCATTCAATTAATGCATTGTTAAACATTTGTTTTTTCCTTTTGTTTTCACTTTTCGCTTTTGCATGAAATCAGTGATCACAAAAAACCCATAAAAAACAAGAATAAAAGCAATCTTTTTCATCTGCATAATGGTTTGCTTGTTTAAATTCTAAAGTTTTTCATTAACCAAAATCATTATGCAGGTTGATCCTAAAACCCATTGAACATAATGATCCAACGCCATCTCCCAATTTTGAATTCCCTGTATTTGAGGCAGAGGAAGATGACGTTGAGGGGATTCCTGACGAGATTACCCGTCTCCTTGAGCACGAAGAGAAGATCATTCAGCCGCATCTCGAAGACTTGGAAACAGTCAACTTGGGGTCTGAGGATTGTGTTCGTCTAGTGAAGATTGGGGTACTTCTTGAAGGGTCTGTCAAGGAAGATTTGATCAGCTTGCTACGAGAATATTCAGATATCTTTGCTTTGTCCTATGAAGACATGCCGGGTTTAGATACAGATATTGTGCAACATTACCTGCCTTTGAAGCCTGAGTGCGTGCCAGTAAAGCAGAAGCTCAGAAGAACTCATCCAGATATGGCAGTGAAGATCAAAGAGGAAGTTCAGAAGCAAATTGATGCGGGGTTTCTGGTGACTTCTACATATCCTCAATGGGTGGCCAATATTGTGCCTGTTCCTAAGAAGGACGGAAAAGTCCGTATGTGCGTTGATTATAGAGATTTGAATAAGGCTAGCCCTAAAGATGATTTTCCTCTACCACACATCGACATGTTGGTAGACAATACAGCTAAATTCAAAGTCTTTTCCTTTATGGACGGATTTTCCGGATATAATCAAATCAAGATGGCACCAGAGGATATGGAGAAGACAACATTCATCACACCTTGGGGAACATTCTGTTATCGAGTGATGCCCTTCGGTTTGAAGAACGCCGGAGCCACGTATCAACAAGCTATGACTACCTTGTTTCATAATATGATGCACAAGGAGATAGAGGTCTATGTTGATGATATGATTGCTAAGTCCCGAACGGAAGTTGAACATGTCGAGCATTTGTTGAAGCTTTTTCAGCGTTTGAGGAAGTTTAAACTTCGCCTGAATCCGAACAAGTGTACATTTGGAGTCCGTTCCGGCAAGTTGTTGGGTTTTGTGGTAAGCGAGAGAGGTATTGAAGTTGATCCTACAAAGGTCAAAGCAATACAAGAGATGCCTGCACCCAAAACTGAGAAGCAAGTCTGAGGTTTTCTTGGGCGCTTGAATTACATTTCCAGATTTATATCCCACATGACTGCCACATGTGCGCCGATATTCAAGCTCCTCCGGAAAGATCAGTCTCATGATTGGACCGAGGATTGCCAGAAAGCTTTCGACAGTATCAAAGAATATCTGTCTGAACCTCCGATATTGTCTCCGCCTGTGGAAGGAAGACCTCTGATTATGTATTTGACAGTTCTTGAAGACTCGATGGGTTGTGTACTCGGTCAACAAGATGAATCAGGGAAGAAGGAATTTGCTATATACTACCTCAGTAAGAAGTTTACTGATTGTGAGTCTCGATACTCTATGCTTGAGAAGACGTGATGTGCTTTGGCTTGGGCTGCTAAGCGTTTGCGCCAGTACATGATAAATCATACAACTTGGTTGATATCCAGAATGGATCCGATCAAGTATATCTTCGAGAAGCCTGCTTTGACTGGGAGGATTGCCCGTTGGCAGATGTTGTTGTCTGAGTATGATATTGAGTATCGAGCTCAGAAAGCTATCAAAGGTAGTATCTTGGCTGACCATTTAGCGCACCAGCCGATCGAAGATCATCAGTCTGTTCAGTATGACTTCCCTGATGAGGAAATTCTGTATTTGAAGATGAAAGATTGCGATGAGCCTACACTTGATGAAGGTCCGGAACCTGGTTCCAGATGGACGATGGTGTTTGATGGCGCTGTTAATCAATATGGAAATGGAATTGGGGCAGTGATCATTACTCCTCAAGGTTCGCACATTCCGTTTACAGCAAGGCTAACTTTCAAATGCACGAATAATATGGCGGAGTATGAAGCCTGTATTATGGGACTTGAAGAATGCATTGATTTGAGAATCAAGTATCTTGATGTGTATGGTGATTCGGTCCTGGTTGTTAATCAGATCAAGGGTGAATGGGAGACGAATCAACCTGGTCTCATCCCATATAGAGATTATGCAAGGAGGATTTCAACATTCTTCACAGAAGTTGAATTTTATCACATTCCTCGAGAGGATAATCGGATGGCAGATGCTCTTGCTACACTTGCTTCCATGATTGTGGTCAGACGGTGGAATGATGTCCCCAATATTACTGTGATGCGCTTGGACAGACCAGCTCACATATTTGCAATCGAAGAAGTGAAAGATGACAAGCCTTGGTATTTTGATATCAAGAATTTCCTCCAGAACCAGGTCTACCCGCCTGGGGCGTCTGTGAAAGATAGGAAAACTTTGAGAAGGTTGTCAGGCAGTTTCTACCTGAGTGGTGAAGTACTGTACAAAAGGAATTTTGACATGGTTTTGCTCAGATGCGTGGATAGACACGAAGCAAACCTGTTGATGACTGAGGTTCATGAGGGTTCATTTGGTACTCATTCCAATGGACATGCCATGGCTAAGAAGATGTTGAGAGCAGGCTACTATTGGCTGACAATGGAGTCTGACTGTTGCAAGTATGTGAAGAAATGTCACAAGTGTCAAATTTATGCGGATAAGATTCATATTCCTCCGACACTTCTGAATGTGATTTCATCACCATGGCCTTTCTCTATGTGGGGAATTGACATGATTGGCATGATTGAGCCGAAAGCGTCCAACGGACACAGGTTTATTCTCGTAGCAATTGATTACTTCACCAAATGGGTTGAAGCCGCTTCGTACGCGAATGTAACCAGGCAGGTGGTTGTGAAGTTTATCAAGAATCAGTTGATTTTCCGTTATGGTGTGCCAGAGAGGATCATTACTGATAATGGATCTAATCTGAATAACAAGATGATGGATGAGTTGTGCGCTGAATTCAAGATTGCACACCATAATTCCTCTCCCTACAGACCTAAGATGAATGGGGCTGTTGAAGCTGCTAATAAGAATATCAAGAAGATTATCCAGAAGATGACTGTCACGTACAAAGATTGGCATGAGATGCTGCCATTTGCTTTGCATGGATATCGTACGTCTGTACGCACTTCAACAGGGGCAACCCCTTTCTCTCTTGTTTACGGCATGGAAGCTGTTCTCCCAGTAGAGGTGGAGATCCCATCAATGAGAGTCTTGATGGAAGCCAAGTTGACTGATGCTGAATGGATTCAGAGTCGTTATGACCAATTGAATTTGATTGAAGAGAAGCGGTTAACTGCCATGTGTCATGGTCAGTTATATCAGCAGAGAATGAAGAAAGCATTCGATAAGAAGGTCAAGCCTCGTGTATTCCGAGAAGGTGACCTCGTGCTCAAGAAAGTCTTGTCTTTCGCGCCCGATTCCAGGGGCAAGTGGACTCCAAACTATGAGGGTCCTGTTAGATGCCCAAAAGTGCTTGTTTGAGCTATCATATGTGGGCATCTTTCACTCTTTTTCCATGCTAAAACTGTCAAAACCACATTTGTTTTACATGAAATGCATTACATTGATAAACAAGCTTGGTGCCTTTGATTTGTGTGTTATTGTGCAGGAAAGACATGAACTAATTGAAAATGAAGACACAAGAAAATTGGCAAAGGAACCAAAGCATACAAGCATTTCATCAGCCTGCTCGCTAGGCGAGGCTGTGGCGAAGCATTTGGTTCGCTAGGCGAGTTCCTGGCGAAAAGCTCCAGTAAATTGTCAAATTAATTCGCCAGGCGAGCTGAAGGCGAAGGTGGTAGCGAACTCATTCTGTTTTGGTGAAAAACGCAGCCAGCACTCACTCGCTAGGCGAAGCTCTAGCGAGTCCCCAGCGAGCATTACAGTAGCAAAACCTCTCAACCTCGCTGGGGCGAAGGTTGAAGCGTGTCCTTCGCTAGGCGAAGGTATGTTCGCTAGGCGAACATGACAGTTCAGCAGGCCCTGTTTTCTCTGGGCGCAGGGGCCTTTTGTGCCCATTTTTGACCCTCGCTAGGCGAGCCATTCTGCTCGCCTAGCGAACTTGACAGCCCAGCAGTGGTCTATAAGTAGCAGGTGCCACTTTTGGGCACCAGACCACCTTTTTACCAACTTTTTCCACTTTTGTACTTTCTTCTAGATATTTTTGCAGCATTGTTTTGGGATCTTTTATGCCCTAGTTTTTCATTTCTCTTCATCTAGCAACCATCTTCCACAAAAAGAAGGTGGATTCCCATCCAACTTCGATTATCCGACTTGGATGTTGATCAACCTTCTTTCCTTACTTGCCGACCAAGCTACCATGAAAATGAGTAGCTAAGTCATCCATTTGTCAAGGTTAGATGTAGGTGAGTACTAGCTTTGTGTGTAAATGTAAGGATCCTCATATGTAAACTCTCTAATGATAAATATATGATGAAAACTTTGTTTCTATGTAAAACTCTTTGTGTTGGTTTATGATCGAGAGATGTTTACCGACTCTTGACCTAGGTTTTCATCCAAACTTGTTTGTTAGCTAGAGATAGTAATGAATGATTTTGTTCACCATAAGGTTGAACCAAAAAGTTGTCATTTTGATAGATTGTGTTCGAGAGAAACAATGGATCAAAATGGAAAAACTCACAATGTGTGTTCGAGAGAAACATATTGAGAGGACTTTGTGAAATTATTTATCATCTAAAGGAGTTTATAAGATTGTTGACCGAGCAAATACATGCAAAGTGATCATTGAAACCTAACTTTGACAATATTTCTCATTTAATCAAACCATAACTTTTACCGCAATTTATTACTTTTATGCAAGATAACTTGATTGAAACCAAAACCCTATTGTTACATTGAGCTAAGATTAATACAACCATCGAACGGCGGTGATATCTTACAATCCCTGTGGATACGATAACAAAAACCCGACACTTTAAAACTACAAACCAACAAAATGGCGCCGTTGTCGGGGATTGTAAATTGATATTGCGAGCATCGCAATGGTTGTTTAAGTTTTAGCTTGTGAATTTTTGACTTGTGCTTGTAATTTGTTTGGTTTAGTGTGCAGCTTACGTTTTATGCGAGGGCAAATCCCTGTGGACGAACTTCTTTTTGATCCTGAGATCGAGAGAACCGCAAGGAGGCTCAATAGCAAAACGAGACGTAGGAGGCAACAGGCTAGGCAACGCCAAGAGCAAGGAGAAAGTTCTCCAACCACAAATCCACCACCATTCATACCAATCATGGAGCCACCACCACAACCGCCTATTTCTACTCCATGTATCAATAGTCCAAGGAACACCGCTCAGTTTGCCAACCACACGGGAAGGCAAGCTGAGATAAAGACGGGAACTCTGAATTTATTATATGGGAGTCCATTCACCGGAATGGACCATGAAGACCCATTTGCTTTTCTCACAAAATTTTATGAGATAGCATTGGCTGCCGGAGTGGATCAGGCTCAGGAGCTTCCGTTGTTCAGACGATTATTTCCCCACGCTTTGCTCGGTAAAGCAAAGGATTGGTATCTCGATCAAACACCTGCCGTAATGACAGACTGGAACGTGTTAGAAGAGAAATTCATTGAAAGATTTTTCTCCCATAACCGATTCATGGAATCAAAGACGGCCATCTCGGTGTTTTCTCAAGGAACCAATGAATCTTTAAATGAAGCGTGGGAGAGATTCAAGTCCATGCTTAGGAAATGTAAAGGGCATGGATTTGATGAATTGACTCAAATCCATATCTTCCGAAATGGACTTCAACCAAACTGCAAGACGTTGTTGGATGCCACCTCGGGTGGCTCGTTGATGTCAAAAAGTGCCGAAGAAGCCACAAACATTATCAATCGAATGGCTCTAAATGATCTTCAGAGTCAAAGTCGTGGAAATTCTTTGAAGAAGGCGGGAGTGCTTGAGTTAGGGACGAATGATGCCATCCTTGCCCAAAACAAGCTCATCTCACAACAAGTGGAACTCTTAACGCAACAAATCAAAGAGTTAAGAGAACCGTCAAAAGCTAAACAAATAGCTTGTTGTGAACTTTGTAAAGGTGAACATGACACCGGATTTTGTCCACCTCCCGGTTTTGACGAAGTAAACTACATGGCCAATCAACGGGACTATCAACCGAGACAACAACAACCTTATCAACCGCACCCTCAACAACAACAACAACAACAACAACACAATTCCAAGGGAACCAAGGGTTCCAACCTAGAAGCAACTATTATCATAACCAAGGTTATGGAGGTGGTTCTTCTAGCCGTCAAAACCCTCCCCAAAATCCGTATCAATCTCAACAACCGCCGGTCGTCAATTCTAAATTAGAAGAGACATTGACGCAATTCATGCAAATGTCAATGGCCAATCAAAAGAGTAATGACGCGGCCATAAAAAATCTTGAAACTCAAGTTGGGCAACTTGCCAAGCAACTCGCTGAACAACAAACCGGTCCTTCTTTTTCGGCTAATACGCAAACAAATCCTAAGGAGCATTGTAAGGCGATTATGACGAGAAGTGGGAGGGAGTTGGGTAGTGAGAATGAAAAAAGAGTTGAGAGTGAACAAAGAGAGAAAGAGAAAGAAATTGAGGAGGAAATAGTGGAGGAAAATGTTGATGGTGAAATAGGAGTGTGGAGTGATGAGGAAGAAGTTGAAAAGAATAGAAATAATGGTGAAGTTGAAAAAGAAAAAGGTGTGGAGATTGAGGAAAATAAAAGTGATGAGTTAATAAGGGAGGTAGTGAAGAAGCCTAGATGGAAGAGTGCTAGAATTGCAAAGGGAAAGGAGGTAGTGAGCGCTACTCCGGTCCAAAATCTTCCCTATCCTCATGCTCCTTCCAAAAGGGAAAATGAACGGCATTACGCCCGGTTCATGGATATTTTTAAACAGTTGCAAATCAACATTCCGTTTGCTGAAGCCTTGGAACAAATGCCCAAGTATGCCAAATTCATGAAGGACATACTAACCAAAAAGCGGAGGTATACGGAACCGGAGACCATCGTCCTTGATGCGAGCTGTAGTGCCATTATTCAAAGGACGCTTCCTAAGAAAGAGGTTGATCCGGGAAGAGTTACATTGCCGGTTAAAATTGGTGACGTTTATGTCGGGAAGGGACTTATTGACTTGGGGTCGAGCATTAATCTTATACCTTTGTCAATTATCAAGAGGCTTGGCAACATCGAGATTAAGTCCATCCGAATGACATTACAATTGGCGGATAAGTCGACGACCCATCCTCATGGCGTAGCCCAAGATGTGTTGGTGAAGGTCGACAAATTCTTTTTCCCGGTGGATTTTATTGTAATTGATATGGAGGAAGATGATGATGCTCCGCTCATCTTGGGCCGACCATTCATGAAGACCGCAAGAATGATGATAGATGTTGATGACGGTTTAATGAAGGTGCGGGTTCAAAATGAGGAAGTCACATTTGATCTATTCGAGGCCATGAAGCATTCCAAGGATAGAAATGATAGCTTTCGCATCGATGTGATCGAAGACGCTATTATGGAGGTTTCAAAGCATATTCATGAGATATCTCCTATGAAGTTAGCTCTTGACGACTCATTGGAGGTTTTCACTGTTGAAGAGGAGCTAGCTCTTGAGGAATGCTTAAAGGAACTTGATAGTTTGGAAGACCTACAACCGTGGGAAGTAGAGGAAGAAAACTTGAAGAAGGAGGTCATTGACGAGAAAGCGCCAATTGAATTAAAAGAGTTACCTTCGACTTTGAAATATGTGTTTCTAGATGAGACCGAGGCAAAGCCAGTCATCATAAGCAACCTTTTGACAAAAGAAGAAGAAGCCCGTCTAATCATTGTGCTAAAAACCAATCAAGAAGCTATGGGTTGGACTCTTTCCGATCTAAAAGGAATTAGTCCATCCTATTGTATGCACAAGATTTTGATGGAGGGAGATTTTAAGCCGGTGGCTCAACCACAACGCCGCTTAAATCCTACGATGAAGGAGGTTGTAAGAAAGGAAGTGGTGAAGCTATTGGATGCGGGAATGATTTACCCGATCTCGGATAGTCCGTGGGTTAGTCCCGTGCACGTGGTTCCGAAGAAGGGTGGAATGACCGTAATCCGAAATGACAAAGACGAATTGATCCCGACTAAAGTTGCCACGGGGTGGAGAATGTGTATAGATTATAGACGGTTTAATACCGCGACTCGAAAGGACCATTTTCCACTCCCATTTATGGATCAAATGCTTGAAAGACTATCGGGCCAACAATACTATTGTTTTTTGGACGGCTACTCCGGGTACAACCAAATTGCGGTTGACCCGGTTGATCATGAGAAGACGGCTTTCACGTGTCCGTTTGGAGTGTTCGCATACAGAAAAATGCCCTTTGGGCTGTGCAATGCACCGGCGACCTTCCAACGATGTGTCCAAGCCATTTTTGCCGATCTGATAGAGAAAACAATGGAAGTCTTCATGGATGACTTCTCGGTATTTGGTGGGACGTTTAGTCTATGCTTGGCAAATTTGAAGACGGTGTTGGAAAGGTGTGTGAAGACCAATTTGGTGCTGAATTGGGAAAAGTGTCACTTCATGGTGACCGAGGGGATCGTGCTAGGCCACAAAGTCTCTAAAAGGGGGCTTGAAGTGGATAGAGCTAAGGTTGAAGTAATTGAAAAATTACCCCCTCCGGTGAATGTGAAGGGAATCCGTAGCTTTTTGGGGCACGCGGGGTTCTACCGGAGCTTCATCAAGGACTTCTCAAAGGTGGCTAAACCTTTGAGCAATTTGCTCGCCAAAGACCAGGTATTTCTCTTCACCGAAGATTGTTTGCAAGCTTTTGAGGTTTTAAAAGAAAAATTGGTTACCGCTCCAATAATAGTCGCTCCCGAT
Organism: Lathyrus oleraceus; assembly: GCF_024323335.1. Classification (NCBI taxonomy): domain Eukaryota; kingdom Viridiplantae; phylum Streptophyta; class Magnoliopsida; order Fabales; family Fabaceae; genus Lathyrus; species Lathyrus oleraceus. The sequence goes on from NC_066585.1 coordinate 65,433,963, forward strand.
TGGAATGAAAATTTTGAACTAATGTGTGACGCGAGTGACTATGCCGTTGGAGCGGTACTTGGCCAAAGAAAAGACAAAACTTTCCATGCGATACATTATGCGAGTAGGGTTCTTAACGAGGCTCAAATAAATTATGCCACAACGGAAAAAGAACTACTCGCAATAGTGTATGCGCTAGATAAGTTTAGGTCTTATCTTATAGGGTCTAAAGTCGTTGTATATACCGATCACGCGGCGATTAAATATCTGCTTACCAAGCCGGATTCGAAGCAAAGGCTCATCCGTTGGATCCTCTTGTTACAAGAATTCGATGTAGAAATCAAAGACAAGAAGGGGTCGGAAAACTTGGTAGCGGATCATTTATCCCGATTAGTGAACGTGGAGGTTACCGCGTCTGAAAAAGAAATCCGGGAAGAATTTCCTGATGAAAAATTGTTTAAGGTTCAAGTTAGGCCGTGGTTTGCAGACTTTGCAAACCACAAGGCTAGTGGTTTCGTGCCTGCCGACCTAACTTCGAACCAAAAGAGGAAGTTCCTTTCGGATGCGAAGTATTATGTTTGGGATGACCCATACTTGTTTAAGTTGGGTAGCGATAACCTGTTAAGGAGATGCGTAACTGGTGATGAAGCCCAGAGCATCCTTTGGCATTGTCACAACTCGCCTTATGGCGGACATTATAATGGGGTTAGAACGGCCACTAAAATTCTTCAGTCGGGATTTTATTGGCCAACTATTTTCAAAGACGCACATACCCATGCGCAAAGTTGTGACAGCTGCCAAAGAAGCGGTGGGATAGGTAAGAGAGATGAGATGCCTCTCCAAAATATCCAAGAAGTGGAAGTGTTTGATTGTTGGGGCATAGATTTCGTAGGACCTTTCCCACCCTCTTATGGGAATGAGTACATGCTTGTTGCTGTTGATTATGTCTCTAAGTGGGTTGAGGCGATTGCCTCACCTCGGGCGGATGCCAAAACGGTGATAAATTTTTTAAAGAAAAACATATTTTCCCGTTTTGGAACCCCCCGAGTGTTGATAAGTGACGGAGGGTCACACTTTTGCAATGCACCTTTGGAAACAATTCTAAAGCATTATGGTGTATCGCATAGGGTGACAACTCCGTACCACCCTCAGGCTAACGGGCAAGCGGAGGTCTCTAATCGAGAGATTAAGAGAATCCTAGAAAAAACCGTGTCTAATTCTAAAAAAGAGTGGTCCCAAAAATTGGACGAAGCATTATGGGCCTACCGTACGGCCTTTAAAGCTCCAATTGGCCTAACTCCCTTTCAATTGGTATTTGGTAAAACTTGCCATTTGCCGGTTGAATTGGAGCACAAGGCCTTGTGGGCCCTAAAGTTTTTAAATTTTGAACATGAGTTGGCCGGTAACAAAAGGAAAGTACAACTACTTGAGTTGGAGGAGATGCGCAATGCCGCATACCACTCAAGTTGGTTGTACAAGGAAAAAGCAAAGAAGTATCACGACAAGAAGATCCGTAACAAAGAATTTGTGCCCGGACAATTGGTCCTATTGTTCAACTCCCGGTTGAAGTTGTTTCCCGGGAAGTTGAAATCAAAATGGTCCGGGCCATTTCGGGTGAAAGAAGTGAAAGAATACGGGGCCATTGTCATTGAAGACATGGACAAGAAAGATAGTTGGACCGTGAATGGCCAACGATTGAAAGTGTATCTCGGCGGTCATGTGGATCGCGAGAGTTGTGCTCAGCCGCTCGATGCTCCTCTGTGAGCATCGCACCGTCGAGCTTAGCCGACGTTAAATAAGCGCTAGTTGGGAGGCACCCCAACATTGTAAGTATTTACTGTTTTATGTTTTGTGTTGTATTGAGTACACTGTGCTAAACCCATGCTGGATGACTTGCAAGTGCTGCATTTGCAAATGCACTTGCTGTCATGCTCGCTTGCAGCTCGCTAGGCGAGGCAGTAGCGAGCACGCTCGCTAGCTGCTCGCTAGGCGAGGCAGCAGCGAGCGCTGCAGTACTGTTTACTATTTAAATCTCAGCAGGGCCATTTTGCCCCAAACTTTCAAAAAATTTTCTGAACGGCTCTGCTGAGGAATTTGTGCTAGGCTTCTCAAACTCTCTCATTTGCATCTTTATCACCAACACTTTGTCGTTTCGGTCGATTGCGAACTCTTCTCACTTCACATTTCCGAATCCGTGTACCTAAGGTTTGCCCTACTACATTTTTCTTTTTGTTTGAACTCTTAATTTCCAAATGTGAATGGCAAATAGGATGAGTGTGGTATGGGAACATTGAGGTTGCATGTGGTATTTTGGAGTTTGCAAAATTTTGGAGATTTAGGTTTTCAAATTGGGGATTCAGTTTTATTTTAGGTTTTGCATGCAATTAGGCAATCCCCAATAGCATAGAACGATTAATTGTTTGAGAAATCATTAGGTTCTGATGTGGGAACCATTAGAGTATGGGTATTGGGGGAAAAATCTTTGAAAATGCAGAAAACCCCAAAACCCGTAAGGTTCGCTAGCACTCGTTAGGCGAACCCGGGGCGAGCGTTCGCTGCCACTTCGCTAGGCGAAGCAGCAGCGAGCAAAGCAGACTTTTGAATTATGCTTTGATGGCTGATCTGTTTGTTGGTGTGTGTTGTTTCTTTGTATATTTTGCAGATGGAGTCAAGATCTGGAGCGGGTAAGAAAAGAAAGGGAGCAACTACTTCTCGTACAGTGCCTATCCAGTTTGACCAAGATAAGTTTGTCGGCCCGAAGCAGGCCGCCAAATACATTTCTCTGGAGAAGAGGAAAATACTTCCTGAGAAGCGTTTTCTGATCAACCCACAGGGCACCTACAGAAATTTCGTCGGGTTGATAGACGCCAAGAAATGGGATAGGTTGATTAATCCCGTAGAGCTGTACGACATTGCGACAGTGCGGGAGTTCTATGCTAACGCACTGCCCGACGACGACGTGCCCTTTACTTGGGTTTCTAAAGTGGCCGGGCGTCCAATTCCATTTGACCGGGATGCTATCAACCGAATCCTAGGAGAACCGCTCCAGCTGGGAGCTGACCAGAGAGACCAATACCACACCGACCTAAGGCTTCACAGAGATGTTCCTGCCATTACCGCCGCCCTGCTTTTACCTGGGAAATCAGTTGAGCTGAACCCATCTGGGGTTCCAGTGAGGTATCACCGGGAGGACATGACTCCCATGGCTCAACTGTTACTGCTCTTGGTTTTAACCAACATCCAGCCTAAATCTCACACCTCTACTGTGCCGATCCCAGTGGCACATTTGGTCCATTCCATCCTCACCAATGTCGAGATAGATGTGGCGAGGATAATCGCAAATGAGCTGAAGTCCGTGATCGAGAGCGGGCTTAAGTCGGGGGCTCGTGTTAATTGTCCCTTGGCTTTCCCGTGTTTGATCATGAGCTTATGCGCTCAGGCTAGGGTGAGACTTCCGTCTCGTGGGCTGGTAAGGATCCCGTCACCTATCGATGATCGGTATGTGGCTAAATATTGTAGAGCAAAGACTGTAGGTGTTTAATTGGCTGCATTATATGGTAAAACACTAATGTCTTGACTGATGTCATGACATGTATATGTGACTACATTGTAGTTACTGCAGGACTAGCTAACACAGGATTATTGAATGCTGTGACATTCATACCTGTCAACAGATACTAAGGAACAGAAGTTCTGTTAGAACTTAGTATTCATTTGCAGTCTGGTTATCAAGGAAGAACCAGACCTGGCATAAGGCCTACTGACTGAATGTCAAACTGGATGTTGTGACATTCATCATTAACAGCAGCTGGTGAAGATTAGGCAGAGTGGTGTTCTGCTATACTTCAGCATATAACTTAGTTTGTTCTTCAAGAGAATAACAGAACTAACTTAAGGCCAAATGTGTAAATGTTAAGTTGGACACTTTGACATTTACTAATGTAAGCTGGTATTGTAGTATGGTCATTTTGATCATGTACAGGTCAGCAAATTGTACAGTCTGTTTTCTGGAAAAACAGACTCAGCATATGGACCTTGATGTCAAGCTGAATGTCGTGACATTCGTGCCTGACAGCATATGCTAAATTGTAGGTTGTTCAGTTTTCTGTTTCAGCTTTTTCTCAGGCTATTCTTTAGGGATTCAACAGCTGAGAGAAAATCCAGGAAATCAACAACCAAGCTACATTCAATGAACCTAACAAATAGCCTATTTGTTAGCAACCTAAATGTTGAATTTGAGGGAACTTGTGTGACCTAAAATTCAGGAAAATACAGGTGCAAAAGCCCAGGTGCTGCAATATAAAAAGGAAGGCATTCCTTCATTCAGTTTCGGGGATTTTGAAGCGTGAAGAGTTAGTGTGTCCATCATACTTCACTGCTGTATTTTGTGAGTCTTGTATTAGACGTATCTTGTAAGCCAAGCCATTATCAAGTAGATGATAGCTTTGGCATAGGGTGTTCATTGAGTTGTAAGTGTTGTGTCACTCAAAGCTTTTAAGCGTGAGTGCTGTGTATCTTGATTTAAGCTGTGAAGCATAATCAAGAGTTGTTTTTGAAGTGTGACTTCAAAGTGTCTTTAATATCACTGAGGTGATTGAGGGGGAGTGAGTAGGAACTCTGATCTTAGTGTAAGATTGAAATTGCATTGGGTAGGGATTAAGTGATAAGTTGTAAACGGGTGAGTTTAGCTTTGAATTGATACTACTAATAGTGGATTTCCTCCCTGGCTTGGTAGCCCCCAGATGTAGGTCATGTTGGACTGAACTGGGTGAACAATTACTTGTGTTATTTACTGCACTTACTATTAAGTTCTGCATAATCTCTGTCTGTGCAGAATTGGATGTCATAACAACCAGTGTGACATCCAAAGTCTGATAACTAGAATTTCAATTGGTATCAGAGCAAACCAAGATGTCACACCCAAAGCTGGGACATCCCACAACCTCCAGAGTTCTGGAACTGCTGCACATGGACCTAATGGGACCTATGCAGGTTGAAAGTCTTGGTGGGAAGAAGTATGCCTACGTGGTGGTTGATGACCATTCCAGATACACGTGGATAAGCTTCATCAGAGAGAAGTCAGATACATTTGATGTCTTCAAAGATCTGTGCATAAGACTTCAAAGGGAAAAGGACAGTTGTGTGGTCCGGATTAGAAGTGATCATGGTACTGAATTCAAGAATTCCAAGTTTGATGAGTTTTGCTCATCTGAAGGAATAAGCCATGAGTTCTCCTCCCCTATAACTCCTCAGCAGAATGGAATAGTTGAAAGAAAAAATAGAACTATTCAAGAATCTGCCAGAGCAATGATTCATGCAAAGAAGCTCCCTATGCACTTTTGGGCTGAAGCAATGAATACTGCGTGCTATGTTCACAACAGAGTCACCTTGAGAAAAGGAACCTCCTCCACTCTGTATGAAATATGGAAGGGTAGAAAACCCACTGTGAAGTACTTTCATATTTTTGGAAGTAAATGCTACATTCTCACAGATCGTGAACAGAGAAGGAAGCTAGATCCCAAAAGTGATGAAGGCGTATTCCTGGGATACTCCACTAACAGCAGAGCCTATAGAGTGTTCAACTACAAGACCAATGTCCTGATGGAGTCCATAAATGTCATTGTGGATGATAAAGAGGAAGGAACCGATGTCATGGAGGATGTTGAAACATTCCTTGATAGTCCAACAGACAATCCAGTCAAGTCTGAAGAAGTACAGGAACCTCCTCCTGAATGTGAAGTAGAGGCAACCACCAAAGTGCCATCTATCAGAATTCAGAAAGACCACCCTAAGGATCTTATCATAGGGGATCCCACCAGTGGTGTAACTACCAGGTCAAGAGGAATAAGCTCAAATTCCTGCTTTGTTTCCAAGGTTGAACCAAAGAATGTGAAAGAAGCCCTGACTGATGAATACTAGATCATTGCCATGCAAGAGGAACTCGAGCAGTTCACAAGGCATGAAGTATGGGAGCTGGTTCCAAGACCTGAAGGGTCCAACATCATTGGTACCAAGTGGATCTACAAAAACAAATATGATGAGAAAGGAGTAATTACTAAAAATAAAGCAAGACTAGTAGCTCAAGGATACACTCAAGTTGAAGGAGTAGACTTTGATGAGACATTTGCTCCTTGTAGCACCTCAAATTTGCACCTATCATTGTACAAACATTTTCATATTAGGACATAGCATATCATGGTCCACTGCATAACATTGCATTGTCCTATTTGCCTCAAGTGCAAGCCAATCAAGAAATTAGGTCAAACTGGTCAGGAGATCAGTCAATCAAGCAAGCAAGCATAATTCTCAAGGAGCCAAGGCCCTAGGGTTGGTCCAACATGTTCACATGACTTGGGGATCCATTTGAAGTGTTTTGGTCAAAGATTGGATGTTCAGAAGTCATCAGTCAATGCACAGTCAGGCAGAAACCCTAAAAGTCAACTGTTGGTCAACTGTCCATTTAATCAGTGATTTGAGGATGGAAATTGGTTTGAGAGGTCTCATTCATGTCCATATAGTCCTCATATATCATGTCAAACACCATCATGGAAGAATTTGAAGCCAGATCAGAAATTTCCAAAAATGGAAACTGGACCTGTAACTGAAACTTACCAAAAATGGAAAGTCTTGATCCTCAAACTTACATCATGATACAAGCTTCAAATGAATTTTTGCCCAACATTAAAGTTGAAGATCTTGTTCTCCCATTTCCAAAAAGTCCAAGAACTCTCAATTCCCATGTGTGGTTGGCAAGTTATGATCGAATCGATTTCAGAAATTCTTGAACTTCAAAAGGCCATATCTCTCAAACCATTTGGCCAATTTGGGTGGGGTTTTTTCCTACAAACCACATTTGATCCCCTCTTTCCAAAAATGTAACTTTCATGTACCAAAACTTCACCAATCAAAATGGCATTTTTGAACCTACTTGAATTAATTTTAAGTAAGGGTGAAAAGTGACTTTTTGAAATAATCATTTCCAACCATTTCTACCATTCAAATATGGTCTGAAAATGCATTTGAGACATGTTGCCAAGTCCTTTTTATGCAGTACACATAGCCCATGCTAGCTTGCTTGAATTTTGGGAAGAAAGTACAATTTTCACCAAACCTATCCCACATATCCATGGACCATGCCTTGTACTACAAAACAGCAGACTTAAGCACCATTTTCTGTCATATTGAAACCTCAGAAGCAGCCATCAAACACATTGCAACACAGAAATCACTCATTCTAAAAACCTCATTTTTCACACTTTTGCAAAATCTGTCCAAAAACTTAAAAAGAACTGAGCTTAGCCATGGATTGTTTCACCAACATAGCAGTATTAGACATCATTTTCTGTCAAATGTAAACCTTATTAGCAGCAAAAAACCAACAGAAATCATTCATTCTAAAAAGCTTCATTTTTGGCATTTTCCAAAACCAGTCAAAAAACCTCCAAAGAACCAAACCCTGCTTTGCCTAAAACAATATCTACTCATCATTTGGAGTTGGTTGCAACCTTCAAATACCATCTGTATCAGCATCTAGCAGCACTGTTTTTGCAAAGCACCATCAATGGCAGAGCTTGTTTGCAACCTCACCAAGCTATTTCAAGCCAAACATCAATCATCATCCATCATTGGAAGGCTTATGGAGCATCTGTTTTAGGCCAACAACATCAAAAGACCATTGTATCACAACTGTCCATCAATTTTGGTAAAATTTCGACCTCTTCATTTTGTTTAATCAATACATGCTTTTAAAAGATCTCTTGATGCTGAGCTCAACAGTGGTTGTGGTTTTAAAAATGGTGTTGTATTTTGAAAGAAATGTTGAAATGAATATTGATGATTCAAACTTGTTTTGCTTGTTTCATTTTGTTTAACTTGATTTAATGAAAATGGAGTTTGGGATATTGATGTACGATGCTTGCTGAGTTGAATGATGTGCTTAACTCATGATTCTGGGAAATTTGTTCATCCCCATTGATGAACACGATAGGTACTGTAGCAAACCCTAGCCAAATTGCCAGATTTTCTTCATTTGAATGTGCTGTGCATGAGCTTTCACGTTTTCTTTGCCTCAACCAATCAACTCATTTCGTTTTAATGTCCAAAACGACTGCGTTCCATTTAGTGACCCTGGTATTTACAAAAATGCCATTCGTGGCATGTGACACATTGATTTAAGTTGTTTCTTTTCCATTTTTATTTCATTTGATCACCAATCTTCCAAAAATCATTGTGCATCCGATTTTAATCCAAATCTCATGGGAATTTTTGCATCATCTTCATCATGATCTCTACTTTTTTATCATAATTTTTCCAGAATTTTGTGATCAATGGATTTTAATTTGTATAAGGGTTTGTGACATATATGCATATTTTGTACACTTTGCCAAAACATTTGTGAAATGGTGATACTTTATCCAATGGCTCCCAAATTTTTTGTGCTTAAACTAGACACACTCATGGTGATTTTGGTGTAGAGTTTGTGAATTTATCATTGCTGGTTTGTGAGTTATGATTTTTTGAATTAGGGTGTGACAATTTGTGTCACACCATTGATGTCCAACTTGATGATTTTTGATACCATGCTTCTTGACCTCCAATTGATCTGATTTTTTGCATGAACCTACTCTTGTATGTCTAGTTTACATGTGAATTTTCTTGGAATTATTTGTGGCATTTCCTAATTTTTTGAGATTTTCTCCCCTGTCTAGTAAAATGTTGACTTTTTGTGACACTTGTTCCCATTTCATTTGTGAAATTCTCATACTTTATTGGATGGACATGAAATTTTACATGAGATAACTAGACATCCTCATCTTTGCCATGGTTTTAGTCCCATTTATTTATCATACACCATCTCTGACTTATGATTTTTCTAAGTTGATGCATGTTTGGTTGACTTCATTGAGCATGTTCAAAATTGCTTTGACTTTCTGATTTTCATTGACTGTCTTCCACTTGTCCAAATGAGATGAAATTTGACATGCTTACCATGCTGTGGGTTGTGATTGATCATAATTTATTTGGTGATTTTTGGAAATGTTTGAGATTGGTTTTGATGCAAGTCTTGCTGTTGACTCCTATGAGCTTCTGAATGCCATGTTTTGACCTAATCTGTTCATGAAATGATGATAGTGATTGATATGAATGTGAACCCAATTGGTTGTGTTTCCTAATTGTTTGAACCTGATTTTGGATACTTGCCCTTTGCTGTTTTGACTTTCTCACTCATTTTTGACCCTAGGCTTGTCCTAGTGGTCCCGTTACTCACCTTTGAGCTTATGTTTTCAGGTTGACCAACAAATGACCAATGAGACCGATTCTTTTTGATTGAGCTGGCTTAAATATCATTGTCTAACATGTTTTGTTTTGTAGGTGGCTTGGCTCACATGCCTTGAGCCTTGTGCCTTGCACATTCACTTGCTTGTGTTGACTGGTTGACATCTGTTTCACTTTGATTTAACTTTGACTTGTATACTGATCTGTTTGACCATTTCAGGTACTTTAGTTGCTTTTAGTTCCTTGTGAACTTTGCTTTGCTTTGCTTGATAAGCAATTTGCATTGAGGTATACTTCTAATCTTCATGTAGTCTGGAAGACCTGGCCTGTTACTTGGCCAGGCAACTGTCTGAAGCCCTCCTTAAGAGGCAATGTTTGTGACTGTTTACTATTTGTCCTTGCATAGAGTCAAAGACCTCCTAAGTGAAGAGGCAATTGGCAGAACCCAAGGGATAAGCAACCTATCCCCTGCTATTCAGTGTGTCATCTGTTTTGCTCACACCACTGTGTTGATGCATTACAGATAAAAACCCAAGATCTTGTGCAATTGCACAGTTGAGTCAGTATCAAATGTGTAGAAGGGTTCCCACTTTCTGAACCCACACATTCTTGTCTTAAGCTCTCCCAGGCCAGGGATAAGAGCTGTGAAGTCTTATCTTCACTCACCTTTCATCTGCTTCACCTTAGCCCCTCAATGGCAAGGTTAAGAGCACATTCACCCAGTTCCAGAGGTTTGTTTGTTGAGGTTGATATGACCCCTCGACTAAAACCTAACCCTTGTTTGAGCCACTTGCTTGTGTATAGTGTGTGCTATTTGTGCTTTTAGGATTGTTTGACTTGCTTCCTGTGCAAGTTAGGATTGTTTGACTTGCTTCCTGTGCAAGTTAGGTTTTGTTTGACTTGCTTCCTGTGCAAGTTAGGTTTTGCTTGGCTTGCTTCCTGTGCAAGTTAAGTGTGTGTGTGGCTTGCTTCCTGTGCAAGTCATGACTAGGATAGGCTGGCTCCCTGTGCCAGTTAGCTAGAAACCTTAACTTAGGGATGATTTTGCATGATAACACCTAGGCTCGAGTCGTAGTCTCCCTAGTTGTGTCTCCCTCTATTATCTGGTTACGCTAGTCCTTTATCCCTCTGTAGGGGAACTACATCGCCCTGATCTTCATTCCAGATGAAGTATGTAGGCAGGAGATTGAGTTGATCTCTCCGGGCGCCTTTTTTTCTTTTTCCACCTTTGTGTCTTGACCACCCTTGTATGTGTTTAGGTTCGGATGCTGATGTAAGTCCAACGATTGGCATTCGGGCTCCACGTTTGCCTTTGCCTGTGTTTGTTTGTGTGCGTGTCAGCCGAGCTACGAATGCTGTGATTCTTCTTCGTCCAAGAAGATACGTATGCATAGGATGCGACATCCTAGCGAGCATGTGTCGTTTCCCCAGTCCGAACTACTTCGACTCTGATGTCTATGCCTGATAGACTAAGTAGGCCCAGGATGCGATATCCTGCCGAGTCAGTTTCAGTCAGTTTCTTGTGTCTCTTTCAGCCAGTGTGCGTGTGTTTGAGCAGTGTTATAGCAACCATTTATCCTTCCTTTTGTGCGTGGATCCCGTAGAGTACTACGGATGCGTAGGGGTGCTAATACCTTCCCTTCGCATAACCGACTCCCGAACCCATTCTCTTTGGTCGCGAGACCATGTTCTTTCCTAGGTTTACTCTGAGCGTTTCCTTTCCCTCTTTTGGGATAAATAACGCACGGTGGCGGCTCTGTTGCTCTTCTTTTCCCGCCGGTTTTTCGCGTGATGCGACAGCTGGCGACTCTGCTGGGGATATAGAGAAGTTGACCTATGCTGGTCCATCTTCCCTAAGCGAGTCTCTCCTAGCGTTCTCTAGGTTAGGATTTTGGTTGCTGTTTGCTGTTGTATTTATTGCATTCATTTGTATATATGTGCATTTATCGTCTGCATTTATTGTTTGCATTAATGTTTGCATTCATATTCATCTGTTCATCTGGCTGGTTGTCTGTTTCTCTCTGTTGGGGTGGGAGTTACACGAGGTAAAAGGTCCAATACCCAGGCCATGAGTGAAATCTAGGATACTTAGGAATAGAGTGATTCATGGGAAGCGGGTGGTATTGCGCCACTTAGCGGAACATTGATATCACGAGCAGTTCAGACCCTGGTGGGATATTATCGTTACATACTTCGGGTGTGTATATGATGATATTCTGCGAAAGGTTATTTATGCTGCGTTTCTCTCGACCTTACCCTGGCCTAGATGACACCCGTGAGTGGGGAGGGAATGATCATTATTACAGGTACAGTTGGTGACTTGTTGTTGACTTGTTGGTGACTTGTGATCCTGTTGGTGACTATTGGTTCAGAATTTTGGGGTCTCAGATGACTTTGGGTTTCAGATGAATTTGTGGTTCCGAGTTCAAGCCGAAGTTTTGATCTTGTGTTCTGAGAGACACAGCCAACCAGTCCAGTCTGCATCATTTGCATCATAGCATATTTATTTTTCAAAAGAAACGCAATAAAAAAGGATAAGAAAAAAGGGGAAAAAAGAAAAAAAAAACTAATCCCTGCATGCATATCATTTCTCAGGTACATTCCAGAGCTTGTTCACTGATAGAGATGGCAACAGCCCCAGAGTTGAAGCGGAAGACTTGTTCCTACAGCTTTCACCGTGAACCTTTGACGTCTCTGATTAAGTTGAGCAACCTTATGACCAGTGGTAACCAGAAGGGGTTTGTTGACCAGTATGGAGATATTCTGACCCTGTTGAAGATGGTAGTCGATCCGGTGCCGTTGCAGACTCTTCTACAGTTCTACGACCCAGAGCTTCATTGTTTCACCTTTCAAGATTATCAGTTGGCGCCTACTCTTGAGGAGTACTCCATTCTGTTGAGTGTCCCGGTCCGGTATCAGGTTCCTTTCTTGGATGTGCCCAAGGAGGTTGATTTCAGAGTTGTTGCCAGAGCTCTCCATTTGGGTATCAAGGAAGTCAGCGATAGTTGGAAGTCCAGTGGGGATGTTGTAGGGTTGCCTTTGAAGTTTCTGTTGAGGGTAGCTAGAGAAGAAGCAGAGAAGGGAAGTTGGGAAGCCTTTCATGCTCAGTTGGCCGTCATGATCTATGGGATCGTCTTGTTTCCGAGTATGCCAAATTTTGTTGACTATGCTGCAGTCAGTATTTTCATTGGAGGAAATCCAGTTCCTACTCTGTTAGCTGACACTTACTATGCTATTCACAGTAGGCATGGTAAGGGTGGGGCTATCAGGTGTTGCCTCCCGCTTTTGCTCAGATGGTTCTTGTCTCTCCTGCCAGTCAGTGGAGCTTTTGTGGATGCTCAGAGCACGCATAAGTGGACTCAGAGGGTTATGTCTCTTACTTCCTATGATATCAGATGGCAATCTTACCGGATGGATGTGCGTAACGTCATTATGAGCTGTGGAGGATTCCGTAATGTGCCACTCGTAGGGACTAGGGGTTGCATCAATTACAACCCGGTTCTTTCTCTCCGCCAGTTGGGGTTTGTGATGAAGGGAAGACCACTTGAGGCTGAGGTAGCTGAAAGTGTGTATTTTGAGAAGCAGAGTGACCCGGCTAGATTGGAGCAGATAGGGAAAGCTTGGAAGTCTATTGGTGTGAAGGATGGATCTGTCTTAGGGAAGAAGTTTGCCGTTGCTATGCCCGATTACACTAATTGGGTCAAGGAGAGAGTAGAAACTTTGTTGTTACCCTACGATAGGATGGAGCCGTTGCACGAGCAACCACCTTTGATCCTTGCTGAGAGTGTGCCTGCGGAGCACTACAAGCAAGCCCTGATGGAGAATCGCCGTTTGAGGGAGAAGGAGCAAGATACCCAGATGGAGCTGTACAAAGCCAAAGCTGATAGGTTGAACTTGGTTCATCAACTCAGAGGAGTGCGAGAAGAGGATGCTAGCAGACCGAGAAGCAAGAAGAGATCCTACGAGGAGGTGGAGAGCATGTTAGATGCAGAACATCGGGAGTGCTTGAGGCTACAGAGAGCAGAAGCCAGCTATCAGAAGAAGATCAGAGACTTGGAGAAGCAACTCAGAGATAAAGACATCCAGTTGAAGAAGGAAGTAGACTTGAGACAGGCATCAGAGAACCACCTTGGAGGAGAAGTGGTAGAGCTTAGACGACAACTGAAGGAGAGGATCACTCTTTTGCCAGAATGTTCAGAATGTGACCTGTTGATAGACCAGTGTCAGTACTTGAAGACTCTCATTCCGGGAGGCCGTTTGTCTTAGCTTGTATCTTTGATATGTATGTTGAGAATCACCTCCAGGCTTGTTGGATGGGATTCATTTGTTTGTACTCCGTCTTTGGATCTTCATTGTTGAGAATCACCTCCAGGCTTGTTGGATGGGATTCATTTGTTTGTACTCCGTTTATGCGAATTTTCTGTTGACTCGGTGGTATTGACCTTTTTACCCTTATGTATGGATAAGGTTGTTAGTATTTCCCTGTTGTTCGCATTTTCCTTGTATCTGTTTGTTCTCTTGTTGCTGCAGGTTGCCATCTTTTGAGGATGACTCAGGCTCTTTGAATGCCTGAGAAATGAACATATCATGTGCATCATACACATCATTAGCACCATACTCATATCATTTTGCATAACAGGTGTTCTTGGTCGTGACTTCTCACTCTTGGTTCCTGTTCAGGCAGGATAGCTGATCAACGTCCGCACCGCTACTCAACAAGACTGAATCAACAGAGAGGTATGGATCAAGTTCAAGCAGAGTTGGCTGAGATGAAGGCTAACATGGCCCAGTTTATGAATATGATGCAAGGGGTTGCGCAAGGTCAAGAAGAACTTCGAGCCATGGTTCAGAGACAAGAGGCTGCAATTCCACCGGTCAACCATGCTCCGCCAGAGGGAGGCCCGGTCAATGATAACAATGTTGCTGCTGCTGTACCCATCAACAACTATGCTGTAGGTGATGAATTGAGGGGTATTCGAATCAACGGTCAACCTATTGTTCCAGATGCCGCTAATGCCAGAGTAGTCTGTGCCCCGGCCCGTAATCCTGTTCCGATTGTTGACAGACAAGAGGATATGTTTTCTCTGCTCAGTGAAGACGAAGACGTTCTGGGAAGGGTTAATGAGAGGGATCGTAAAGTTGATGCCCTTGCTGAGAAGATCCGAGCTATGGAATGTCAGAATTCTCTCGGTTTCGATGTTACCAATATGGGGTTGGTGGAAGGTTTGAGAATCCCTTACAAGTTCAAAGCACCGTCCTTCGATAAATACAACGGTACTTCTTGCCCGCGCACCCATGTGCAGGCTTATTATCGAAAAATCTCTGCGTATACCGATGATGAAAAGATGTGGATGTATTTTTTCCAAGATAGTCTATCTGGGGCTTCTTTGGACTGGTACATGGAATTGAAGAGAGATTCTATCCGCTGTTGGAGGGATCTGGGTGAGGCCTTTTTGAGGCAATACAAACACAACATGGACATGGCACCGAGCCGGACTCAGCTGCAGAGTCTATGTCAGAAATCCAATGAGAGCTTCAAGGAGTATGCCCAGAGGTGGCGTGAACTGGCTGCTAGAGTTCAACCCCCTATGCTGGAGAGGGAGTTGACAGATATGTTTATCGGCACTCTTCAGGGTGTGTTTATGGACCGGATGGGGAGCTGTCCATTCGGTAGTTTTTCTGATGTTGTCATTTGTGGAGAGAGGACTGAGAGTTTGATTAAAACTGGGAAGATCCAAGATGCTGGTTCCTCTTCTTCTAAGAAGCCGTTTGCTGGGGCACCTCGTCGAAGAGAGGGTGAAACTAATGCTGTTCAACACCGCAGGGATCAGAACAGAATTGAATACCGTCAAGCTGCTGCAGTAACCATTCCGGCACCTCAACCTCGTCAACAACAACAACAAAGAGTTCAACAACCGCAACAGCAACAACAACAGCAACGTCCGTATCAGCCCAGACAAAGGATGCCTGATCGACGTTTTGATTCGCTACCCATGTCGTACGCCGAACTGCTGCCCGAACTACTCAGGTTGGGGTTGGTTGAGTTACGTACAATGGCTCCGCCTACAGTATTGCCTCCTGGGTACGACGCCAACGTCCGTTGTGACTTTCACTCTGGGGCACCAGGACATCATACTGAGAAGTGTCGGGCTCTCCAGCACAAGGTCCAAGATTTGATCGATGCCAAGGCGATTAACTTCGCTCCAGTGCCTAACGTCGTAAACAACCCTATGCCTCAGCATGGTGGGCATAGAGTGAACAATATTGAGGGGAAAGAAGCTGAAGATCTGGTTGTTAATGTTGATGATGTTCAGACTTCTCTGCTAGTTGTGAAAGGCCGTCTGCTGAATGGGGGTATCTACGCGGGCTGTGATGAGGACTGTTTGGGCTGTACAGAATCTGAGAATGGTTGCGACCAGCTAAAGGCCGGTATCCAGGGTATGATGGATGAGGGTTGTTTGCAATTCAGTAGGGCTGTAAAAGATCGTGGAACAGTGTCAACTATCACCATTTACTTTAAACCGTCTGAAGGACGTGGACAAAGGGTCGTTAGTGCACCTGCAACAAATGGTACCCCAGTTACCATTTCCGTGCCTGTAACCATCAGTGCTCCAACTACTATTGCCGCGTCTGGAAGAAGGGCTGTTGAGAATAGTAGAGCCGTGCCGTGGAAGTATGATAATGCTCACCGCAGTTACAGAAGGGCTGAAAGTCAGACAAGACCAGTGAATCAAACTCCAGTGACAATTGGTTTACCGAATAGAGTTCCTGCAACTGTTGGTCCGGCTGTGGATAATGTAGGGGGTCCAGGAGGTTTTACCAGAAGCGGTCGTCTGTTCGCACCGCAGCCTTTGAGGGACAACAATGCTGAGGCTCTCGCCAGAGCAAAGGGTAAGCAAGTTGTGGTTGAGGAAGAGCCTGTCCAGAAGGAAGCGCCCGAGGGGTCATTTGAGAAGGACGTGGAGGAGTTTATGAAAATAATCAAGAAGAGTGACTACAAGATTGTAGATCAGTTGAATCAAACTCCGTCCAAGATTTCTATACTTTCACTGTTGTTGTGCTCTGAGGCACACCGTAATGCCTTGCTGAAGATGTTGAATCTGGCTTACGTACCTCAGGAGATTTCTGTCAATCAACTGGAGGGTGTGATGGCCAATGTGAGCACCAGGCATGGTGTAGGATTCACCAACCTGGATTTACCGCCTGAAGGGCGGAACCATAACAAAGCCTTGCACATCACCATGGAGTGCAAGGGGGCAGTGTTGTCTCACGTATTGGTAGACACCGGGTCGTCGCTGAATGTGCTGCCAAGGCAGATTCTGAAGAAGATTGATGTGGAAGGGTTTGTGCTTACTCCCAGTGACCTGATCGTTCGTGCTTTCGACGGATCCAAACGTTCTGTGTGTGGGGAAGTTACCTTGCCTGTGAAGATAGGTCCCGAGGTATTCAATATCATCTTCTATGTTATGGACATCCAGCCCGCCTATAGTTGTTTATTGGGGCGTCCATGGATTCATGCAGCAGGGGCAGTCTCGTCGACTCTCCATCAAAAACTCAAGTATGTCTGGAACGGTCAGATTGTGACTGTGTGCGGTGAAGAAGAGATTCTGGTGAGTCATCTATCCTCGTTCAAGTATGTTGAGGTGGATGGCGAGATCCACGAAACCTTATGCCAGGCGTTTGAGACTGTGGCTCTTGAGAAAGTGGCGTACGCTGAACAGAGGAAGCCAGGTGCTTCAATTACTTCTTACAAGCAGGCTAAGGAGGTTATTGATTCTGGCAAAGCTGAAGGCTGGGGCAAGATGGTGGATCTGCCTGTCAAAGAAGACAAATTTGGCGTTGGTTATGAGCCTCTCCAAGCAGAGCAGAATGGTCAAGCGGGTCCGAGTACCTTTACCAGCGCTGGGCTGATGAATCATGGCGACGTCTCTGCAACCGGTAGTGAAGACTGTGACAGTGATTGTGATTTGGACAACTGGGTTCGCCCGTGTGCACCAGGGGGGTCTATCAACAACTGGACGGCTGAAGAAGTGGTTCAAGTTACTCTTCTGACAGAGTAATTTTCTGTTGTTTTGTCATTTTTGCATGAAAATCCTACGTTATGCCCAAGGCGTAGTGATTCATTGTAGGGCCTCATCATGTTTTAATGATTATCATTAATGGAGGACATTTTTTGAAATCAAACTTTGTGATCCCTGTCTTTCTATTTTTTGTTTTCATCTTTTTTCAAAAAAAAAAACAATAAAAATGGCAATGTTTTTGTTTTTTGTGACTTTATTGAACTCTTTTTTCTAAAACAAAGCATTAAACATGCAGAAGCGATCTTATGGCATTCACTATGAACAGTTCTGTTATGGCTCAGTATGATTTCGACAATCCCATCTACCAAGCTGAAGAGGAGAGTGAGGAAGACTGTGAACTCCCTGCAGAATTGGTCAGATTGCTGAAGCAGGAGGAAAGGGTCATCCAACCTCATCAGGAGGAGTTGGAGGTTGTTAATTTGGGTACTGAGGACGCCAAAAGAGAAATCAAGATTGGGGCTGCTTTAGAGGACTCTGTCAAGAGGAGGCTGATTGAGATGCTGAGAGAATATGTGGAGATATTCGCCTGGTCATATCAGGATATGCCTGGGTTAGATACAGACATTGTGGTGCATCGACTACCTCTTAGAGAAGGATGTCCTTCGGTCAAGCAGAAGCTTCGTAGAACGAGTCCTGATATGGCAACTAAGATCAAGGAAGAGGTTCAGAAGCAGTGGGATGCAGGTTTTTTGGCTGTTACAAGTTATCCCCCATGGGTGGCCAACATCGTTCCTGTGCCGAAGAAGGATGGCAAAGTCAGAATGTGTGTCGATTACCGGGATTTGAATAGAGCGAGTCCGAAAGATGATTTCCCATTATCTCACATTGATGTATTGGTTGATAATACGGCTCAATCCTCGGTATTCTCTTTCATGGATGGTTTCTCTGGATATAATCAGATCAAGATGGCGCCAGAGGACATGGAAAAGACGACATTCATTACACCTTGGGGCACGTTCTGCTATAAGGTGATGCCATTTGGGCTAAAGAATGCTGGTGCTACCTATCAGAGGGCAATGACGACTCTTTTTCATGACATGATGCACAAAGAAATTGAAGTGTACGTAGATGATATGATTGCGATGTCGCAGACAGAAGAGGAGCACCTGGTTAATTTGCAGAAGCTGTTTGACCGGTTGAGAAAGTTCAAGCTGAGGTTGAATCCGAACAAGTGTACGTTTGGGGTGAGATCAGGGAAGCTTTTAGGCTTCATTATCAGTGAGAAAGGGATTGAGGTTGATCCAGCAAAAGTCAAAGCTATTCAAGAGATGCCTGAACCGAAGACGGAGAAGCAAGTCCGTGGGTTTTTAGGGAGGTTGAATTACATTGCAAGGTTCATATCTCACCTAACTGCCACATGTGAACCAATTTTCAAACTGCTCAGAAAGAATCAAGCGATCAAGTGGAATGATGATTGTCAGAAAGCTTTTGACAAGATAAAAGAGTACTTACAGAAACCTCCAATCCTTATACCTCCAGTTCCAGGGAGACCTCTGATAATGTACCTGTCAGTGACTGAGAACTCGATGGGGTGTGTATTGGGACATCATGACGAGTCTGGTCGAAAAGAGCATGCCATATACTACCTTAGCAAAAAGTTTACCGACTGTGAAACAAGATATTCACTGCTCGAGAAAACTTGCTGTGCTTTGGCCTGGGCTGCTCGCCGACTGAGGCAGTATATGTTGAACCATACTACTCTGTTGATTTCTAAGATGGATCCAGTAAAGTACATCTTTGAGAAACCGGCTCTCACCGGACGCGTTGCTCGTTGGCAGATGATTCTAACAGAATATGATATTCAGTACACGTCACAAAAGGCCATCAAAGGTAGTATTCTGTCAGACTACCTCGCCGAACAACCGATTGAAGATTATCAGCCTATGATGTTTGAATTCCCTGATGAAGACATCATGTATCTTAAAATGAAAGATTGCGAAGAGCCTCTTGTCGAGGAAGGACCAGATCCGGATGACAAATGGACACTGATGTTTGATGGGGCTGTGAATATGAATGGTAACGGTGTTGGGGCAGTATTGATCAATCCTAAAGGTGCTCATATACCTTTTTCTGCCGGACTGACGTTTGACGTCACCAACAATGAAGCTGAGTATGAGGCTTGTATCATGGGGATAGAAGAAGCCATTGATCTGAGGATCAAAACTCTTGATATATTTGGAGATTCAGCTCTAGTGGTCAATCAAGTCAACGGAGATTGGAATACGAATCAGCCGCATTTGATTCCATATAGAGAATACACCAGAAGAATACTGACGTTCTTCAAGAAGGTGGAGTTGTATCATGTCCCCCGGGATGAGAATCAGATGGCTGATGCTTTGGCAACTTTGTCTTCCATGATCAAAGTTCATTGGTGGAATCATGTGCCACATGTTGCGGTGAATCGACTCGAGAGGCCTGCGTATGTGTTTGCAACCGAGTCTGTTGTGATTGATGAGAAGCCGTGGTATTATGACATCAAGAACTTCCTCAAGACTCAGGAGTATCCTGAAGGTGCGTCGAAGAATGACAAGAAAACCCTGAGAAGGCTAGCTGGAAGCTTCTATCTGAATCCGGATGATGTGCTGTATAAGAGAAACTTTGACATGGTCTTGCTCAGATGCGTGGACAGACCCGAGGCGGACATGTTAATGCAGGAAGTTCATGAAGGTTCCTTCGGTACTCATGCCGGCGGACATGCAATGGCTAAGAAATTGTTGAGAGCGGGTTATTACTGGATGACTATGGAATCCGATTGTTTCAAGTATGCTCGGAAGTGCCATAAGTGTCAAATCTATGCTGATAAGGTGCATGTACCACCAAGCCCTCTGAATGTCATGAATTCGCCTTGGCCGTTTGCCATGTGGGGCATTGATATGATTGGAAAGATTGAGCCTACTGCTTCGAATGGACATCGCTTCATCTTGGTTGCGATTGACTATTTCACCAAATGGGTGGAAGCGGCTTCCTATGCTAACGTTACCAAACAAGTGGTTACCCGGTTCATCAAGAAGGAAATCATCTGTCGTTATGGAGTTCCTGAGAGAATCATCACTGACAACGGTTCGAATCTCAACAACAAGATGATGAAAGAGCTTTGTAAAGATTTCAAGATTGAACATCACAATTCTTCTCCTTACAGACCGAAGATGAATGGTGCTGTAGAAGCGGCAAACAAGAATATCAAGAAGATTGTGCAGAAGATGGTCGTTACGTACAAGGATTGGCATGAGATGCTGCCTTTCGCTTTGCATGGGTACCGTACCTCAGTACGTACGTCGACCGGGGCAACCCCTTACTCCCTTGTGTATGGTATGGAAGCTGTCCTACCTGTTGAAGTGGAGATTCCTTCTCTGAGAGTTTTATTGGATGTCAAGCTGGATGAAGCCGAGTGGATTCGAACAAGGTTTAACGAGTTGAGCCTTATCGAAGAGAGACGGCTAGCAGCTGTATGCCATGGACAATTGTATCAGAGAAGGATGAAGCGAGCCTTTGATCAGAAAGTGCGTCCTCGAAGCTATCAGATCGGTGATCTAGTTTTGAAGAGGATCCTCCCTCCCGGTGCAGATAATAGGGGCAAGTGGACTCCTAATTATGAAGGTCCATATGTTGTGAAAAAGGTATTCTCCGGTGGAGCCTTGATGCTTACAACTATGGATGGTGAAGATTTTCCGTCTCCTGTTAACTCAGATGTAGTCAAAAAATACTTCGCATAAATTGACCCGCTGGACAAAAAGAAAAAAAGAGTCCAGGCAAAAAAAATGGGCATCCTGGCGAACCAAAACACAGAAAGAAAAGGTTCGGGCAAAAATTAGGGATAAAATGAAAAGAATTTGTACACCCGGTAAGTCGAAAACCCGCAAGGGCGGCTTAGGCAAAAATGGGTATCCCGGTGGATTGAAAACCCGAAAGGGCGATCCAGGCAAAAGTTAGGGATTAAAGCGAAGACTACAGTCTGAGTTGTCTGTACTTCACCAAGCTTTGTCGTCTGCCATCTCGAAAGATGTGATCCGTCCAGTCATTCTTCTCAGAAAGCAAGGAGTTGGGAGGAAAACTGATGATCTGTGAGTTATAACAGAATTGGGAAATAGTGGATGCCGTGTTCACGTTGCCATTAGGATAGATGTTTCCTTTTGTGCGCAATTACCTCTTTCTAGGAATTGCTTCCCGATGTATTTGCCTCTTCAGGCACATTTTCAATCAATAAAAGTCGTTATTCAGATAAATAGCTCTTTGGTTTTTACTTTTACTGTTTTGTTTGCAAAATGTCCGAATTTTTGATAAGCATTGCATATAAAAACATGAAGGCTAAACAATAACTTGCAGGATGATGAAACATTTGAAAATCATTTTGAATGTTGAGGACACTTGAGCGTATCTTGTCCATGTATCCCCTGGGGGCATTTTGTTGTGCTGTTTTTCAGGTTGGCATCTGTGAGGACGTTCCCTCAGCAGATATTTTCCCCAAGCAAGTTTGGAAGCTATCAGAGCTATGTTCCCCTGCGGAGACGTCTGTGGATAGTGCCTTCTATCCCCCAACGGATCTAAAGATTGCCTATCCCCAGCAGGCCTGTATTTGCCGATTTCCTCCCCGAGTGAGGCAGGTTCATTGAAATTTATCTCCAGCATTTATCCTATCTGTGGACTGAAGGATATCCCCAGCGGAGTTTACCTTTCCCCAGCAGCAGTGCTATTCTCCAACATGAGTGAGAAGTCGTTGCTCTCCTTGCAGAGTCTCCCCGCAGAGTTGGAATACCCGATCAGTTTTGGCTCCCCAGCCGGAGTTTTTCATCATTTTTGCATTTTGCATGTAGTAATCATTGCATCCTCAAAACGCGTAGCATTTCCATTCCATATGGAGCATTACGCCATAGAAAAATTCAAACATATGCATTCATGTGTTAACCTCACCAGACCGTATCCCCGGCAGAGGCGGATCATTTTGTTCAACATCGGTGCAACACGTCTGCTACAGTTGCTCTTGACAGCATTCAGGATTGATATCCCCACCAAGGTTTATTACCTCACCCGTTGGTGACAGAAAGTTTGTTTCTCCCTGGTGAGACCCCCAGCAAGTGGTCGACCTTGCCTTGACATATCTAAAAAGTCGTTCTTGTGATACCGGTAAGTGTCGTGCTAGCACCCGCGTGTGTTTCATTTTTTGGTGTCGGTAAACACCATTGTTTCGGTGTCTGTAAACATCGGGTATTCTCCCCAGTCATCAGTAAATGTCTGGTCATCATTTTTGGTGTCGGTAAACACCATTGTTTCGGTGTCTGTAAACATCGGGTATTCTCTCCGGTCATCAGTAAATGTCTGGTCATCATTTTTGGTGTCGGTTAACACCATTGTTTCGGTGTCTGTAAACATCGGGTATTCTCTCCAGTCATCAGTAAATGTCTGGTCATCATTGTTTTGATGTCTGTAAACATCGGGTTTCCTCCCCAGTCATCAGTAAATGTCTGGTCATCATTTTTGGTGTCGGTTAACACCATTGTTTTGGTGTCTGTAAACATCGGTTATTCTCTCCAGTCATCAGTAAATGTCTGGTCATCATTGTTTTGATGTCTGTAAACATCGGGTTTTCTCCCCAGTCATCAGTAAATGTCTGGTCATCATTTGTGGTGTCGGTAAACACCATTGTTTCGGTGTCTGTAAACATCGGGAAATCTCACCCAGTCATCAGTAAATGTCTGGTCATTTTTTGATGTCGGTAAACATCATCTTTCGATGTCTGTAAACATCGAGTCTTTTCCTCAGTCATCGGTAAATGTCTGATAATTGTTGAGACAGTTTTTAAGTGTCGGGTTTTTGTTATCGTATCCACAGAGATTGTAAGATATCACTGCCGTTCAATGGTTGAATTAATCTTAACTTAATGTAACACTAGGGTTTTGGTTTTAATCAAGTTATCTTGCATACAAAGTAATTAATTGCGGTAAAAGTTACGTTTTGATTAATATGAGAAATATTGTCAAAGTTAGGTTTCAATGATTACATTTGCTTTGCATGTATTTGCTCGGTCAACAATCTTATAAACTCCTTTAGATGATAAATAATTTCACAAAGTCCTCTCAATGCGTTTCTCTCGAACACCCATTGTGAGTTTTGTCATTTTGATCCATTGTTTCTCTCGAACACAATCTATCAAAAAGACAACGTTTTGGTTCAACCTTATGGTGAACAAAATCATTCGTTACTATCTCTAGCTAACAAACAAGTTTGGATGAAAACCTAGGTCAAGAATCGGTAAACATCTCTCGATCAAATACCAACACAAAGAGTTTTAAATAGAAACAAAGTTTTCATCATATATTTACCGTTAAAGAGTTTACATATGAGGATCCTTACATTTACACACAAAGCTAGCAATCACCTACATCTAACCTTGACAAATGGAAGACTTAGCTACTCATTTTCATGGTAGCTTGGTCGGCAAGTAAGGAAAGAGGGTTGATCAACATCCAAGTCGAATAATCGAAGTTGGATGGGAATCCACCTTCTTTTTGTGGAAGATGGTAGCTAGATGAAGAGAAATGAAATTAGGGCATAAAATCTCCCACAAAGCAATGCTGTAAAATATCTAGGAGAAAGTACAAAAAATGGAAAAGTTGGTAAAAATGAGGTATGGTGCCCAAAAGTGGCACCTGCTACTTATAGACAAGTGCAGAACTGTCATGCTCGCTAGGCGAGCAGAATGGCTCGCCTAGCGAGGTCCTAAAATGGGCACAAAAAGCCCCTGCGCCCAGAGCAAACAGGGCTTGCTAAACTGTCATGTTCGCCTAGCGAACATACCTTCGCCTAGCGAAGGAAACGCTCCAAGCTCGCCCCCAGCGAGGTTGAGAGGTTTAGCTACTGGAATGCTCGCTGGGGACTCGCTAGAGCCTCGCCTAGCGAGTGAGTGCTGGCTGCACTTTTTCACCAAAACAGAATGAATTCGCTGCAGACTTCGCCATGAGCTCGCCTAGCGAATTAATTTGCTAATTTACTGGAGCTGTTCGCCAGGAGCTCGCCTAGCGAACCCATTCTTCGCCACAGACTCGCCTAGCGAGCAGGCAGATGAAATGCTCCTTTGCTTTGGTTCTGTAGCGGTGTATTCGTCGCTATATGATCTATTGATTAAATCATAAGCTAAGAGATACATGAAAATTTCGAGTCGCCACCGCACTTTTATTTATCCAAAGGACTGGCTAAAAAGCGAACAAAAGCCTAAGAAGTTTTACACGTAGAAAACTAATAAAAAGATCAGAGATTCTGGGTAAGGGGTAAATTACGCAATGGGAAGGTGTTAGGCACCCACTACGTCCTAGGTACTCCTAGGGAGCCCTTTTCACACTTGTTATGCAAAATTATTATTTGTTATGACAAAAGCATTGTGCAAACATGATTGGGATGATGAGAAAAGAATATACATTTTTATTATTATTGGGTTCGAACGGATGAACCCGTTGCCTACGTACCTTCCATCAAAGGTAAGGATCAGAACGCCGTAGTTCGGCTAAAAGATTTCCAAAAGTGGGTTAGGTTCAATTTTAAACACAAACCCTAGGTCTTACGTTATCCACGGGAGAAAACTCAACCTTATACAGACAACAACGTCCACCATGTGAGAACAGCTTCAACTGGCCAGAGAGGGGTTAACCCTATAATAGGCGAGGAAGACTTACAATTCAATCACTAAAGACAGAAGGTGAGATTAACATCAACCACTAAGATAAATCAAACCTATAGCTCATGTATGAAAAGATTAATGGACAAAGCCAAAACAAGTGAATGAGTGAAGTTACTGATTATGATTATGAAAATGGAGTCAAAGTATGATTAAGATCAATTCAAATAAGTATTATGAAATGAAGTTTGTGAAAAGTCAAGGACTTGAGTCCAGGTTTTTAGTTAGAAAACAATGAGAATGTTTGCACAACACTTATGTCAAGTTTAAAAGATAAAGTGTGAAAAAGTTAGGACATAGTGAATGATGAATGGATGAAGGATGGAAAGTAAAACTTCTTAGAAGGTTCACTTCTTGAAATCATATAGCAAATGATTCAAGTGTGTCCTTTGGAATAGCAATGGATAATAATAAACAAAGCAAGAAAGACGGATATCGGATGCCAATCAATGGTCTTATACCAATCTCCTAAAACAGAATGGGATGTCAGATGCCACTCAATGGACTTACACCAATCTCCACGGAAGAAAACAAGAAAATGAGATATGGAAGTCAACTGCCAATCTATCTGGACTTAGGTTAACTCCACAGTATGGTCATAGGAATACCAATGCCACGTCACAGGGACTTACAATGGATCCTCACATACAAGAACAAGAGCAACAACTGGTCACAGGAATGCAAATGCCAACTTACAGGGACTTATAATTGCAACCTCTCATACAAACAGATGAAACAAACTATGATCACAGGAAAGCAGATGCCAACTTACAGGGACTTATAACTGCAACCTCACATACAAATCAAACAGATCACATTATGATCACAGGATAACAGATGCCAACTTACAGGGGCTTATAACTGTATCCTCACATACAAAACCAAACAGATCAAATTATGATCACAGGATAACAGATGCCAACTTACAGGGACTTATAACTGTATCCTCACATACACACAGATAAACAGAAGATATGAGTGACCAACGAGGTCTTACACTCTATCCTTCCATATCACAGGAGCAAATGCCAAAGCAATGGACTTACAATTGTCCTCAATGGGCAAACAACAATGATAGCATCACAAAAGCAAATGAGATGATCATGCATTAATGGCAATTGATGGTGATGATAAATGCATAGCATATAGGCAAACAAGTGCATATGAAGCAAACAGTCAATCAATGAATAGCAAACAACACACTCTATAGCCAAACAATGGGGGCTCACACAAGAGGGTTTGACTTTAAAAGCCCACTGTAATGGGTGAAGGTTGCTCTTAACCTGGCCATTGAGGGACTCAGGTGAAGCAGATGAATAGGTGATGAGGAGTATGCCTCATTGCTTCTATCTCAAATCAGAGAGAGCATAAAAGAAAGTGTGGGAGTTCAGAAAGTAGGAACTCTCTCCACATTATTGACTCGATTAGATCTTGGGTATTTATCTCAATGCTTCAACCATGTAATGGGAGCAAAGAGAGGACACACTGAATAGTGGGGGATAGATTGCTTATCCCTACCTTCCACCAATTGCCTTACTTGAAGGACTTTTCCTGCTTAGGACAAATATAAACAAACACAGGCATTGCCTCTTAAGGAGGACTTCAGACAGTTTGCCCGGTCAAATAACAGACCGGGTCTCCAGACTACATGAAGAAGAAGTAATTATACCTCAAAGCAAATGCTAAATAGCAAAGCAAGCAATCAAGTTCAAAGAACTTAGGCAACTAAAGTACCTGAAAAAGTCAAAACAGTTAGTAAACAGCTCAACAGTCAAAATCAAAAGGAAATAACCAACAGTCAAACAGAAGGACCAATTGTGTGAGGCACAAAGACTCAAGCATATGAGTCAACCTACAAAACAAGTGTTAGCACATGATAAACAAATCAACTCAATCAAAATTGAAAGGTCTTTGAGGCATTGGTGCTCAACCTGAAACAGATGAACTCAACATAAGCTTAGAAGACCACTAGGACTAGCCTAGGGTCAAAGATGAAAGAAAAAGTCAAGGCAGCAAGCAATGTTCAATCAAAGTCAAATTCAATCATGTAGGAAGCAAACACAATTGGATTCAAACTTGTATCATGCATCGAGGTCATTTCATATGCAAAAGGATGCAAAGCATGGCAAGAGAAGCATACAAAAGTCAACAGCAAAGACTTCATTCAAAAGTCAACTCAAACATTTTCAAAAATCATGAGATAAATCACACTCAATCCTAACATCTAACATGGTATACATGTAAAATTTCAATGCATTTGGATGAGAGGAAGGCAGTCAATGAAATTCATGAAGTCAAACCAAATTCAAGTAAGCATGGTGAAAGTCAACAAGCATAGGTCAACTTCAAAAAATCATATCAATTTGAAAACAGAAGAGAAATGAATGAGATTAACACCAATGCAAAGCTTGAGATGTCTAGTTATCACATATGAAATTTCATGATCATACAGTATGATTTGAGAATTTCACAAAAGATTTGGCAAGGCATAGCACAAAAAGTCAACAAATGACCACATATGGAAGAAAATTCTCAATCAAATGGAAAACAGCAAGATTAATTCCAAGAAAATTCATACATCAATTAGACATACAAGGGATCATTCATGCAAAATTTGGAGTCATTTGGATGTGGGGAAGTGTGTGAACAAAATTTGTGAAAATGCATGATCATGGCATAGCACCAAATGCAACACACAACTTCAAAAAATCATAACTATCAATCCACAAATGATAAATGCACAAACTTGATATGGAAATGAAGGTCAATGTGTCTAGTTCTACCACAAAAAATTTCAAGCTCATTGGATGCAATATGACAATTTCACAAAGAGAATGGCACAATGTATCATTTTGGCATACATGTCAAGAAAATAATTATCAATTAAAAACCAGCCAATGGAAAATTAATTAAAATTCACCATAAAATAGTAGACATCTTTGTGATCATCATGCAAAAAATTTCATAATTTTTGAGTGAAAATTGAATGAGAAATGAATTGTTTAAGTTGAGTGAATAATTGGAACAAGTATGAACAAGAGCATGGTCAAACAAGGTCAACAATGGCATTTGTGTAATATTTGCTTCATTAATCAAAACTACTGCGTTTTGGCAAGGCAAAACGAAATGTTCTGATTGGCTCCCAGCCAATAGAACAGTACATGGCCAAACAAGTTCAAATTTCTGGTTTTTTCCAAATGAGACTTTAAGGTTTAAGCAGCAAAGGCAATTGCAAACAAACATCAGCACAAACTTAACATCATGCAATCATCATTCACATAGATTTTGGAAATTCAGATGTAAAGCTCATGAACAGCAGGGCAATCATGTTCATGGTTTATTAACAGCATGCCAAATTCAAACAACATGGTAGACAAATGGCAAAAGCAATGATTCATGTAATTACCAACAGTAGCAGCCATCAACACTCATGCATATATGAACTGGATTTCTAGAAATATGCTAGGTTTTCATGACAGCAACATTCATCACTTCATGCTCATAATCCTCAACTAACACTCGAAACAAGTAGATTACACAACAGCACATAAACAGCATGGTCATGGAAATGTGTAGCAGCAGGACATACATGTGTAGTTACCAACATCCACACCAAAACTTGGTCAGCAATTACAACAGCAGGGCATAACAGGATTCTTCAATACAACCATAACACAACAACAAACCAATGCCAACAGTTCATGAGGAAATCTTGCAAGTTTATGGTTCAAGCACTAACAGCATTCATCACCAGTCTACAGCAATGGCCAACAGCATAAACAACAATAACAGGCAACAGCATGAAAAAATTATTGGACAGTTTGAGGTTTAACAGCATGGCAGCTCATGTATTCATCAAAATCATCATTGATTGAAGTTCCAACCAACAAGCAACCAAACAACAGAATGGCTAACAGTATAACAGTGACAACATGTTCAAACAAATACAAACAATAGCAGGCCACATGTCTCATAGATTTTCTGGAAATGATAGGATTGAAACAGCAGCAGGTCAATGTTTATCATGTAATCAAAACAAGTTCATCACCAAAACATTTTCTCAACCAAAAGTCAAGAGGCATGGCAGTCAGCAAGGCAATGACAAAGTTCATGTAAAATTCGACCAGCATACAATAATCATCATCATGTAATCATTAATCAATATTCTATCATGGCAAACCACATAGCAGCTAAGCAACAACATACAGCACGAACAAACATAACATGAATTATGGTAGATTTCTGGACATGTCCATAGAGTTTCAAACAAGCAGCAAAATTTATGTTCCAGCTTTATCAATCAGTCAAAAACCAACAGCAACATGGAATTTCAAGCACCAAAAGACAAACAGCATGAACAAGTGATTGTGATATTCATATTGCAAACAGACAACAGCAACATTTATGTTTTAAAACTGCAGCAAGGTTTAGCATGGCATCAATGTGTTCATCCATATCCAAACGAAATTTGATCAGCATACAATCAACATGGTATTGGCTCAGGTAATATCAATTAGCAACTAAATAAACACGAGCATAGTTCCATGTAATTAACATTGAGGTCATGGTAATTGCAGTTCCAACAACACATAACTGATATGGCATTGTTAATGTCCATAATGCAACCAAACAACAGCATACAATATGTTCATGCATGGATTTCAGGACAATTCAAATGGGATTTCAAGAAAAATGCAGCAAGGTTTTCATGTGTAGCACCAACCAATGACAAAGCAAGACATGGATCTTGGAAAATTCTGGGCCCATTCATGATTCAAGCATAACAGTAGCAACAACATCAGGTTCATGCTCATGATTCATCATTATTCAAACATCAATCCATAACAAAGCAACAATTAGTCATGAACACAAAACTGGACAGGGCAGGTTGTAGCAGCAGCCTAATTCATTCATCAGTCTACAGCAACAGTCATAATTATCATGTGCTCATCATGTTTTAAAAAAAAAATCAAACTAAAATCAAACCAAGCAAAAACACAACAGCAGATAACAGCATAGCATTTGTACTCAACAGCAGCACAAAAATCGACCAGCCATAACAGCACTCATCATCCAAGCAAAGTCTGGACAGGACAAATATTTTAACAGCACATGTACACATTTATCATGAAATTTCAACATACTCAGAAAGTAAAATCAAGTAAACCAAAAGCTGTATTCAAGCATGGTGATGACAAAACCAAGCATAATTTTCAGCACAACAAACTATGGAGTGAGATTCAACCAGAAATGCAAAGGACCAATAATCTTATTTTTCAGATTTCTCCCTCCTGAGGGCATCAATTCAAACAGGGCAAAGCAATCTAGAATCAGCATTTGAGGATCTTTCACAAACATAGTATGGCATGGCAAAAAGAGAAGATAGATTACTTACTTGTTTTGGAAGAAAATGTTGAAACAGTGGTGCTTTGGTCGATTCAAGCTCAAACAGTTGGAGATTGTGCTTGGTAGTGAAGGATGATGAAGCTTGTTCAGCTCAAACTTGCTTGGAAACTTCCACAACTCGAATTGCCATTAAAGGATGCTTGCAAAAACAGAGTGAGAGGACAGGGTTCCAGCTTGGTTTGGATGGTGAAAATGCACTCAAAATGTTGTCCAAGTAGTGAAGGAAGCAAGAGTTTCTTGTGGTTGTGATGATCCTTTCACTTCGAGCCAAAATACCAATTTGCAAGAGAGGAGAGAATGTGTATTTTCTGTGTGGTAGGCTGCAGAACTAGGGTTTGTTTGGACAGAAAAACCATTATATATCACCTGTTTAATACCACTTAATCAAATGATAAGCTGGTTTTGTGTGTAATGATCATTTTGCAAATTGCTAATTGTGGAACAAATGGAAAAAATGGAGGGTGTGTTTGCTGCGAATGGGCCTGCAATCAGGCTGGAAACAGACTGCATTTCTGCTGCTTTGGTTGTACATATGGAATGCTGCAGCATGTTGTACTGGTTTTACTCTTTTTGTACCTCTATTTGCAATATTGCCAAATGTGCATTTTGATTCAAAATAATGATGGAATGATGGTATGGACATGGTTTTGGAATTGGAACAAGTCACAAATGTGATATGGAACATTTCCCAATTGACCAAATCAAGAAAAAGTCAAAAACTCAAAAAGTCAAAGTTTGGTCAAACTTTGAATTTAAATGCAAAAGGTCCAAAAATGCCATTTTGATTGGCAAGGTTTTAGGTCATGAAATATATATTTTTGGAAAGAGGATGAAAAATGTGGTTTGTAGGAAAAAACCACCAAATTTGGCCTTATGGTTTGAGAGATATGGCTTGTTGAAGTTCAAAAATTGGTGAAAATGATTTGATCATATCTTGACAACCACACATGGGATTTTGATGTTCTTGGACTTTTTGAAAATGGGAAGACAAGATCTTCAACTTTCATGTTGGGCAAAAATTCATTTGGAGCTTGTATCATGATGCATGTTTAAGATCAAGAAGTT
The DNA here is from genome assembly GCF_024323335.1 of Lathyrus oleraceus. NCBI lineage: Eukaryota > Viridiplantae > Streptophyta > Magnoliopsida > Fabales > Fabaceae > Lathyrus > Lathyrus oleraceus. The sequence goes on from NC_066585.1 coordinate 65,465,436, forward strand.
TCCATTTTTGGCAGTTGAAATTACAGGTCCACTTTCTATTTCTGGACAATTTCTGATTTGACTTGATTTTCTTCCATGATGAGGTTTGACATGATAGATGAGGCTTATACAAGCATGAATGAACTCCTTCAAAACAATTCTATCCATTAAATCCTTGATTAAATCAACTGTTGACCAAGTTTGACTGTCTGTTGACTTTTCTAGGGTTTTGGACTGATTGAACTTCTTCTGATGATTTCCAAACCCTAAATCCTTGAGACCTTGACTTCAAATGATGTCTCAAGTTGTATGAACCTTTGATTAATGATCATGGTGCCCAAATTCTGCAAGAATGGCCACCATCCATTGCTTTGACTGATCAATGACTGACTTTGACCTAATTGCTGATGATTGCTTCCACTGCAAGCAGCAAGGTTAAACAGACAATATTTTTGTACTTTTTGAATGATAAACATATGAAAGCAAAGATATACAAATGCAAAGTATGCTTGGTGATCAAGAAACAAACCTACAAGGCAATCTACCCACTAGGAGGGGACAAAGGCATGCAATGATCCTTGAGGCCATGATATGAATGATATGGGCCATGAGAGATCTTAGGGCCCAAAATTGGGGTCTTACAGATGCCCCTATTTAAGGTCATTCTAGCCGGAGAAGTGAAGTTTAGAAATCTTCATCTCGACGCGGTAGAATGGACTTAAATAACAGTAATGAGACAAATTTTGGTCCCTAAGAGACCTCATGATGCAGATGTATGCGTGCAAAAGACACAAATTCTGTGGGGAATATGATTCACACAGAAGAAAAGACGATCCATCGGAGTAGTACACTCACCAGGAACAGAGACTCTAACAAGACTCTATGGGGATAATAAAAGAAAAAGAAATGTGTGAACAAGACACGACTCCAAACTGGGGAATATAAGACTGACATAACGCGAACAAAACACGACTCTGATTAGGAAAACAGAAAACAGACAGGAGAATTCACTGGGGAGTGAAGAACTCACACTGGGGAAAGGAGTTCCAAATGGAAAATAAATCCATCGGAGAGACACAAGCTGACTCCTGGGGAGAAGCAACAAAAAGTTCCACTGGGGAAGGCAACAAAGAAATGAGATGTTACCGGGCATACGGGTAACAAAACAGGAAAATCTGACTCCACAGGGGGACCGAAGTCATAATAGGGAGCAGAAAGGAGGGGACACCAAGGATACCGGTTACTGGGTATATAATAGGTGACCGACCAAAGCGTGAATTGGATTTCACTTCCAAAACACTCATCATCCTGAAAGGAGCTAGAAAAGCAAACTTGTTTATAGGATGGACATTCGATTCCACAAGGAAAATGAATCTTACTCTGAGGGGAAAACAATCAAACGATTGACTCAAGAGCGCACGAGATATAATATCCATTACCGTCAGAACGTGGATAGAATACTCAGATGAGACATATTATTCATTACCGGCAGACCGTGAATAATATACTCGAAAGGGAAAATTATCCTGAACCGGTTACTGGGTCGTAGGATAAAATCTGAAGACGTGAATTGGTTTTCACTTCCAAAACACTCATCATCCGAAAGGAGGGCTTGAAAAAGCAAATCGACTTACAGGATGGGCATTCGAATCCACAACGGGAAAACGAATCTTACTCAAATGGGGACACAAACCCAAAGAGTGCATGAGATACAATATCCATTACCGGCAGACCGTGGATAAGATACTCGCATGAGATATATTATCTATTACCGTCAGAACGTAGATAATAAACTCGCATGGTAAGAAACACCAGAGATACCGGTTACTGGGTATATAATAGGTGATCTACCGAAAACGTGAATTGGATTTCACTTCCAAAACACTCATCATCCAAAACACAAACTGGTTAAAGGATGGCTATTCGATTCTACAAAGAATACGAATCTTGCTCAGTTGGGGAAAATCAACAAAGGATTCCAACTATAGAGCGCATGAGATATATTATTCATTACCGGCAGACCGTGAATAATACACTCGAAAGGAAAAGACACCAGAGATACCGGTTACTGGGTATATAATAGGTGACTATCCAAAAAGAGAGAGACAATCGATACCAAGCATACGGGTAAACGAAAGACAACTCAAAGGGATAAATTGCAAGCATCCGGCAATTATCCAACAACAAAGAAATATTCGACTCCACAAAGGGAAATAACGAATCTTACTCGACTGGGGAAGCACAAAAGGCTTCGACTGAAGAGTGCATGAGATATACTATTCATTACCGGCAGACCGTGAATAATATACTCGCATGGAAGACTATCCACAACCAGTTACTGGGTTAATAAAGGATAAATCAACCGAAAAGAAAGGCATCGGGATACCAAAATAGGTATATAATGATGACCAATCAAAAGGAGCAACAGACATTACCGACAAAAGGGTAAATGAAAGGCGAACTGCTGAGGATAAATTGCAAGCATCCGGCAATTATCGACAGAAGACTAGCTGGGGATGCACTGGTAAACAACCAATGATCCAGGGAACAAATCACTAGCATACGGTGAAAAGACCCACTGGGGATAAAATTGCTAGCATACGGCAATTATCCACAACAGACTTGCTGGGGGTATAAGTGCTAATCTGAGCAACTTATCCAAGCAAAGGAAAATCATCATCAAACATTGAATGAAGATAACCACAAAATTAGGGTTTACATCTACCGAATACGGGGTAGAAGACCGGAAACTCCGCGTGGGGATAGAACAAATCACAAATCCGCACGGGAAACCAAAATAAGGTTTATGACAAACCACAAACTGCTGAAGAGCAGGAAAATAGGATTTACGACTACCGGGTATGAGGTAGAAAACCAAAACTCTGGCTGGAGAATAAAAGGTGTATAACCACAAATTCTGTTAAGAAAGCCAGGAAAAGTAGGACTTACAACTGCTGGTTTGTAGGCAGAGGCCCAAAAACATTCCGCTGGGGAACAACCCACTGGGAAGCACAAGATATCTGACAAATAGTCGATTCGGGAATGATCCGAAAAGACGGACTGAATAAAGACACGTCCTAATGAGGATATAACTCAAATAGGAAAATCCATCCCAATATATGTGTTGGGAGGAAACGGAAGAAACCGTCATCCACGAGGATATATCTCAGTGGGGAACTGCGGAAGGAAAGACAACATTTTCTGCTTATAGGGTTGACTCTATATGGAGAGATTTATAACACCCGACATCTGCTTGGGGAGATCTGTAAAGAGATCTGTATCACCATAGCAGGAGACACGACAAACAAAAGATATATGGCGAAAAATGCGACCTGAATATCTGAATGTTTATGAATATGCATGAATATGCGTAATTTATGTTTGATGAATGCTGACAAAACAGACAATTCTAACACAAACAGGTTCAGGAACAAAACGTCCGGTATTATACTTCCAGGGGAAAACCAGCTGGAGAGCCAATCTGCGGAGATCTACATGCTGTAAAGCAAAGATCTGCAAGTACTGCTGAAGAAGCAGAGAATCAGAGATATCGGGAAACAACCCAATCAAGGTACAGAAAGTCACAACGGGCAAGACAGCCACCAAGACAAATCTGTAGGGGGACAAGATAAATCCCAAAGTATATGCAGGGGATCCCAGTGTCAACTGAGAAACAAAAGGTGCGTAAGCACGAACTGCTGTAGAAGCAAATCCACACAACTCCACTGGGGAACAACCCACTGAGGGAGAATGATATCATCCAAGTAGAATCTAACTGCATAAGCAATTCTACTGGGGAAAACTGTCGGCTACTCTCTTGGGAACAAACCACTGAGGGAGGGCAGATCAAACAAATAGATTCTGCAACGAACCACTCCACTTGGGGAGAATATACAGCAAATTGATCACAACAAGTAGATTCTGCAATAAGCCACTCTACTGGGGATCACAAACAGTCAGGAAATAAATCCGTTCACTGGAGGCTAGAGCCAACATCCGACCATACCGGGGATTGAAGGAGTAATCAACGGGCGAAACTGCCACAACGAACACTCTGCAGACTAAGCTGAGGAAAAGGTGATTGCAAATACTGGGATACCAACCCAATCAACCACGGAGTAGGAAAATAAATCCTGCTCTGCTGAAGAGAATAACTCTGATGGAGAGATAGCAACAACTCCGCAGACGACTCCGCCGGGGAAAGGGTAAAGGGCCGGGTATCAAACCACTGACTTACCGAGTCTTCAAAAGAAAGCAACCGTGCTGAGGAAACAGACAGTTCTGCCGGCAACACTGCATGGGGAAAGCGGTAACAACTCCACTCGCAACCCTGGTGGGGATATCAATAACAGCTCTACTCGCGACTCCGAAGGGAGTATTAATCAATCAGTTATACTCATGACTGTGCTGAGGAGACAAATAAAGTCTGGGGCATACGACCCACTGAAGAAAGTGACGGGGCACTAGGATAACAAACCATCAACCACCGAAACTTCACAAGAAAACACCCATGCTAGGGGAAACTGCTGCTGGAGAGAACGAAGTCTTCAACAACATATACTTGCGACTGTACTGGGGAACAACCCCAACAACAACTCTGTTTGAGGAACAACCTCAACAAAGGTCTGAAGAAAGAAGATACCACCAAACCAGGAATATGAACCAATGTCTTACCTGTTGGGAATCATGCCACCCTCGGGAGAGCACTGAGATATTCTTGAGTATCCTTTCAATCTTGTGAATGTTCACTTTGTTTAAAACAAAAATTTTGAAAAATTGATTTGTTTAAAGCAATGACATTTTTATCAATTTAAAACATGCAAAACATTTGTTTGAATTGAAACAAATAAGAGTGCAAATAATTGGATAAAAAAAAGCTCAAATTGATTTGATAGAATGGTAGCCTGCAAATGGCAAGACTCCATAGATCTGTACAAATTTGAAATCAGTGATTTATATTGGAAGAGGGCTACATTGAACATAATGATCCTTTCTCTACCAATTTGAATCTCGATGTATCCGAAGCTTCAGTTGACGACGAATCGAGAATCTTCTGACGAAATGACGACTGATGAACCAGAAAGTCTTGTCAGGATGCAGTTACTTGCCAAATCCCTAATTTTTGCCTAGATTGCCCCAGAGTGAAGTACTCAATCTAGCGGGATGCAAATATATCTCTTTTTTCAAGTCTCTAATTTTTGCCTGGATCACCCTTGCGGGTTCTCCACCGAGACGCTCATTTTTGCCTAAGCCGCCCTTTCGGGTTTTCAACTTAGCGAGCTATTCTGTTTTTTCATTCTTTTTTCATTTGCATATACTTTTTTCTTTTTTTTTTTTTAGGCAAAGTATCTCTTAACTGCATCTGAATTCACAGGACGAGTGAAATCCTCCCCATCCATTGTTGTAAGCATCAAAGCACCACCTGAAAAGGCTCTCTTAACAACATATGGACCCTCGTAGTTTGGAGTCCACTTGCCCCTGGAATCGGGCGCAAAAGACAAAACTTTCTTGAGCACAAGGTCACCTTCTCGGAACACACGAGGCTTGACCTTCTTGTCGAATGCTTTCTTCATTCTTTGCTGATACAACTGACCATGGCACATGGCAGTTAATCTCTTCTCTTCAATCAAATTCAGTTGGTCATAACGACTCTGAATCCATTCAGCATCAGTCAACTTGGCTTCCATCAAGACTCGCATTGATGGGATCTCCACCTCTACTGGGAGAACGGCTTCCATGCCATAAACAAGAGAGAAAGGGGTTGCCCCTGTTGAAGTGCGTACAGACGTACGGTATCCATGCAAAGCAAATGGCAGCATCTCATGCCAATCTTTGTAAGTGACAGTCATCTTCTGGATAATTCTCTTGATATTCTTGTTAGCAGCTTCAACAGCCCCATTCATCTTAGGTCTGTAAGGAGAGGAATTATGGTGTGCAATCTTGAATTCAGCGCACAACTCATCCATCATCTTGTTATTCAGATTAGATCCATTATCAGTAATGATCCTCTCTGGCACACCATAACGGCAAATCAGCTGGTTCTTGATAAACTTCACAACCACTTGCCTGGTCACATTCGCGTATGAAGCGGCTTCAACCCATTTGGTGAAGTAGTCAATTGCTACGAGAATAAATCGATGTCCGTTGGACGCTTTCGGCTCAATCATGCCGATCATGTCGATTCCCCACATAGAGAAAGGCCATGGTGATGAAATCACATTCAGGAGTGTCGGAGGAATATGAATCTTATCCGCATAAATTTGACACTTGTGACATTTCTTCACATACTTGCAACAGTCAGACTCCATTGTCAGCCAATAGTAGCCTGCTCTCAACATCTTCTTAGCCATGGCATGTCCATTGGAATGAGTACCAAATGAACCCTCATGGACCTCAGTCATCAACAGGTTTGCTTCGTGTCTATCCACGCATCTGAGCAAAACCATATCAAAATTCCTTTTGTACAGTACTTCACCACTGAGGTAGAAACTGCCTGACAACCTTCTCAAAGTTTTCCTATCTTTCACAGATGCCCCAGGCGGGTAGACCTGGTTCTGGAGGAAATTCTTGATATCAAAATACCAAGGCTTGTCGTCTTTCACGTCTTCAATTGCAAATATGTGAGCTGGTCTATCCAAGCGCATCACAGTAATGTTGGGGACATCATTCCACCATTTGACAACAATCATGGAAGCAAGCGTTGCAAGGGCATCTGCCATCCGATTATCCTCTCGAGGAATATGATAAAATTCAACTTCTGTAAAGAAAGTTGAAATTCTCCTTGCATAATCTCTGTACGGGATGAGACCTGGCTGATTTGTCTCCCATTCACCTTTGATCTGATTGACAACCAAAGCTGAATCACCATAGACATCAAGATACTTGATTCTCAAGTCAATGCATTCTTCAAGTCCCATAATACAGGCTTCATACTCCGCCATATTATTCGTGCATTTGAAGGTTAGCCTTGCTGTAAATGGAATGTGCGAACCCTGGGGATTAATGATCACTGCCCCAATTCCATTTCCATATTGATTAACAGCGCCATCAAACACCATCGTCCATCTGGAACCAGGTTCTGGACCCTCATCAAGTGTAGGCTCATCGCAATCTTTCATCTTCAAATACAGAATTTCCTCGTCAGGGAAGTCATACTGAACAGACTGATGATCTTCAATTGGCTGGTGCGCTAGATGGTCAGCCAAGACACTACCTTTGATAGCTTTCTGAGCTCGATACTCAATATCATACTCAGACAATAACATCTGCTAACGGGCAATCCTCCCAGTTAAAGCAGGCTTCTCGAAGATATACTTAATTGGATCCATTCTGGATATCAACCAAGTTGTATGATTTATCATGTACTGGCGCAAACGCTTAGCAGCCCAAGCTAAAGCACAGCACGTCTTCTCGAGCATAGAGTACCGAGACTCACAATCAGTAAACTTCTTACTGAGGTAGTAGATAGCAAACTCCTTCTTCCCTGATTCATCTTGTTGACCGAGTACACAACCCATCGAGTCTTCAAGAACTGTTAAGTACATAATCAGAGGTCTTCCTTCTACTGGCGGAGACAAAATCGGAGGTTCAGACAGATACTCTTTGATACTGTCGAAAGCTTTCTGGCAATCCTCGGTCCAATCATGAGACTGATCTTTCCGGAGGAGCTTGAATATCGGCGCACATGTGGCAGTCATGTGGGATATAAATCTGGAAATGTAGTTCAAGCGGCCAAGAAAACCTCGAACTTGCTTCTCAGTCTTGGGTGCAGGCATCTCTTGTATTGCTTTGACCTTTGCAGGATCAACCTCAATACCTCTTTCACTTACCACAAAACCCAACAACTTGCCAGAACGGACTCCAAAAGTACATTTGTTCGGATTCAGACGAAGCTGGAATTTCCTCAAACGCTGAAAAAGCTTCAACAAATGCTCAATATGCTCAACTTCCGTTCGGGACTTAGCAATCATATCATCAACATAGACTTCTATCTCCTTGTGCATCATATCATGAAACAAGGTAGTCATAGCTCGTTGATACGTGGCTCCGGCGTTCTTCAAACCGAAGGGCATCACTCGATAACAGAATGTTCCCCAAGGTGTGATGAATGTTGTCTTCTCCATATCCTCTGGTGCCATCTTGATTTGATTATATCCGGAAAATCCGTCCATAAAGGAAAAGACTTTGAATTTAGTTGTATTGTCTACCAACATGTCAATGTGTGGTAGAGGAAAATCATCTTTGGGCTAGCTTTATTCAAATCTCTGTAATCAACGCACATACGGACTTTTCCGTCCTTCTTAGGAACAGGCACAATATTGGCCACCCATAGAGGATATGTCGAAGTCACCAGAAACCCCGCATCAATTTGCTTCTGAACTTCCTCTTTGATCTTCACTGCCATATCTGGATGAGTTCTTCTGAGCTTCTGCTTCACAGGCACGCACTCAGGCTTCAAAGGCAGGAAATGTTGCACAATATCTGTATCTAAACCCGGCATGTCTTCATAGGACCAAGCAAAGATATCTGAATATTCTCGTAGCAAGCTGATCAAATCTTCTTTAACAGACCCTTCAAGAAGTGCCCCAATCTTCACCAGGCGCTCACAATCTTCAGATCCCAAGTTGACTGTTTCCAAGTCTTCGAGATGCGGCTGAATGATCTTCTCTTCGTGCTCAAGGAGACGAGTGATCTCATCAGGAATCTCTTCAACGTCATCTTCTTCTGCCTCAAATACAGGGAATTCAAAATTGGGAGATGGCGTTGGATCATTATGTTCAATGGGTTTTAGGATCAACCTGCATAATGATTTTGGTTAAGAAAAACTTCAGAATTTAAACAAGCAAATCATTATGCAGATGAAAGAATGTTGCTTTTACAGCTTTTGTTTTTGGTTTTTTATGGTTTTTTGTGATCACTGATTTCATAAAGAAAAGCAAAAAGTGAAAACAAAGGAAAAACAAATGTTTAACAATGCAAAAATTGAATGAAAACATCATTGTATATATGCTTTGCCAACAATGTCATCACTTCTCCTTTTGGCATGGGAGAAGGGTTTTAAACAAAATGAAAAATTACTCTGATCTATGGACAACTGTAGGAACATCCACAGCGACCCAATTGTGGCAGACACCACCAGGAATAACAAAGTTGTTCAGATCTTCTGCATCTTCTTCTTCAATGATAGCAGCAGCTTCCTCTTCTGCAGGTTGATCAGCGTGAATGAATCCTCCACTGGTGAACAGACCTTGCTCATTGCATGCCCCAGAACCAAAGCCAATGCCAGCCCGGGATCGATTATCTTCGAGTTCAAGCACTTTCCCTAATCCAGCGACTGCACCACATTCAATGGCCAGCTTCGCATCACGGTAGGAAGTGAATGAAGGAGACTTCTTCTCGATTGGTTTATCAATAGATAAAGCTTGAAACTGAGTTCCAACTTCATCCTCTGCATCAATGTACGAGAAAGAAGACAGATTACTGACCAGGAGAGCCTTTTCTCCCCCTACTACAACCAATTTCTTGTTTTTCACAAACTTCAGCTTTTGGTGTAGGGTGGATGTCACGGCGCCAGCCTCGTGAATCCATGGTCTGCCCAAGAGACAGCTGTATGATGGGTGAATATCCATTACTTGAAAAGTGATCTGGAAATCACTTGGTCCGATTTTGATTGGGAGATCAACTTCCCCAATCACGGTCTTACGCGACCCATCAAAAGCTTTTACAACAACCCCACTCTGCCTCATAGGAGGACCTTGATACGACAATCTGGAGAGTGTGGATTTTGGCAATACGTTCAAGGACGATCCAGTGTCCACCAGTACATTGGACATTGCATCAGATTTGCAATTCATGGATATGTGTAAGGCCATGTTGTGGTCTCTTCCCTCCTCAGGGAGATCAGCGTCACAAAAGCTCAGAGTGTTGCAAGCGGTAATGTTTGCAACAATGCTATCGAATTGTTCCAAGGTGACGTCGTGATCGACATATGCCAGGTCCAAGACTTTCTGAAGAGACTCCCTATGAGGCTCTGAATTCAACAATAGAGAAAGGATGGAAATCTTGGAGGGCGTGTGTAGAAGCTGGTCTACAATATTGTACTCACTCTTTCTGATGAGCCTCAGCATCTCATCAGATTCTTCATCAACAATGCCACTTGGGCCACCTGAAGAAATGGGAGTTTTTTGTACAGAGGAGGAAGGCTGGGCAACAGCAAGTGCCGGATTCTGAACATTCACAGCGTTCCCTACGGGATGCACAACAGATTCAGAAGGAACAGCCTTAGCAGGCACAGAAAACACACGACCGCTCCGGGTCAACCCACTAACATCAGCAATAGTGGTCACGGAAGTAGACGGCAGAGGTACCTCAACCCCATCCTGGACAGCAACAGGATTGTACCGGAATGGTACAGCTTTATCAGATGAATACGGCACTGGGCCGGCTGGCTCGATGATCAAAGCAGGGGAAGCCTTCGGTTTGTTGCTATTGTAGCGAATAACAACAGGCTCAGGCAATTTGAACACCGGGGAGATGACACTCACTTCGGGCTCAACAACATCAACATTGCGATTCTGGAGAATCTCAATGGTACCTTCATTCAACAGCATTTGCAATTCATTGCGAACTTGGTCACAACCCAAACGATTGACCGAGCAGACGCGGCACTGGTCATGGTTATGCTTCAAATAGCTGTGCTGACACAGCATCTTATGTAATCCAACCAATGACTGCCGGATATGACTGACATACTTCACTTTGTACTTCCCAAGGTCTTCCTGGATCATATTCACAGACTTCCCATGCGAAGGCAATGGGTTCCTGGTGACGTTCGGGTTAGAGTCTTCAAAACTCAGAATTCCGCTTCTCATAAGGTCTTGAACCTTATTCTTCAGCGGGAAACAGTTCTCTACATTGTGGCCCGGAGCACCGGAATGGTAGACACAATGCTGGTCTGGTTTGTACCACCATTGCGGGTTGGCAGGAATAGCAGGAGGATCCCTGGGTGAAACCAACTTCCTCTCCAACAAGGAGGGATAAAGCTCTGCATATGTCATCGGAATAGGGTCGAAACTGACCTTCTTCCTATCATAATTCATGTTGGCCTGATTGGTCGTACTTCCACGAGGCTGGTAAGCCTGTTGCTGTGGACGTTGCTGTTGCTGTTGATATTGCGGTTGTGGATATTGCTGCTGATGCTGATACTGTTGAGCATTATCCTTGAATACAGGTGCCACACTAGCCACCTGATGCTGATGTCTGGAATGATGTGCAGGCTTCCTCTGAACAGAGGGTCTTCGATGCTTTGGCTGAGACTGCACAGCATGCGCTTCGCCTTCTTTCCTCTTAAACGCTCCATAACGCTTAGAGGAAGAACCATCATCTTTAGCTAACCGTCCTTCGCGGACGCCTTCTTCAAGACGCATCCCCATGTTCACCATCTCGGTGAAATCAGAGGGAGCGCTGGCCACCATTCTCTCATAATAAAATGACCCAAGAGTCTTCAGAAAGATCTTGGTCATCTCTTTCTCTTCTAATGGTGGAGTGATTTGAGCTGCCAGCTCACGCCATCTCTAGGCGTACTCCTTGAACGTCTCTTTGTCCTTTTGCGACATAGACCTGAGTTGATCTCTGTCAGGCGCCATGTCAACGTTGTATTTATATTGCTTGACGAAAGCTTCGCCAAGATCATTGAAAGAGCGGATGTTGACGCTGTCCAGGCTCATGTACCAACGAAGAGCAGCACCAGACAAACTGTCTTGAAAATAGTGGATCAAGAGTTGATCGTTGTCTGTCTGCGTGGACATCTTTCTGGCATACATGACCAAGTGTGCCAAAGGACAAGTGTTCCCTTTATACTTCTCAAAGTCTGGGACCTTGAATTTGACTGGTATCTTCACACCGGGAACCAAGCAAAGTTCGGCTGCTGACTTGCCGAAGAGATCTTTGCCTCTAAGAGTTCTCAATTCCTTTCTCAGCTCCAGGAATTGGTCGTTCATAGCATCCATTTTCTCATGTACATCTGAGCCTTCAGAAGCTTCAGAGTGATAAATGGTGTCGTCTACCCTCGGCATGGTATGCACGACAGGAGGAACAGGAATAGGGACCGGGCTAGATGCCGGCATTTGAGCAAATGTAGGAGCTGGCAGATCAGGCATAAAGCCAGGAGGCATCCCCCAAGGAAAACCGGGAGGCATGGCGTTTGGCTGATGGGCACTGACAGGCACCGATGAAGTAGCTATCTCAGAGATAACCGTCCGCTGAACCGGAGTTGCTGGCTGTTGGGGAGCAGGCTGATTCTGGGCAGCGAGAAGTTGCTCCATCAGAGCGCCAAGTCTGGCGACTTCATCTCTCAAACTCTGATTCTCTTGTTCCAATTGCTCCATGATCCTTGCAGAGTTGACTCTCGTATAATACCGGTGAGTCAGCTTGTCTTCAAAATAAATGAAGAGCAGATGTTAGAACCAGAAGACCAGAAAAATGGGTACCTGTTTATGCAAGAATGATGCATGAAATGCTTGTGCAAATGCTTTGATTTTCAAGGAACCCTTAGGGTACATTTTGCAATATTTTTGAATATTAAACATTTTGATTGCTCATGGAAAATGTTTCATTCAAAATATTAAGACAAAGAAGTACAGCATTCTTTTTTTAAATATTACAAAGAGAAAAGGTAAATAACATCCTATGGATCCCTATTAGCTCGGGATGCTGGAAGACGAGAAGTGTACAACTTCTTGATCTCTCTCTCATAGGCGGCCTCCATATCAGCTTTCTCCTTTGCAAGTTGATCATACTTCCTTTTCCAGAATTTGGATGACTGAGGAAGTAGAGAAGTCCAAGTGTCGTTCGGGTCGTCGATCACTCGGTGCTCGAGAAATTCAATCATATCATCCTTCTCCTTGAGCTGCTGCAGCAATTCCTCTCTCTCGCGGATCCAGGCACGCGAAAGGTCTTCTTCTCTCAACTCCTCTACACGTTGGGTAGGGAGGGTTGAAGGCCCAGCCACATCCAACAGTGTAGGTCTCGGATGATCATACGGCATCAGGTAGGTAGCAGCCCTCTGTCTGACCCAAGAGGTGTATGGCTCCAAAGCAATGCAGTTCTTTGGACCCAATTCGTTCCTACTCTTTATGCGAATATTGCGCCAAGCGCGGACGAATCTGGCTTTCAGGCCTTGGGGATCTTTACCCTCCTGAAAGAACACACCTTCTAACAGAATGTTATGGGGTTTATCTTTTAGGGGGAACCCAAGCTGACGACGTGCAAGCGTAGGGTTGTAGGTAATCCCACCACATGTACCAAGAAGAGGCACATTAGGGAATTCACCACAAGAATTGATGATCTGGACGGTATCATACACGCGATCATACCAGGTGATATCATCATTGGTGAGAGACATGAGTCTCTGAGACCACCGTAGACATCCCTTGTTCTCCTTGAAAGCAACTGTCTGCGGCAAGTGCGAAATAAACCACTTGTACAGCAGGGGTAAACAGCAGACAATGACCCCTCCATTCTTCATATTCCTCAGATGCATGGAGACATATGCATCACCCAACAAGGTCGGAACCGGATTAAGGACTGAAAAGATCCTAATGGCGTTCATGTCAACGAACTTGTCAAAGTTGGGAAACAGCACCAATCCATAGATGAGCAACACGAATAGAGCCTCAAAGGCATCCTCACTCATGGCCTTCCCATAAAAGGTTGCTTGGGCAATGAGGAACTCGGAAGGAAAACCCTGAATTCCGCCTTTGGTAGTCAGATTAGCTCTAATCAGATCTTCATCTATGTGCAACAGACTGGAAATCTCTCGAGCAGATGGAATACTCTTTAAGCCACTGAACGGCACTTGATCCAGAATCGGAATCCCAATAAGGTGAGAGTATTCTTCCAAAGTCGGCAACAACTGGAAGTCCGGAAATAAGAAGCAATGATAGAGCGGATCATAGAACTGAGCAAGAGTGCTCATCAATCCCTCATCCACCTGAGTAGTCAGCAACGGCAGAAGCTTCCCATAGCGAGCTTTGAAACCCAAGGGATCTAATACATACGATGTCAGATTCCTTAACTCTTTGACATCAGGCTGCTTAAAGCTGTACTTCTTTGTGTGCCTTTTTGGTCTTTCCATGTCTGAAAATTTTGCAAATAACCCTTTAAGTTCCTTGAAAATTTTCTCTTTTGATGACATGAATGCGGATGAATGCGTGAATGCATGAATGCAACAAACACACTCAAGGATCAAGCAAAGCACACCAAACAAAGGTCGTGGGAAAGCTCTATGTATCCCTAATATCAATCATCCATTTTGGTGGATTTAGGTTTTCACCTTATCGACACCCAAGTTCCATTGATATTAACGGTACATGAACCGGTTCAAACATTCCTAATATCAACCAGCCGCTTTGATGGATTTAGGTTTTACACCTGATCCGGGATCCATTGATATTAACAATGTTTGAACGACTCAACCACGAATCACGGGTTTGTTGAGAGTCACGAGCATGGAGTCTCGGTTAAGAACCACCCAAAGGGAGTGTACTAGGGTTTAAACCTGCCAGGCATGTTCTATCAGAGGTTCCCATAATCATCGTTCCATCTTTCGAATATTATCGGAGGAACGAATACTCGTATTCCAAGAATATTCTCAAGAGAAACTCTTATGAGTGTAGTATCGCGTAACAATCGTATCAGAACTGACATCTGAACGACCTCCGCACTACGGTCCTAAAAATAGGCCAAGATGGGTTTGGTAAACTACGGTCCTTGGCTTCTGCGGAACATGATTGAAAGAATAATGCCTAACCACAAATAACTTGTGTGACATTATTAGTTCAACATGACCTCCACCAAATGAATGGGCTCGCAAGTCAACTGGCTAAGGACTACTCCACACCAGTCGACAAGACTATGCCATTCTCCTATCCTAGAGAGCACTCGAGTTCGGGTATAGAACTCATCTCACAGATCACCAAAGCAAACAGCAAATGTATATCAAGCAATTCACACATTACAATCAATACATTCATCCCAAATTGTACAAAAATATGTCAGATAAAGGATAACAATATAGCACAACAAGGGTGAAAAGTAGGCAATACAACCAGAGATTCTGGTGAGATCTCCCCAGCAGAGTCGCCACTTTTCTGTAGCGGTGTATTCGTCGCTATATGATCTATTGATTAAATCATAAGCTAAGAGATACATGAAAATTTCGAGTCGCCACCGCACTTTTATTTATCCAAAGGACTGGCTAAAAAGCGAACAAAAGCCTAAGAAGTTTTACACGTAGAAAACTAATAAAAAGATCAGAGATTCTGGGTAAGGGGTAAATTACGCAATGGGAAGGTGTTAGGCACCCACTACGTCCTAGGTACTCCTAGGGAGCCCTTTTCACACTTGTTATGCAAAATTATTATTTGTTATGACAAAAGCATTGTGCAAACATGATTGGGATGATGAGAAAAGAATATACATTTTTATTATTATTGGGTTCGAACGGATGAACCCGTTGCCTACGTACCTTCCATCAAAGGTAAGGATCAGAACGCCGTAGTTCGGCTAAAAGATTTCCAAAAGTGGGTTAGGTTCAATTTTAAACACAAACCCTAGGTCTTACGTTATCCACGGGAGAAAACTCAACCTTATACAGACAACAACGTCCACCATGTGAGAACAGCTTCAACTGGCCAGAGAGGGGTTAACCCTATAATAGGCGAGGAAGACTTACAATTCAATCACTAAAGACAGAAGGTGAGATTAACATCAACCACTAAGATAAATCAAACCTATAGCTCATGTATGAAAAGATTAATGGACAAAGCCAAAACAAGTGAATGAGTGAAGTTACTGATTATGATTATGAAAATGGAGTCAAAGTATGATTAAGATCAATTCAAATAAGTATTATGAAATGAAGTTTGTGAAAAGTCAAGGACTTGAGTCCAGGTTTTTAGTTAGAAAACAATGAGAATGTTTGCACAACACTTATGTCAAGTTTAAAAGATAAAGTGTGAAAAGTTAGGACATAGTGAATGATGAATGGATGAAGGATGGAAAGTAAAACTTCTTAGAAGGTTCACTTCTTGAAATCATATAGCAAATGATTCAAGTGTGTCCTTTGGAATAGCAATGGATAATAATAACAAAGCAAGAAAGACGGATATCGGATGCCAATCAATGGTCTTATACCAATCTCCTAAAACAGAATGGGATGTCAGATGCCACTCAATGGACTTACACCAATCTCCACAGAAGAAAAACAAGAAAATGAGATATGGAAGTCAACTGCCAATCTATCTGGACTTAGGTTAACTCCACAGTATGGTCATAGGAATACCAATGCCACGTCACAGGGACTTACAATGGATCCTCACATACAAGAACAAGAGCAACAACTGGTCACAGGAATGCAAATGCCAACTTACAGGGACTTATAATTGCAACCTCTCATACAAACAGATGAAACAAACTATGATCACAGGAAAGCAGATGCCAACTTACAGGGACTTATAACTGCAACCTCACATACAAATCAAACAGATCACATTATGATCACAGGATACAGATGCCAACTTACAGGGGCTTATAACTGTATCCTCACATACAAAACCAAACAGATCAAATTATGATCACAGGATAACAGATGCCAACTTACAGGGACTTATAACTGTATCCTCACATACACACAGATAAACAGAAGATATGAGTGACCAACGAGGTCTTACACTCTATCCTTCCATATCACAGGAGCAAATGCCAAAGCAATGGACTTACAATTGTCCTCAATGGGCAAACAACAATGATAGCATCACAAAAGCAAATGAGATGATCATGCATTAATGGCAATTGATGGTGATGATAAATGCATAGCATATAGGCAAACAAGTGCATATGAAGCAAACAGTCAATCAATGAATAGCAAACAACACACTCTATAGCCAAACAATGGGGGCTCACACAAGAGGGTTTGACTTTAAAAGCCCACTGTAATGGGTGAAGGTTGCTCTTAACCTGGCCATTGAGGGACTCAGATGAAGCAGATGAATAGGTGATGAGGATATGCCTCATTGCTTCTATCTCAAATCAGAGAGAGCATAAAGAAAGTGTGGGAGTTCAGAAAGTAGGAACTCTCTCCACATTATTGACTCGATTAGATCTTGGGTATTTATCTCAATGCTTCAACCATGTAATGGGAGCAAAGAGAGGACACACTGAATAGTGGGGGATAGATTGCTTATCCCTACCTTCCACCAATTGCCTTACTTGAAGGACTTTTCCTGCTTAGGACAAATATAAACAAACACAGGCATTGCCTCTTAAGGAGGACTTCAGACAGTTTGCCCGGTCAAATAACAGACCGGGTCTCCAGACTACATGAAGAAGAAGTAATTATACCTCAAAGCAAATGCTAAATAGCAAAGCAAGCAATCAAGTTCAAAGAACTTAGGCAACTAAAGTACCTGAAAAAGTCAAAACAGTTAGTAAACAGCTCAACAGTCAAAATCAAAAGGAAATAACCAACAGTCAAACAGAAGGACCAATTGTGTGAGGCACAAAGACTCAAGCATATGAGTCAACCTACAAAACAAGTGTTAGCACATGATAAACAAATCAACTCAATCAAAATTGAAAGGTCTTTGAGGCATTGGTGCTCAACCTGAAACAGATGAACTCAACATAAGCTTAGAAGACCACTAGGACTAGCCTAGGGTCAAAGATGAAAGAAAAAGTCAAGGCAGCAAGCAATGTTCAATCAAAGTCAAATTCAATCATGTAGGAAGCAAACACAATTGGATTCAAACTTGTATCATGCATCGAGGTCATTTCATATGCAAAAGGATGCAAAGCATGGCAAGAGAAGCATACAAAAGTCAACAGCAAAGACTTCATTCAAAAGTCAACTCAAACATTTTCAAAAATCATGAGATAAATCACACTCAATCCTAACATCTAACATGGTATACATGTAAAATTTCAATGCATTTGGATGAGAGGAAGGCAGTCAATGAAATTCATGAAGTCAAACCAAATTCAAGTAAGCATGGTGAAAGTCAACAAGCATAGGTCAACTTCAAAAAATCATATCAATTTGAAAACAGAAGAGAAATGAATGAGATTAACACCAATGCAAAGCTTGAGATGTCTAGTTATCACATATGAAATTTCATGATCATACAGTATGATTTGAGAATTTCACAAAAGATTTGGCAAGGCATAGCACAAAAAGTCAACAAATGACCACATATGGAAGAAAATTCTCAATCAAATGGAAAACAGCAAGATTAATTCCAAGAAAATTCATACATCAATTAGACATACAAGGGATCATTCATGCAAAATTTGGAGTCATTTGGATGTGGGGAAGTGTGTGAACAAATTTGTGAAAATGCATGATCATGGCATAGCACCAAATGCAACACACAACTTCAAAAAATCATAACTATCAATCCACAAATGATAAATGCACAAACTTGATATGGAAATGAAGGTCAATGTGTCTAGTTCTACCACAAAAAATTTCAAGCTCATTGGATGCAATATGACAATTTCACAAAGAGAATGGCACAATGTATCATTTGGCATACATGTCAAGAAAATAATTATCAATTAAAAACCAGCCAATGGAAAATTAATTAAAATTCACCATAAAATAGTAGACATCTTTGTGATCATCATGCAAAAAATTTCATAATTTTTGAGTGAAAATTGAATGAGAAATGAATTGTTTAAGTTGAGTGAATAATTGGAACAAGTATGAACAAGAGCATGGTCAAACAAGGTCAACAATGGCATTTGTGTAATATTTGCTTCATTAATCAAAACTACTACTGCGTTTTGGCAAGGCAAAACGAAATGTTCTGATTGGCTCCCAGCCAATAGAACAGTACATGGCCAAACAAGTTCAAATTTCTGGTTTTTTCCAAATGAGACTTTAAGGTTTAAGCAGCAAAGGCAATTGCAAACAAACATCAGCACAAACTTAACATCATGCAATCATCATTCACATAGATTTTGGAAATTCAGATGTAAAGCTCATGAACAGCAGGGCAATCATGTTCATGGTTTATTAACAGCATGCCAAATTCAAACAACATGGTAGACAAATGGCAAAAGCAATGATTCATGTAATTACCAACAGTAGCAGCCATCAACACTCATGCATATATGAACTGGATTTCTAGAAATATGCTAGGTTTTCATGACAGCAACATTCATCACTTCATGCTCATAATCCTCAACTAACACTCGAAACAAGTAGATTACACAACAGCACATAAACAGCATGGTCATGGAAATGTGTAGCAGCAGGACATACATGTGTAGTTACCAACATCCACACCAAAACTTGGTCAGCAATTACAACAGCAGGGCATAACAGGATTCTTCAATACAACCATAACACAACAACAAACCAATGCCAACAGTTCATGAGGAAATCTTGCAAGTTTATGGTTCAAGCACTAACAGCATTCATCACCAGTCTACAGCAATGGCCAACAGCATAAACAACAATAACAGGCAACAGCATGAAAAAATTATTGGACAGTTTGAGGTTTAACAGCATGGCAGCTCATGTATTCATCAAAATCATCATTGATTGAAGTTCCAACCAACAAGCAACCAAACAACAGCATGGCTAACAGTATAACAGTGACAACATGTTCAAACAAATACAAACAATAGCAGGCCACATGTCTCATAGATTTTCTGGAAATGATAGGATTGAAACAGCAGCAGGTCAATGTTTATCATGTAATCAAAACAAGTTCATCACCAAAACATTTTCTCAACCAAAAGTCAAGAGGCATGGCAGTCAGCAAGGCAATGACAAAGTTCATGTAAAATTCGACCAGCATACAATAATCATCATCATGTAATCATTAATCAATATTCTATCATGGCAAACCACATAGCAGCTAAGCAACAGCATACAGCACGAACAAACATAACATGAATTATGGTAGATTTCTGGACATGTCCATAGAGTTTCAAACAAGCAGCAAAATTTATGTTCCAGCTTTATCAATCAGTCAAAAACCAACAGCAACATGGAATTTCAAGCACCAAAAGACAAACAGCATGAACAAGTGATTGTGATATTCATATTGCAAACAGACAACAGCAACATTTATGTTTTAAAACTGCAGCAAGGTTTAGCATGGCATCAATGTGTTCATCCATATCCAAACGAAATTTGATCAGCATACAATCAACATGGTATTGGCTCAGGTAATATCAATTAGCAACTAAATAAACACGAGCATAGTTCCATGTAATTAACATTGAGGTCATGGTAATTGCAGTTCCAACAACACATAACTGATATGGCATTGTTAATGTCCATAATGCAACCAAACAACAGCATACAATATGTTCATGCATGGATTTCAGGACAATTCAAATGGGATTTCAAGAAAAATGCAGCAAGGTTTTCATGTGTAGCACCAACCAATGACAAAGCAAGACATGGATCTTGGAAAATTCTGGGCCCATTCATGATTCAAGCATAACAGTAGCAACAACATCAGGTTCATGCTCATGATTCATCATTATTCAAACATCAATCCATAACAAAGCAACAATTAGTCATGAACACAAAACTGGACAGGGCAGGTTGTAGCAGCAGCCTAATTCATTCATCAGTCTACAGCAACAGTCATAATTATCATGTGCTCATCATGTTTTAAAAAAAAAATCAAACTAAAATCAAACCAAGCAAAACACAACAGCAGATAACAACATAGCATTTGTACTCAACAGCAGCACAAAAATCGACCAGCCATAACAGCACTCATCATCCAAGCAAAGTCTGGACAGGACAAATATTTTAACAGCACATGTACACATTTATCATGAAATTTCAACATACTCAGAAAGTAAAATCAAGTAAACCAAAAGCTGTATTCAAGCATGGTGATGACAAAACCAAGCATAATTTTCAGCACAACAAACTATGGAGTGAGATTCAACCAGAAATGCAAAGGACCAATAATCTTATTTTTCAGATTTCTCCCTCCTGAGGGCATCAATTCAAACAGGGCAAAGCAATCTAGAATCAGCATTTGAGGATCTTTCACAAACATAGTATGGCATGGCAAAAGAGAAGATAGATTACTTACTTGTTTTGGAAGAAAATGTTGAAACAGTGGTGCTTTGGTCGATTCAAGCTCAAACAGTTGGAGATTGTGCTTGGTAGTGAAGGATGATGAAGCTTGTTCAGCTCAAACTTGCTTGGAAACTTCCACAACTCGAATTGCCATTAAAGGATGCTTGCAAAAACAGAGTGAGAGGACAGGGTTCCAGCTTGGTTTGGATGGTGAAAATGCACTCAAAATGTTGTCCAAGTAGTGAAGGAAGCAAGAGTTTCTTGTGGTTTGTGATGATCCTTTCACTTCGAGCCAAAATACCAATTTGCAAGAGAGGAGAGAATGTGTATTTTCTGTGTGGTAGGCTGCAGAACTAGGGTTTGTTTGGACAGAAAAACCATTATATATCACCTGTTTAATACCACTTAATCAAATGATAAGCTGGTTTTGTGTGTAATGATCATTTTGCAAATTGCTAATTGTGGAACAAATGGAAAAAATGGAGGGTGTGTTTGCTGCGAATGGGCCTGCAATCAGGCTGGAAACAGACTGCATTTCTGCTGCTTTGGTTGTACATATGGAATGCTGCAGCATGTTGTACTGGTTTTACTCTTTTTGTACCTCTATTTGCAATATTGCCAAATGTGCATTTTGATTCAAAATAATGATGGAATGATGGTATGGACATGGTTTTGGAATTGGAACAAGTCACAAATGTGATATGGAACATTTCCCAATTGACCAAATCAAGAAAAAGTCAAAAACTCAAAAAGTCAAAGTTTGGTCAAACTTTGAATTTAAATGCAAAAGGTCCAAAAATGCCATTTTGATTGGCAAGGTTTTAGGTCATGAAATATATATTTTTGGAAAGAGGATGAAAAATGTGGTTTGTAGGAAAAAACCCCACCAAATTTGGCCTTATGGTTTGAGAGATATGGCTTGTTGAAGTTCAAAAATTGGTGAAAATGATTTGATCATATCTTGACAACCACACATGGGATTTTGATGTTCTTGGACTTTTTGAAAATGGGAAGACAAGATCTTCAACTTTCATGTTGGGCAAAAATTCATTTGGAGCTTGTATCATGATGCAAGTTTAAGATCAAGAAGTTTCCATTTTTGGCAGTTGAAATTACAGGTCCACTTTCTATTTCTGGACAATTTCTGATTTGACTTGATTTTCTTCCATGATGAGGTTTGACATGATAGATGAGGCTTATACAAGCATGAATGAACTCCTTCAAAACAATTCTATCCATTAAATCCTTGATTAAATCAACTGTTGACCAAGTTTGACTGTCTGTTGACTTTTCTAGGGTTTTGGACTGATTGAACTTCTTCTGATGATTTCCAAACCCTAAATCCTTGAGACCTTGACTTCAAATGATGTCTCAAGTTGTATGAACCTTTGATTAATGATCATGGTGCCCAAATTCTGCAAGAATGGCCACCATCCATTGCTTTGACTGATCAATGACTGACTTTGACCTAATTGCTGATGATTGCTTCCACTGCAAGCAGCAAGGTTAAACAGACAATATTTTTGTACTTTTTGAATGATAAACATATGAAAGCAAAGATATACAAATGCAAAGTATGCTTGGTGATCAAGAAACAAACCTACAAGGCAATCTACCCACTAGGAGGGGACAAAGGCATGCAATGATCCTTGAGGCCATGATATGAATGATATGGGCCATGAGAGATCTTAGGGCCCAAAATTGGGGTCTTACAGGTTCCTTTGCCAATTCTCTTGTGTCTTTATTATCAATTAATTCATGCCTTTCCTGCACAATAACAAACACATCAAAGGCACCAAGCTTGTTTATCAATGTACGCATTCCATGTAAAATAAATGTGATTTTGACAATTTTAGCAAGGCAAAAGAGTGAAAGATGCCCACATATGATAGCTCAAATAAGCACTTTTGGGCATCTAACAACTCTCCCCAACTAGATTCTTGCTTGTCTTCAAGCAAAGTATGCCTCTTGAAAGACAAGAGGATTTGCATAAAGAAACGGTTTCTCCGAAGTTGGATAAACGGCTCAAACACAAGCGAAATTCGCATATACAAGTTCCCAACGGTTTGAATAAAATAATACCTAGGAACTTAAACTTAAATAGCAATGCAAAATATTTATCTATCTACAACAATACTCTTCTGAATGAATCATCCTATCTCTCCTCTTCGAATCAGGAATGAAGATTTTGCGCGTTTGCAACCGCGGGACTAATCTCGCTCTCTAACAAATAATGAAGAAATCAAACAGATTCATACAATGTCTAATCAATTAAAAATGGTACTGTGGAAGCATAAAGATCACTAAGGGCTTTTCGGTTGAAGTTTGGTCAGGTTAACAAACAAGGGTCATTTCTAAGGCCATTGAAACGAAAGTGCCGATGCAAAAGAGACATTCACAGTATTATTCACACTACTCGACTTGTTTCATCTGTTTCTTATTTGTAACCTTCACAACACATATTCCACAACTCAACTCTTATTTTTCACTATTTTTCTTCCAAGCAAGCATTCATTTTCATTCTTTATATTTTTGTTCTTTTCTTTCACATCAAATGTACAAAACAGATGTTTCTTTTCTATATTTTCTATACATATATTTTTCTATGCTTGCTCGGTTTTTCTTTTCTTTTTCAAGAGTTGTGGTGCTTACCAATTCTTTTTCGTTCTCCCCAACTTATTTCTTCCACACCCTAAGTGAATGCTCTTACCTTTTTACGGCAAAAGAACAATAATCAATATTTTCCGGGTTGTAAAAAAAGATTTTTGAGATCTCGCTTTATTTCAAGCCGAGATTCAACTGTTTAGGCTCAAAGGGGTTAACAAATACTCTCTCTGCTCACAGGTAAGTTGTTTTTGGATGTAGTTGTGCTCGAAAGAAAACAAGTGCCTTGATCATTTCTAATTGCTTCCACAATTTCACAATAATAACAGACAAATAATGAATCACATGAATCAACAAAACTTATTAGAATCCAGCATTTAAGTGAACAATGGAGGTTTCCTCACACTTTGTGGTTTTAGGTTCTAGATGAAACATTCATTCAATTATGTTGCACAAAGACAATATTCAATTTACCAAAAAGAGTAAAGTTCCTAATGCATTCTAAAATTCTAGCCGACGGTAACCATGTACCTTAGCTTCATTCACTTGTTATTCTTATCATTGCCATCCAAGCTCGGATGCACCTTCATTGGGTACTTCTTGAGGAGCAACCAATCTAGAAGGGTTTGCCACTCATTCAACCAAAAATTTATTAAACACACAAAATTAACAACAAACATAAATAACATTAACTGAAAAATAAATTTTGTTCGTGGGGGACAAAACACCCCAATAGTACAACCCATGGTCAAAATACAAAATTCGAAAGTACAAATAAAAATGACATAATAAAAACTGAAATACA
Source organism: Lathyrus oleraceus (assembly GCF_024323335.1). Lineage (NCBI taxonomy): Eukaryota > Viridiplantae > Streptophyta > Magnoliopsida > Fabales > Fabaceae > Lathyrus > Lathyrus oleraceus. Next base: position 65,489,936 of record NC_066585.1, read on the forward strand.
AATACTCAAAAACTTAACCCACAAAGGGCTCAAGACTCCTCTTCACTACCGGCCTCAGAACCGGTAGCCTCATCATCAATATCCTCATCATCAGCTTCAGCTCCCTCCCCCTCACCATAGACTGGCCTGTCCACAGGCCAATTAGCGTTGAGCATAAACTGCTCACGCGCTAACAATGCTCGAGCACCGGAGGGGTCATTACCTTGCAGCTCCAACCTCTGCATACTGTTGTGCATGTCAATCATAGCTCTTTGGGATGCTGCCATCCACTCAAAACTGTAGTCACAAACAGCCCTCAGGTACGGATCAAGTCCGGGAGAAGAAGCACAAGGACCATCAGCAGCCCGAGTACTTCCCGAGGCCGCACTGCCAGCGGTAGCCTTAGCTCTACAATACTTAGCTACATACCGATCATCAATTGGAGCCGGGATCCTAACCTGTCCACGAGACGGAAGTCTCACCCTAGCCTGAATACATAAGCTCATAATCAAACACGGGAAGGCCAGTGGGCAATTCACACGAGCCCCCGATTTCATCCCACTCTCAACCACAGTCTTCAGCTCATTGGCGATTATCCTCGCCACATCAATCTCAACATTAGTCAGGATGCAATGGACTAAATGTGCCACTGGGATCGGCACAGTAGAGGTGTGTGATTTGGGTTGGATGTTGGTTAAAACCAGAAGTAGAATCAGCTGAGCCATGGGAGTCATGTCCTCCCGGTGATATCTCACAGGAACCCCAGATGGGTTCGGCTCAACCGATCTCCCAGCCAAAAGCAGGTAGGTGGTAATGGCAGCGACGTCTCGATGAAGCCTGAGGTCGGTGTGGTACTGGTCTCTCTGATCAGCTCCCAGCTGGAGCGGTTCCCCTAGGATTCTGTTGATCGCATCCCGGTCAAAAGGAATAGTACGCCCGGCAACTCTAGAAACCCAAGTGAAGGGCTCGTCGTCGTCGGGCAGTGCGTTAGCATAGAACTCCCGCACTGTACCAATGTCATAATGCTCCAAGGGACTTATCAGCCTATCCCACTTCTTGGCGTCTATCAACCCGGCGAAAGTTCGGTAAGTGCCCTGCGGGTTGATCAGAAAACGCCTCTCAGGAAGGATTTTTCGCTTCTCCAAAGCGATGTAACGTGCCGCTTGTTTCGGGCCTACGAACTTGTCGTTGTCGAATTGAATCGGCACGGTCCTGGAAGTAGTTGCATCTCCTTTTCTCTTCTTACCAGCTCCAGATCTAGACTCCATTCTGCAAAATATACAAAGAAACAATACACACCAACAAACAGATTAGCCATTAAAACAAAATTCAAATTACTGTCATGTTCGCTGCTGCTTCGCCTAGCGAAGTTGCAGCGAACGTTCGCCCCAGGTCGCCTAGCGAGCTGCTAGCGAACCTTACGGGTTTTGGGATTTTCTGCATTTTCAAAGATGTTTCCCCCAATACCCGTACACCCAAGGTTCCCACAGCAAAACCCAATGATTTCTCATGATAATGAATTGTTCTATGCTATTGGGGATGCCTAATTTCATGGAAAACCTAAAGTAAAATTAAATCCCTAATTTGAAAACCTAAATGTACAACATTGCAAACTCCACAATATCTCATGCAACCTCCATGTTTCCCATACCAAATTTATCCTATTTGCTATGCATATTTGGAATTTAAGAGTAAACAAAAAGAAAAAAGAAGTGGGGCAAACCTTTGGTAAACGGATTTGGAAAAGAGAAGTGGGGAGAGTTTGCAATTGGCGGAAGAAGCACGTGTCGGTGATAAAGATGCAACAGAGGGAGTTTGAGAAACCACGCACGAAATCCTCAGCAGAGCCGTTCAGACAAATTTTTGAAGGTAGGGCAAAATGGCTCTGCTGAAGTGTTTAAAATAAAACAGTGCTGCAGCGCTCGCTGCTGCCTCGCCTAGCGAGCAGCTTGCGAGCATGCTCGCTTCTGCCTCGCCTAGCGAGCTGCAAGCGAGCATGACAGCAAATGCATTTGAAAATGCAGCACTTGCAAGTCATCCAGCCATGTTTCGCACACTGTAACAGAATTCAACATGATACATAAAACAATAAATACTTACAATGTTGGGGTGCCTCCCAACTAGCGCTTGTTTAACGTCGGCTAAGCTCGACGGTGCGATGCTCACAAGGGAGCATCGAGCGGCTGAGCACAACTCTCGCGATCCACATGACCGCCGAGATACACTTTCAATCGTTGGGCATTCACGGTCCAACTGTCTTTCTCGTCCATGTCTTCAATGATAATGGCCCCGTACTCTTTTACTTCTTTCACCCGAAATGGCCCGGACCATTTCGATTTCAACTTCCCGGGAAACAACTTCAACCGGGAGTTGAACAATAGGACCAATTGTCCGGGCACAAATTCTTTGGTACGGATCTTCTTGTCATGATACTTCTTTGCTTTTTCCTTGTACAACCAACTTGAGTGGTATGCGGCATTGCGCATCTCCTCCAACTCAAGTAGTTGTACTTTCCTTTTGTTACCGGCCAAGTCAGGTTCAAAATTTAGAAATTTTAGGGCCCACAAAGCCTTGTGCTCCAATTCAACCGGCAAATGGCATGTTTTACCAAATACCAATTGAAACGGAGTTAGGCCAATTGGAGCTTTAAAGGCCGTACGGTAGGCCCATAATGCTTCGTCCAATTTTTGGGACCACTCTTTTTTAGAATTAGACACGGTTTTTTCTAGGATTCTCTTAATCTCTCGATTAGAGGCCTCCGCTTGCCCGTTAGCCTGAGGGTGGTACGGAGTTGTCACCCTATGCGACACACCATAATGTTTTAGAATTGTTTCCAAAGGTGCATTGCAAAAGTGTGACCCTCCGTCACTTATCAACACTCGGGGTGTTCCAAAACGGGAAAAGATGTTTTTCTTTAAAAATTTTATCACCGTTTTGGCATCCGCCCGAGGTGAGGCAATCGCCTCAACCCACTTAGAGACATAATCAACAGCTACAAGCATGTACTCATTCCCGTAAGAGGGTGGGAAAGGTCCAACAAAATCTATGCCCCAACAATCGAACACTTCCACTTCTTGGATATTTTGGAGAGGCATCTCATCTCTCTTACCTATCCCACCACTTCTTTGGCAACTGTCACAACTTTGCGCATGGGTATGTGCGTCTTTAAAAATAGTTGGCCAATAAAATCCCGATTGAAGAATTTTAGTGGCCGTTCTAACCCCATTATAATGACCGCCATAAGGCGAGTTGTGACAATGCCAAAGGATGCTCTGGGCTTCATCACCAGTTACGCATCTCCTTAACAGGTTATCGCTACCCAACTTAAACAAGTATGGGTCATCCCAAACATAATACTTCGCATCCGAAAGGAACTTCCTCTTTTGGTTCGAAGTTAGGTCGGCCGGCACACAACCACTAGCCTTGTGGTTTGCAAAGTCTGCAAACCACGGCCTAACTTGAACCTTAAACAATTTTTCATCAGGAAATTCTTCCCGGATTTCCTTTTCAGATGCGGTGACCTCGACATTCACCAAGCGGGATAAATGATCCGCTACCAAGTTTTCCGACCCCTTCTTGTCTTTAATTTCGACATCGAATTCTTGTAACAAGAGGATCCAACGGATGAGCCTTTGCTTCGAATCCGGCTTGGTCAGCAGATATTTAATCGCCGCGTGGTCGGTGTACACCACGACTTTAGACCCTATAAGATAGGACCTAAACTTTTCTAGCGCATACACTATTGCGAGTAGTTCTTTTTCCGTTGTGGCATAATTTATTTGAGCCTCGTTAAGAACCTTACTCGCATAATGTATAGCATGAAAAGTTTTGTCCTTTCTTTGGCCAAGTACCACTCCAACGGCATAGTCACTCGCGTCACACATTAGTTCAAAATTTTCCTTCCAATCGGGAGCGACTATTATTGGAGCGGTAACCAATTTTTCTTTTAAAACCTCGAAAGCTTGCAAACAATCGTCGGTGAAGAGAAATACCTGATCTTTGGCGAGTAAATTGCTCAAAGGTTTAGCCACCTTTGAGAAGTCCTTGATGAAGCGCCGGTAGAACCCCGCGTGCCCCAAAAACTACGGATGCCCTTCACATTGACCGGAGGGGTAATTTTTCAATTACGTCAACCTTAGCTCTATCCACTTCAAGCCCCCTTTTAGAGACTTTGTGGCCTAGCACAATCCCCTCGGTCACCATAAAGTGACACTTTTCCCAATTTAGCACCAAATTAGTCTTCACACACCTTTCCAACACCGTCTTCAAATTTGCCAAGCATAGACTAAACGTACCACCAAACACCGAGAAGTCATCCATGAAGACTTCCATTGTTTTCTCTATTAGATCGGCAAAAATAGCTTGGACACATCGTTGGAATGTCGCCGGCGCATTGCAAAGCCCAAAAGGCATTTTTCTGTATGCGAACACTCCAAACGGACACGTGAAAGCCGTCTTCTCATGATCAACCGAGTCAACCGCAATTTGGTTGTACCCGGAGTAGCCGTCTAAAAAACAGTAGTATTGTTGGCCCGATAGTCTTTCAAGCATTTGATCCATAAATGGGAGTGGAAAATGGTCCTTACGAGTCGCGGTATTCAACCGTCTATAATCTATACACATTCTCCACCCCGTTGCTACTTTAGTCGGGATCAATTCGTCTTTGTCATTACGGATTACGGTCATTCCACCCTTCTTCGGAACCACGTGCACGGGACTAACCCACGGACTATCCGAAATTGGGTAAATCATTCCCGCATCCAAAAGCTTCACCACTTCCTTTCTTACAACCTCTTTCATTGTAGGATTTAAGCGGCGTTGTGGTTGAGCCACCGGCTTGAAATCCTCCTCCATCAAAATCTTGTGCATACAATAGGATGGACTAATTCCTTTAAGATCGGAAAGAGTCCAACCCATAGCTTCTTGATTGGTTTTTAGCACAATGATTAGACGGGCTTCTTCTTCTTTTGTCAAAAGGTTGCTTATGATGACCGGCTTTGCCTCGGTCTCATCTAGAAACACATATTTCAAAGTCGAAGGTAACTCTTTTAATTCAATTGGCGCTTTCTCGTCAATTACCTCCTTCTTCAAATTTTCTTCCTCTACTTCCCACGGTTGTAGGTCTTCCAAGCTATCAAGTTCCTTCAAACATTCCTCAAGAGCTAGCTCCTCTTCAACAGTGAAAACCTCTAATGAGTCGTCGAGAGCTAACTCCATAGGAGATATCTCGTGGATATGCTTTGAAACTTCCATAATAGCGTCTCTGATCACATCGATGCGAAAGCTATCATTTCTATCCTTGGAATGCTTCATCGCCTCGAATAGATCAAAGGTGACCTCCTCATTTTGAACACGCACCTTCATTAAACCGTCATCAACATCAATCATCATTCTTGCGGTCTTCATGAATGGTCGGCCCAATATGAGCGGAGCATCATCATCTTCCTCCATATCAATTACAATAAAATCCACCGGGAAAAAGAATTTGTCGACCTTCACCAACACATCTTGGGCTACGCCATGAGGATGGGTCGTCGACTTATCCGCCAATTGTAATGTCATTCGGATGGACTTAATCTCGATGTTGCCAAGCCTCTTGATTATTGACAAAGGTATAAGATTTATGCTCGACCCCAAGTCAATAAGTCCCTTTCCGACATACACATCACCAATTTTAACCGGCAATGTAACTCTTCCCGGATCAACCTCTTTCTTAGGAAGCGTCCTTTGAATGATGGCACTACAGCTCGCATCAAGGACGATGGTCTCCGGTTCCGTATACCTCCGCTTTTTGGTTAGTATGTCCTTCATGAACTTGGCATACTTTGGCATTTGTTCCAAAGCTTTAGCAAACGGAATGTTTATTTGTAATTGCTTAAAAATATCCATGAACCGGGCGTAATGCCGTTCATTTTCCCTTTTGGAAGGGGCATGAGGGTAAGGAAGATTTTGGACCGGAGTAGCGCTCACTACCTCCTTTCCCTTTGCAATTCTAGCACTTTTCCATCTAGGCTTCTTCACTACCTCCCTTAGCACCTCATCATTATTATTTTCCTCAATCTCCACACCTTTTTCTTGTTCAACTTCACCATTATTTTTATTATTTTCAACTACTTCCTCATCACTCCACACTCCTACTTCACCGTCAACATTTTCATCCACTATTTTCTCCTCAATCTCCTTCTCTTTCTCTCTTTTTTCACTCTCCACTCTTTTTTCATTTTCACTACCCAACTCCCTTCCACTTCTCGTCATAATCGCCTTACAATGCTCCTTAGGATTTGTTTGCGTATTGGCCGAGAAAGAAGGACCGGTTTGTTGTTCAGCGAGTTGCTTGGCAAGTTGCCCAACTTGAGTTTCAAGATTTTTTATGGCCGCGTCATTACTCTTTTGATTGGCCATTGACATTTGCATGAATTGCGTCAATGTCTCCTCCAATTTAGAATTGACTACCGGCGGTTGTTGAGATTGATACGGATTTTGGGGAGGATTTTGACGGCTAGAAGAACCACCTCCATAACCTTGGTTATGATAATAGTTACTTCTAGGTTGGAACCCTTGGTTCCCTTGGAATTGTTGTTGTTGTTGTTGTTGTTGAGGGTGCGGTTGATAAGGTTGTTGTTGTCTTGGTTGATAGTCCCGTTGATTGGCCATGTAATTTACTTCGTCAAAACCGGGAGGTGGACAAAATCCGGTGTCATGTTCACCTTTACAAAGTTCACAACAAGCTATTTGTTTAGCTTTTGACGGTTCTCTTAACTCTTTGATTTGTTGCGTTAAAAGTTCCACTTGTTGTGAGATGAGCTTGTTTTGGGCAAGTATGGCATCATTCGTCCCTAACTCAAGCACTCCCGCCTTCTTCAAAGAATTTCCACGACTTTGACTTTGAAGATCATTCAAAGCCATGCGATTGATAATGTTTGTGGCTTCTTCGGCACTTTTTGACATCAACGAGCCACCCGAGGTGGCATCCAACAACGTCTTACAGTTTGGTTGAAGTCCATTTCTGAAGATATGGATTTGAGTTAATTCATCAAATCCATGCCCTTTGCATTTCCTTAGCATGGACTTGAATCTCTCCCACGCTTCATTCAACGATTCACTGGTTCCTTGAGAAAACACCGAGATGGCCGTCTTTGATTCCATGAATCAGTTATGAGAGAAAAATCTTTCAATGAATTTCTCCTCCAACACATTCCAATCTGTCATTACGGCAGGTGTTTGATCGAGATACCAATCCTTTGCTTTACCGAGCAAAGCGTGAGGAAATAAACGTCTGAACAACGGAAGCTCCTGAGCCTGATCCACTCCGGCAGCCAATGCTATCTCATAGAATTTTGTGAGAAAAGCAAATGGGTCTTCATGGTCCATTCCGGTGAATGGACTCCCATACAATAAATTCAGAGTTCCCGTCTTCATCTCAGCTTGCCTTCCAGTTTGGTTGGCAAACTGAGCGGTGTTCCTTGGACTGTTGATACATGGAGTAGAAATCGGTGGTGGTGGTTGTGGCTCCATGTTTGGTACGAATGGGTGTGGATTTGTGGTTGAAGAACTTTCTCCTTGCTCTTGGCGTTGCCTAGCCTGTTGCCTCCTACGTCTTGTTTTGCTATTGAGCCTCCTTGCGGTTCTCTCGATCTCAGGATCAAAAAGAAGTTCGTCCACAGGGATTTTCCCTCGCATAAAACGTAAGCTGCACACTAAACCAAACAAATTACAAGCACAAGTCAAAAATTCACAAGCTAAAACTTAAACAACCAATGCGATGCTCGCAATATCAATTTACAATCCCCGGCAACGGCGCCATTTTGTTGAGACAGTTTTTAAGTGTCGGGTTTTTGTTATCGTATCCACAGAGATTGTAAGATATCACTGCCGTTCAATGGTTGAATTAATCTTAACTTAATGTAACACTAGGGTTTTGGTTTTAATCAAGTTATCTTGCATACAAAGTAATTAATTGCGGTAAAAGTTACGTTTTGATTAATATGAGAAATATTGTCAAAGTTAGGTTTCAATGATTACATTTGCTTTGCATGTATTTGCTCGGTCAACAATCTTATAAACTCCTTTAGATGATAAATAATTTCACAAAGTCCTCTCAATGCGTTTCTCTCGAACACCCATTGTGAGTTTTGTCATTTTGATCCATTGTTTCTCTCGAACACAATCTATCAAAAAGACAACGTTTTGGTTCAACCTTATGGTGAACAAAATCATTCGTTACTATCTCTAGCTAACAAACAAGTTTGGATGAAAACCTAGGTCAAGAATCGGTAAACATCTCTCGATCAAATACCAACACAAAGAGTTTTAAATAGAAACAAAGTTTTCATCATATATTTACCGTTAAAGAGTTTACATATGAGGATCCTTACATTTACACACAAAGCTAGCAATCACCTACATCTAACCTTGACAAATGGAAGACTTAGCTACTCATTTTCATGGTAGCTTGGTCGGCAAGTAAGGAAAGAGGGTTGATCAACATCCAAGTCGAATAATCGAAGTTGGATGGGAATCCACCTTCTTTTTGTGGAAGATGGTAGCTAGATGAAGAGAAATGAAATTAGGGCATAAAATCTCCCACAAAGCAATGCTGTAAAATATCTAGGAGAAAGTACAAAAAATGGAAAAGTTGGTAAAAATGAGGTATGGTGCCCAAAAGTGGCACCTGCTACTTATAGACAAGTGCAGAACTGTCATGCTCGCTAGGCGAGCAGAATGGCTCGCCTAGCGAGGTCCTAAAATGGGCACAAAAAGCCCCTGCGCCCAGAGCAAACAGGGCTTGCTAAACTGTCATGTTCGCCTAGCGAACATACCTTCGCCTAGCGAAGGAAACGCTCCAAGCTCGCCCCCAGCGAGGTTGAGAGGTTTAACTACTGGAATGCTCGCTGGGGACTCGCTAGAGCCTCGCCTAGCGAGTGAGTGCTGGCTGCACTTTTTCACCAAAACAGAATGAATTCGCTGCAGACTTCGCCATGAGCTCGCCTAGCGAATTAATTTGCTAATTTACTGGAGCTGTTCGCCAGGAGCTCGCCTAGCGAACCCATTCTTCGCCACAGACTCGCCTAGCGAGCAGGCAGATGAAATGCTCCTTTGCTTTGGTTCCTTTGCCAATTCTCTTGTGTCTTTATTATCAATTAATTCATGCCTTTCCTGCACAATAACAAACACATCAAAGGCACCAAGCTTGTTTATCAATGTACGCATTCCATGTAAAATAAATGTGATTTTGACAATTTTAGCAAGGCAAAAGAGTGAAAGATGCCCACATATGATAGCTCAAATAAGCACTTTTGGGCATCTAACAATAATCCCCAACTAGAAATCCCCAGTAGAGTCATCGGTAAATGTCCTATCTGGTTTCCAGTTGCAAATATTTGTTTCTTTCCCTTAGTAAAGTGTTTCCCAGTCATCGGTAAATGTTTGGTCGTTTTGGATGTCGGTAAACATCATCTTTCGATGTCGGTAAACGTCGAGTCTCATCCCAGTCATCGGTAGATGTTTGGTCATGCTTTGTTCCCTTGTTGATAAGATCAAGATCCCCAGAAATCGTCAGTAAACGTCTTGTCTGATTACACCACAAAGATTTTGTTCCTCCTCAAGTGGAGACGCCATCGGTAAATGGCCCCGTTTTCTTCGATATCGGTAAATATCAGATCCCCAGTTGCAGTAGCCATCGGTAAATGGTCGAGTTGAAGTTGATATCGGTAAATGTCAAGTTTCTTTGAAGCCACCATCAGTAAATGGTCTTGCTTCCTTTTACATCAGAATTGTTCCCAACAGCCATCGGTAAATGGTCTTGCTGAAGTTGATATCGGTAAATATCAAGTTACCAGTTTCTAACCATCGGTAAATGGTTTCGCCTTTCTGAATTTGTCAATTGCAGGCGTCATCAGTAAATGACGTGGTTCTCCTTGTATCATATACAGCAGAGTGCAAATTTCTACGGTTCTTGGTATTCAACCCCTGTTTACCCTGAAAGTCTGACAGCCGTTGCTCTCATCCATTCGGGTTCCCAGCTGATTGAATAGGGGCAGCTGTAGCACCTCAAATTTGCACCTATCATTGTACAAACATTTTCATATTAGGACATAGCATATCATGGTCCACTGCATAACATTGCATTGTCCTATTTGCCTCAAGTGCAAGCCAATCAAGAAATTAGGTCAAATTGGTCAGGAGATCAGTCAATCAAGCAAGCAAGCATAATTCTCAAGGAGCCAAGGCCCTAGGGTTGGTCAAACATGTTCACATGACTTGGGGATCCATTTGAAGTGTTTTGGTCAAAGATTGGATGTTCAGAAGTCATCAGTCAATGCACAGTCAGGCAGAAACCCTAAAAGTCAACTGTTGGTCAACTGTCCATTTAATCAGTGATTTGAGGATGGAAATTGGTTTGAGAGGTCTCATTCATGTCCATATAGTCCTCATATATCATGTCAAACACCATCATGGAAGAATTTGAAGCCAGATCAGAAATTTCCAAAAATGGAAACTGGACCTGTAACTGAAACTTACCAAAAATGGAAAGTCTTGATCCTCAAACTTACATCATGATACAAGCTTCAAATGAATTTTTGCCCAACATGAAAGTTGAAGATCTTGTTCTCCCATTTCCAAAAAGTCCAAGAACTCTCAATTCCCATGTGTGGTTGGCAAGTTATGATCGAATCGATTTCAGAAATTCTTGAACTTCAAAAGGCCATATCTCTCAAACCATTTGGCCAATTTGGGTGGGGTTTTTTCCTACAAACCACATTTGATCCCCTCTTTCCAAAAATGTAACTTTCATGTACCAAAACTTCACCAATCAAAATGGCATTTTTGAACCTACTTGAATTAATTTTAAGTAAGGGTGAAAAGTGACTTTTTGAAATAATCATTTCCAACCATTTCTACCATTCAAATATGGTCTGAAAATGCATTTGAGACATGTTGCCAAGTCCTTTTTATGCAGTACACATAGCCCATGCTAGCTTGCTTGAATTTTGGGAAGAAAGTACAATTTTCACCAAACCTATCCCACATATCCATGGACCATGCCTTGTACCACAAAACAGCAGACTTAAGCACCATTTTCTGTCATATTGAAACCTCAGAAGCAGCCATCAAACACATTGCAACACAGAAATCACTCATTCTAAAAACCTCATTTTTCACACTTTTGCAAAATCTGTCCAAAAACTTAAAAAGAACTGAGCTTAGCCATGGATTGTTTCACCAACATAGCAGTATTAGACATCATTTTCTGTCAAATGTAAACCTTATTAGCAGCAAAAAACCAACAGAAATCATTCATTCTAAAAAGCTTCATTTTTGGCATTTTCCAAAACCAGTCAAAAAACCTCCAAAGAACCAAACCCTGCTTTGCCTAAAACAATATCTACTCATCATTTGGAGTTGGTTGCAACCTTCAAATACCATCTGTATCAGCATCTAGCAGCACTGTTTTTGCAAAGCACCATCAATGGCAGAGCTTGTTTGCAACCTCACCAAGCTATTTCAAGCCAAACATCAATCATCATCCATCATTGGAAGGCTTATGGAGCATCTGTTTTAGGCCAACAACATCAAAAGACCATTGTATCACAACTGTCCATCAATTTTGGTAAATTTCGACCTCTTCATTTTGTTTAATCAATACATGCTTTTAAAAGATCTCTTGATGCTGAGCTCAACAGTGGTTGTGGTTTTAAAAATGGTGTTGTATTTTGAAAGAAATGTTGAAATGAATATTGATGATTCAAACTTGTTTTGCTTGTTTCATTTTGTTTAACTTGATTTAATGAAAATGGAGTTTGGGATATTGATGTACGATGCTTGCTGAGTTGAATGATGTGCTTAACTCATGATTCTGGGAAATTTGTTCATCCCCATTGATGAACACGATAGGTACTGTAGCAAACCCTAGCCAAATTGCCAGATTTTCTTCATTTGAATGTGCTGTGCATGAGCTTTCACGTTTTCTTTGCCTCAACCAATCAGCTCATTTCGTTTTAATGTCCAAAACGACTGCGTTCCATTTAGTGACCCTGGTATTTACAAAAATGCCATTCGTGGCATGTGACACATTGATTTAAGTTGTTTCTTTTCCATTTTTATTTCATTTGATCACCAATCTTCCAAAAATCATTGTGCATCCGATTTTAATCCAAATCTCATGGGAATTTTTGCATCATCTTCATCATGATCTCTACTTTTTTATCATAATTTTTCCAGAATTTTGTGATCAATGGATTTTAATTTGTATAAGGGTTTGTGACATGTATGCATATTTTGTACACTTTGCCAAAACATTTGTGAAATGGTGATACTTTATCCAATGGCTCCCAAATTTTTTGTGCTTAAACTAGACACACTCATGGTGATTTTGGTGTAGAGTTTGTGAATTTATCATTGCTGGTTTGTGAGTTATGATTTTTTGAATTAGGGTGTGACAATTTGTGTCACACCATTGATGTCCAACTTGATGATTTTTGATACCATGCTTCTTGACCTCCAATTGATCTGATTTTTTGCATGAACCTACTCTTGTATGTCTAGTTTACATGTGAATTTTCTTGGAATTATTTGTGGCATTTCCTAATTGTTTGAGATTTTCTCCCCTGTCTAGTAAAATGTTGACTTTTTGTGACACTTGTTCCCATTTCATTTGTGAAATTCTCATACTTTATTGGATGGACATGAAATTTTACATGAGATAACTAGACATCCTCATCTTTGCCATGGTTTTAGTCCCATTTATTTATCATACACCATCTCTGACTTATGATTTTTCTAAGTTGATGCATGTTTGGTTGACTTCATTGAGCATGTTCAAAATTGCTTTGACTTTCTGATTTTCATTGACTGCCTTCCACTTGTCCAAATGAGATAAAATTTGACATGCTTACCATGCTGTGGGTTGTGATTGATCATAATTTATTTGGTGATTTTTGGAAATGTTTGAGATTGGTTTTGATGCAAGTCTTGCTGTTGACTCCTATGAGCTTTTGAATGCCATGTTTTGACCTAATCTGTTCATGAAATGATGATAGTGATTGATATGAATGTGAACCCAATTGGTTGTGTTTCCTAATTGTTTGAACCTGATTTTGGATACTTGCCCTTTGCTGTTTTGACTTTCTCACTCATTTTTGACCCTAGGCTTGTCCTAGTGGTCCCGTTACTCACCTTTGAGCTTATGTTTTCAGGTTGACCAACAAATGACCAATGAGACCGATTCTTTTTGATTGAGCTGGCTTAAATATCATTTTCTAACATGTTTTGTTTTGTAGGTGGCTTGGCTCACATGCCTTGAGCCTTGTGCCTTGCACATTCACTTGCTTGTGTTGACTGGTTGACATCTGTTTCACTTTGATTTAACTTTGACTTGTATACTGATCTGTTTGACCATTTCAGGTACTTTAGTTGCTTTTAGTTCCTTGTGAACTTTGCTTTGCTTTGCTTGATAAGCAATTTGCATTGAGGTATACTTCTAATCTTCATGTAGTCTGGAAGACCTGGCCTGTTACTTGGCCAGGCAACTGTCTGAAGCCCTCCTTAAGAGGCAATGTTTGTGACTGTTTACTATTTGTCCTTGCATAGAGTCAAAGACCTCCTAAGTGAAGAGGCAATTGGCAGAACCCAAAGGATAAGCAACCTATCCCCTGCTATTCAGTGTGTCATCTGTTTTGCTCACACCACTGTGTTGATGCATTACAGATAAAAACCCAAGATCTTGTGCAATTGCACAGTTGAGTCAGTATCAAATGTGTAGAAGGGTTCCCACTTTCTGAACCCACACATTCTTGTCTTAAGCTCTCCCAGGCCAGGGATAAGAGCTGTGAAGTCTTATCTTCACTCACCTTTTCATCTGCTTCACCTTAGCCCCTCAATGGCAAGGTTAAGAGCACATTCACCCAGTTCCAGAGGTTTGTTTGTTGAGGTTGATATGACCCCTCGACTAAAACCTAACCCTTGTTTGAGCCACTTGCTTGTGTATAGTGTGTGCTATTTGTGCTTTTAGGATTGTTTGACTTGCTTCCTGTGCAAGTTAGGATTGTTTGACTTGCTTCCTGTGCAAGTTAGGTTTTGTTTGACTTGCTTCCTGTGCAAGTTAGGTTTTGCTTGGCTTGCTTCCTGTGCAAGTTAAGTGTGTGTGTGGCTTGCTTCCTGTGCAAGTCATGACTAGGATAGGCTGGCTCCCTGTGCCAGTTAGCTAGAAACCTTAACTTAGGGATGATTTTGCATGATAACACCTAGGCTCGAGTCGTAGTCTCCCTAGTTGTGTCTCCCTCTGTTATCTGGTTAGGCTAGTCCTTTATCCCTCTGTAGGGGAACTACATCGCCCTGATCTTCATTCCAGATGAAGTATGTAGGCAGGAGATTGAGCTGATCTCTCCGGGCGCCTTTTTTTCTTTTTCCACCTTTGTGTCTTGACCACCCTTGTATGTGTTTAGGTTCGGATGCTGATGTAAGTCCAACGATTGGCATTCGGGCTCCACGTTTGCCTTTGCCTGTGTTTGTTTGTGTGCGTGTCAGCCGAGCTACAAATGCTCTGATTCTTCTTCGTCCAAGAAGATACGTATGCATAGGATGCGACATCCTAGCGAGCATGTGTCGTTTCCCCAGTCCGAACTACTTCGACTCTGATGTCTATGCCTGATAGACTAAGTAGGCCCAGGATGCGATATCCTGCCGAGTCAGTTTCAGTCAGTTTCTTGTGTCTCTTTCAGCCAGTGTGCGTGTGTTTGAGCAGTGTTATACCAACCATTTATCCTTCCTTTTGTGCGTGGATCCCGTAGAGTACTACGGATGCGTAGGGGTGCTAATACCTTCCCTTCGCATAACCGACTCCCGAACCCATTCTCTTTGGTCGCGAGACCATGTTCTTTCCTAGGTTTACTCTGAGCGTTTCCTTTCCCTCTTTTGGGATAAATAACGCACGGTGGCGGCTCTGTTGCTCTTCTTTTCCCGCCGGTTTTTCGCGTGATGCGACACTCCTGTGGCTAGACTTGAGTCCATCAGATTGCTGTTGGGGGTAGCATGCATCCTGAAGTTTAAGCTATTCCAAATGGATGTGAAGAGTGCATTCTTGAATGGCTACCTGAATGAAGAAGTCTATGTGGAACAACCCAAAGGGTTCTGTGATCCTAACCAACCTGAGCATGTATACAAGTTGAAGAAAGCCTTGTATGGGTTGAAGCAAGCACCCAGAGCTTGGTATGAAAGGTTAACTGAATTTCTGACCTCAAATGGATACAGAAAGGGTGGCATAGATAAAACCTTGTTTGTGAAGGATGAAGAAGGCAAAATCATGATAGCTCAAATCTATGTTGATGATATAGTCTTTGGTGGAATGTCAGAACAAATGGTTAAAAAATTTGTTCACCAGATGCAATCTGAGTTTGAAATGAGTCTAGTGGGAGAACTGACCTATTTCCTTGGAATGCAAGTAAACCAAATGGAGGACTCTATGTTTCTCTCCCAAAGCAAGTATGTCAAGAACATAGTTAAGAATTTTGGTATGGATCATTCCAGGCACAAGAGGACTCCAGCTCCTACTCATCTGAAGCTAACCAAAGATGATGGAGGGCCTAATGTTGATCAATGCCTGTACAGAAGCATGATAGGTAGTCTGCTGTATCTAACTGCAAGTAGACCTGACATTTCTTATGCAGTTGGAGTGTGTGCCAGATACCAAGCAGAGCCCAAGGTGAGCCACTTGAATCAAGTCAAAAGGATTCTCAAGTACATCAATGGGACGTGTGACTATGGGATGCTGTACTCACATGGGTCTGAGCCTGTCCTATCTGGATACTGTGATGCTGATTGGGCTGGAAGTGCTGATGACAGAAAAAGCACATCAGGTGGATGTTTCTTCTTAGGAGAAAATCTCATATCGTGGTTCAGCAAGAAGCAGAACTGTGTCTCTCTGTCCACTGCAGAGGCTGAATACATAGCTGCTGGAAGCAGTTGCTCCCAACTGGTTTCGATGAAACAAATGCTCACTGAGTACAATGTCACTCAAAATGTCATGACATTGTTCTGTGATAATCTCAGTGCCATCAACATCTCCAAGAATCCCATCCAACACAGCAGGACCAAACATATTGACATTAGGCACCACTTCATCAGAGAACTGGTGGAAGACAAGGTGATCACTTTGGAACATGTAGCCACGGATCTTCAACTGGCTGACATATTTACAAAGGCTCTGGATGCTGCTCAGTTTGAAAACTTAAGGAGCAAACTGGGAATATGTCTCTCTGAGACCTTATAGCAACCACTGATGTTTGGGATAAATTGTTTAATATCTCTGACTATTAAACAATTTGTACTAGGCTATGATTGGTCAACAGATCATAGTTATGCTGCTTGCAACAAGGGTGGATACAAGAGGGTAAGGAGACACCCTACAGAGAGAAGGCCTCTGTACC
Source organism: Lathyrus oleraceus (assembly GCF_024323335.1). Taxonomy (NCBI): domain Eukaryota; kingdom Viridiplantae; phylum Streptophyta; class Magnoliopsida; order Fabales; family Fabaceae; genus Lathyrus; species Lathyrus oleraceus. The sequence goes on from NC_066585.1 coordinate 65,506,339, forward strand.
TGCAGGAGTTCAAGGATGCTGTTCATGCAGGAGTGGTTCTGGATGTCAGAAACAAAATCATGGCATCTGATATGGTGGTACCTACTGTAAAACAAAAGTGGGTGATCACTTGATCGAAGCTGTGAAGCAAGATCAAGTGGATGTTAACTTGGTTGAAACTGTGAAGTAAAACCAAGTCTGGAACTCTGTCATTGTACTCTGGCTATGTTGTTGGCTTTGGCAACATTTGTGACAAAAAGGGGGAGTAATAACCACCAATACCCCTGACAAACAGAGTGGGTCTCTACAACAGACTCTCATGACAGATCTGAAGATTCCCCCCTGCAGCTGATGTTGAAGTTTAGGTGCAACTTCTAATATGTGTGTGCTACTATGTGAAGTTTTTATTTAACTTCCATGTGTGTGAGTGTGCTGCCACTCTGAGTGTATTAGCTAGTAGTATTCCGCTGCCATGAACTCTGTTATGGGGATCAAAGTGTTTTAGCCAAAAATTTGCCAAAGGGGGAGTTTGTAGGTGTTTAATTGGCTGCATTATATGGTAAAACACTAATGTCTTGACTGATGTCATGACATGTATATGTGACTACATTGTAGTTACTGCAGGACTAGCTAACACAGGATTATTGAATGCTGTGACATTCATACCTGTCAACAGATACTAAGGAACAGAAGTTCTGTTAGAACTTAGTATTCATTTGCAGTCTGGTTATCAAGGAAGAACCAGACCTGGCATAAGGCCTAATGACTGAATGTCAAACTGGATGTTGTGACATTCATCATTAACAGCAGCTGGTGAAGATTAGGCAGAGTGGTGTTCTGCTATACTTCAGCATATAACTTAGTTTGTTCTTCAAGAGAATAACAGAACTAACTTAAGGCCAAATGTGTAAATGTTAAGTTGGACACTTTGACATTTACTAATGTAAGCTGGTATTGTAGTATGGTCATTTTGATCATGTACAGGTCAGCAAATTGTACAGTCTGTTTTCTGGAAAAACAGACTCAGCATATGGACCTTGATGTCAAGCTGAATGTCGTGACATTCGTGCCTGACAGCATATGCTAAATTGTAGGTTGTTCAGTTTTCTGTTTCAGCTTTTTCTCAGGCTATTCTTTAGGGATTCAACAGCTGAGAGAAAATCCAGGAAATCAACAACCAAGCTACATTCAATGAACCTAACAAATAGCCTATTTGTTAGCAACCTAAATGTTGAATTTGAGGGAACTTGTGTGACCTAAAATTCAGGAAAATACAGGTGCAAAAGCCCAGGTGCTGCAATATAAAAAGGAAGGCATTCCTTCATTCAGTTTCGGGGATTTTGAAGCGTGAAGAGTTAGTGTGTCCATCATACTTCACTGCTGTATTTTGTGAGTCTTGTATTAGACGTATCTTGTAAGCCAAGCCATTATCAAGTAGATGATAGCTTTGGCATAGGGTGTTCATTGAGTTGTAAGTGTTGTGTCACTCAAAGCTTTTAAGCGTGAGTGCTGTGTATCTTGATTTAAGCTGTGAAGCATAATCAAGAGTTGTTTTTGAAGTGTGACTTCAAAGTGTCTTTAATATCACTGAGGTGATTGAGGGGGAGTGAGTAGGAACTCTGATCTTAGTGTAAGATTGAAATTGCATTGGGTAGGGATTAAGTGATAAGTTGTAAACGGGTGAGTTTAGCTTTGAATTGATACTACTAATAGTGGATTTCCTCCCTGGCTTGGTAGCCCCTAGATGTTGGTCATGTTGGACTGAACTGGGTGAACAATTACTTGTGTTATTTACTGCACTTACTATTAAGTTCTGCATAATCTCTGTCTGTGCAGAATTGGATGTCATAACAACCAGTGTGACATCCAAAGTCTGATAACTAGAATTTCAAAGACTACCGGTGGCAGTGGAGCCTCTGGAAGTACTCGGGCTTCTGATGGTCCTAGTGCTTCTACTCCCGGACTTGATCCCTACCTCCGTGCGGTGTGTGACTACAGTTTCGAGTGGATGGCGGCATCCTAGAGAGCTATGATTGATTTGCACAGCGGTATGCAGAGGTTGGAACTGCAAGGTAATGACCCCTCCGGTGCTCGAGCATTGTTGGCGCGTGAGCAGTTTATGCTTAACGCTAATTGGCCTGTGGACAGGCCAGTCTATGGTGAGGGGGTGGGCGCTGATGCTGATAATGCTGATGATGATGATGTTGATGATGAGGCTACCGGTTCTGAGGCCGGTAGCGAGGAGGAGTCCTGAGCCCTTAGTGGGTTAAGTGTTTGTGTGTTTTCAGTTTTTATGTTATTTCTATTTGTATTTTTGGATTTTGTATCTTGATTTTGGTGTTGTACTATTGGGGTGTTTTGTCCCCCATGAACAAATTTATATTTTCAGTTAATGTTATTTAGTTATGTTTTTAATTTTGTGTGTTTAATAAATTTTTGGTTGATTGAGTGGCAAACCCTTCTAGATTGGTTGCTCCTCAAGAAGTACCCAATGAAGGTGCATCCGAGCTTGGATGGCAATGATAAGAATAAACAAGTGAATGAAGCTAAGGTACATGGTTACCGTCGGCTAGAATTTTAGAATGCATTAGGACTTTACTCTTTTTGGTAAATTGAATATTGTCTTTCTGCAACATAATTGAATGAATGCTTCATCTAGAACTTAAAACCACAAATTGTGAGGAAACCTCCATTGTTCACTTAAATGCTGGATTCTAATAAGTTTTGTTGATTCATGTGATTCATTATTTGTCTTTTATTATTGTGAAATTGTGGAAGCAATTAGAAATGATCAAGGCACTTGTTTTCTTTCGAGCACAACTACATCCAAAAACAACTTACCTGTGAGCAGAGAGAGTATTTGTTAACCCCTTTGAGCCTAAACAGTTGAATCTCGGCTTGAAATAAAGCGAGATCTCAAAAATCTTTTTTTTTACAACCCGGAAAAATCTTGATTATTGTTCTTTTGCCGTAAAAAGTTAAGAGCATTCACTTAGGGTGTGGAAGAAATAAGTTGGGGAGAACAAAAAAGAATTGGTAAGTACCACAACTCTTGAAAAAGAAAAGAAAAACCGAGCAAGCATAGAAAAATATATGTATAGAAAATATAGAAAAGAAACATCTGTTGTGTATATTTGATGTGAAAGAAAAGAACAAAAATAGAAAAAAAAAATGAAAATGAATGCTTGCTTGGAAGAAAAAAAAAATAGTGAAAAATAAAAATTGAGTTGTGGAATATGTGTTGTGAAGGGTTCAAATAAGAAACAAATGAAACAAAGTCGAGTAGTGTGAATAATACTGTGAATGTCTCTTTTGCATCGGCACTTTCGTTTCAATGGCCTTAGAAATGTCCCTTGTTTGTTAACCTAGCCAAGCTTCAACCTAAAAGCCCTTAGTGATCTTTATGCTTCCACAGTACCATTTTTAATCGTTAGACATTGTATGAATCTATTTGATTTCTTCATTATTTGTTAGAGAGTGAGATTAGTCCCGCGGTTGCAAACGCGCAAAATCTTCATTCCTTATTCGAAGAGGAGAGATAGGATGATTCATTCAGAATAGTATTGTTGTAGATAGATAAATATTTTGCATTGCTATTTAAGTTTTAGTTCTTATGTATTATTTTATTCGAACCGTTGGGAACTTGTATTTGCTGATTTCGCTTGTGTTTGAGCCGTTTATCCAACTTCGGAGAAACCATTTTCTTTAAGCAAATCCTCTTGTCCTTCAAGAGGCATACTTTGCTTGAGGACAAGCAAGAATCTAGTTGGGGAGAGTTGTTAGATGCCCAAAAGTGCTTGTTTGAGCTATCATATGTGGGCATCTTTCACTATTTTTCCATGCTAAAACTGTCAAAACCACATTTGTTTTACATGAAATGCATTACATTGATAAACAAGCTTGGTGCCTTTGATTTGTGTGTTATTGTGCAGGAAAGACATGAACTAATTGAAAATGAAGACACAAGAAAATTGGCAAAGGAACCAAAGCATACAAGCATTTCATCAGCCTGCTCGCTAGGCGAGGCTGTGGCGAAGCATTTGGTTCGCTAGGCGAGTTCCTGGCGAAAAGCTCCAGTAAATTGTCAAGTTAATTCGCCAGGCGAGCTGAAGGCGAAGGTGGTAGCGAACTCATTCTGTTTTGGTGAAAAACGCAGCCAGCACTCACTCGCTAGGCGAAGCTCTAGCGAGTCCCCAGCGAGCATTACAGTAGCAAAACCTCTCAACCTCGCTGGGGCGAAGGTTGAAGCGTGTCCTTCGCTAGGCGAAGGTATGTTCGCTAGGCGAACATGACAGTTCAGCAGGCCCTGTTTTCTCTGGGCGCAGGGGCCTTTTGTGCCCATTTTTGACCCTCGCTAGGCGAGCCATTCTGCTCGCCTAGCGAACTTGACAGCCCAGCAGTGGTCTATAAGTAGCAGGTGCCACTTTTGGGCACCAGACCACCTTTTTACCAACTTTTTCCACTTTTGTACTTTCTTCTAGATATTTTTGCAGCATTGTTTTTGGGATCTTTTATGCCCTAGTTTTTCATTTCTCTTCATCTAGCAACCATCTTCCACAAAAAGAAGGTGGATTCCCATCCAACTTCGATTATCCGACTTGGATGTTGATCAACCTTCTTTCCTTACTTGCCGACCAAGCTACCATGAAAATGAGTAGCTAAGTCATCCATTTGTCAAGGTTAGATGTAGGTGAGTACTAGCTTTGTGTGTAAATGTAAGGATCCTCATATGTAAACTCTCTAATGATAAATATATGATGAAAACTTTGTTTCTATGTAAAACTCTTTGTGTTGGTTTATGATCGAGAGATGTTTACCGACTCTTGACCTAGGTTTTCATCCAAACTTGTTTGTTAGCTAGAGATAGTAATGAATGATTTTGTTCACCATAAGGTTGAACCAAAAAGTTGTCATTTTGATAGATTGTGTTCGAGAGAAACAATGGATCAAAATGGCAAAACTCACAATGTGTGTTCGAGAGAAACATATTGAGAGGACTTTGTGAAATTATTTATCATCTAAAGGAGTTTATAAGATTGTTGACCGAGCAAATACATGCAAAGTGATCATTGAAACCTAACTTTGACAATATTTCTCATTTAATCAAACCATAACTTTTACCGCAATTTATTACTTTTATGCAAGATAACTTGATTGAAACCAAAACCCTATTGTTACATTGAGCTAAGATTAATACAACCATCGAACGGCGGTGATATCTTACAATCCCTGTGGATACGATAACAAAAACCCGACACTTTAAAACTACAAACCAACAGGTCCATATGTTGTTAAGAGAGCCTTTTCAGGCGGAGCTTTGATGCTTACAACAATGGATGGGGAGGATTTCACTCGTCCTGTGAATTCAGATGCAGTCAAGAAATACTTTGCCTAGAGAAAAAAAAAAGTATATGCAAATGAAAAAAACAGAATAGCTCGCTAAGTTGAAAACCCGAAAGGGCGGCTTAGGCAAAAATGAGCGTCTCGGTGGAGAACCCGCAAGGGTAATCCAGGCAAAAATTAGAGACTTGAAAAAAGAGAATATTTGCATCCCGCTAGATTGAGTACCTCACTCTGGGGCAATCTAGGCAAAAAATTAGGGATTTGGCAAGTAACTGCATCCTGACAAGACTTTCTGTTTCACCAGCGGTCATTTCGTCAGAGGATTCTCGATTCGTCGTCAAACTGAAGCTTCGAATACATCGAGATTCAAATTGGTAGAGAAAGGATCATTATGTTCAATGTAGCCCTCTTCCAATATATATCACTGATTTCAAATTTGTACAGATCTATGGAGTCTTGCCATTTGCAGGCTACCATTCCATCAAATGAATTTGAGCTTTTTATCCAATTATTTGCACTCTTATTTGTTTCAATTCAACAAATGTTTTGCATGTTTTAATTGATAAAATGTCATTGTTTTAAACAAATAAATTTTTCAAAAAAATTGTTGTTTTAAACAAAGTGAATATTCACAATGTCGAAAGGATACTCAAAGATATCTCAGTGCTCTCCCAAGGGTGGCATGATCTCCAACAGGTAAGACATTTGGTTCATATTCCTGGTTTGGTTGTATCTTCTTTCCTAGATCTTGTGATGGGGTTGTTCCCCAGCATAGTTGCAAGCAGAGTGTTGTTGAAGACTCAGTTTTCTCCAGCAGCAGTTTTCCCCAGTAGAGTTGCTTATGCAGTTTAGATTCTACTTGGATGATGTTGTTCTCCTGCAGTGGGTTGTTCCCCGGATTTGTTTGGAGTTACTTTTGCAGCAATTTTTTTGTTGTGCTATGGATCTTTGTTTCTCAGTTGATGCTAAGATCCCCTGCAGATCTTCAAGATTTTCTCTTGTTCCCCAACAGATTCGTCTTGGTGGCAGTTTTGCCCGTTGTGACTTTCTGTACCCTGATTGGGTTGTTTGCTGATCCCGCACTCGGAGATTTGGCGTACCCTGATATCTCTAATCCTCTGCTTCCCTAGCAGTACCCGCAGATCTTTGCTTTATAGCATGTAGATCTCCGGCAGATTGGCTCTCCAGTTGGTTTTTCCCCTGGAAGTATAGTACCGGGCGTTTGATTCCTGGACCTGTTTGTGTTAGATATGTCTGTTTTGTCAGCATTCATCAAACATAAATCACGCATATTCATGCATATTCATAAACATTCAGATATTCATGTTGCATTTCTCGTCATGTATCTTTTGTTGATTGTTCCTTGCTATGGTGGTGCAGATCCCTAATAGATCTCCCCTAGCAAATGTTGGGTGTTAAATCTCTCCATATAGAGTCAGCCCCATAAGCAGAAAGTGTCTGTTGTCTGTCCTTCTGCAGTTCCCCACTGAGATATATCCTCGTGGATGACGGTTTCTTCCGTTTCCTCCCAACATATATATTGGGATGGATTTTCCTATTTGAGTTACATCCTCAGTAGGACGTCTTTTGATTCAGTCTGTCTTTTCGGATTATTCCCGGATTGGCTATTTGTCAATTGTCTTGTGCTTCCCAATGGGTTGTTCCCCAGCGGAGTTTTATCGGGCCTCTACCCTCGTACCGGTAGTTGTAATTCCTATGTTCCCTCTTCTTGGTGGAATTTGTGGTTATATACCTTTTATTCCTCGGCAAGAATTGTTGGTTTTCTACCTAGTAGGGGGTAGTCGTAAATCCTGTTTCTTACTCTCCAACAGAGTTTGTGGTTTGTTATAAACCTTATTTTTGGTTTCCCGTGCGGATTTGTGATTTGTTCTATCCCCACGGAGAGTTGTTGGTCTTCTACCCCGTATTCGGTAGATGTAAACCCTAATTCTTGGTTATCCCCACCAGAGTATGGCTATTACCCCGTATTCGGTAGTTGTAAGTCCTATCTCTTTTTCCCCTAACAGAGGTAACCTTTGTGGTTCGTCCTGATTGTAAGTGGATTTTTGTTGTTGTGGTTTTTATCCCTAACAGAGTTGATGCCTCCCTGTGGTGATTTTCCATCCCCAATTGAGTCTGTGGTCTTCTACCCCGTATTCGGTAGTTGTAAATCCCAAGTGTTGATGTTTCTCCCCCAGCGGAGTTTGTGCCTTGTGGTACAGTTGGATAATTGCCGGATGCTTGCAATTTATCCCCAGCGGGTCTCCTTTCATTTACCCTTGTGTTGGTAAGGTTGTTGTTCCCTTTGATTGGTCATCATTATATACCTAGTTCGGTATCCCGATGCCTTTCTTTTCGGTTGATTTATCCTTTATTAACCCTCATACCGGTTATGGATAATCTTCCATGCGAGTATGTTATTCACGGTCTGCCGATAATGAATAATATATCTCATGCACTCTTCAGTCAAAGCCTTTTGTGTTTCCCTGATCGAGTAAGATTCGTACTTCCCTTTGCGGAATCGAATATTTCTTTGTTGTTGGATAATTGCCGGATGCTTGCAATTTATCCCTTTGAGTTGTCTTTCGTTTACCCGGATGCTTGGTATCGATTGTCTCTCTTTTTGGTTAGTCACCTATTATATACTTCGGTATCTCTGGTGTCTTTTCCTTTCGAGTATATTATTCACGGTCTGCCGGTAATGAATAATATGTCTCATGCGCTCTTTAGTTGGAATCCTTTGTTGATTTTCCCCAGCTGAGCAAGATTCGTATTCTTTGTAGAATCGAATATCCATCCTTAAACCAGTTCGTGTTTCGGATGATGAGTGTTTTGGCATATATACCAATTCACGTGTTCGGTAGATCACCTATTATATGCTTCGGTATCTCTGGTGTTTCTTACCATGCGAGTTTATTATCTACATTCTGACGGTAATAGATAATATATCTCATGCGAGTTTTCTTATCCACGGTCTGCCGGTAATGGGTATTATATCTCATGCACTCTTTGGGTTTGTGTCCCCAGTTGAGTAAGGTTCGTTTTCCCGTTGTGGATTCGAATGTCCATCCCGTAAGTCGATTCGCTTTTTCAAGCCCTCCTTTCGGATGATGAGTGTTTTGGCATATATATCAATTCACGCATTGGTCGGTCACCTATTATATACCTCGGTATCCCTGGTGTTCCTTCCCCTTCTGCTCCCTATTATGACCTCGGTCCCCCTGTGGAGTCAGATTTTTCCTGAGTTTATGTACCTTTTTCAGGTCTTTCTCAGATGATTGGTTGATTGATATCTCTCACCCTTATACCGGTCTTAGATATTCATTCTTCCTGAGTTTGTTACCCTTATACCGGTAACACCTCATTTCTTTGGTGCTTCCTCAGTGGAGTTTCCTGTTGCTTCTCCCCAGGAGTCAGCTTGTGTCTCTCCAATGGATGTTCTTCCTTTGGAATTTTCTTTTCCCCAGTGTGAGTCCTTCACTCCCCAGTGAGGTCTCCAGTCTGATTTCTATTATTACCATAATCAGAGTCGTGTTTTGTTCACGCTGTGTCAGTTTTGTTTTTCCCCAACTTGAAGTCGTGTCCTGCTCACGCATTCTTTTTCTTTTACTATCCCCAATAAGAGTCTTGTTAGAGTCTCTGTTCCTGGTGAGCGTATTACTCCGATGGATCGTCTTTTCTTCTGTGTGAATCATATTCCCCATAGAATTTGTGTCTTTTGCATACATACATTTGCATCATGAGGTCTCTTAGGGACCAAAATTTGTCTCATTACTGTTATTTAAGCCCATTCTACCGCGTCGAGATGAAGATTTCTAAACTTCACTTCTCCGGCTAGAATGACCTTAAATAGGGGCATCTGTAAGACCCCAATTTTGTCCCTAAGATCCCTCATGGCATCATATCATACCATATCATTGCCTCAAGGATCTTAGTGCACCTTTGCTTCCCTCCTAGTGGGTGGGTTGTCTTGTGAGCATGGTTCTTGATCACCAAGCATGTTTTGCTTTTGTATATCATTGCTCTTCATCTGTCTATTAACCAAAGGTACAAAAATTTTGTCATCTAACCATGTTACTTGCAGATGAAGCAAGCTAGGTCAAATCAGTCAAATCAGCCATTGAGCAATAGATGGTGGCCATTCTTGAAGAATTTGGGCACCATGATCATTCATCAAGAGTTCACATGGGTTGTAACATCATTTTGAATCAAGATCTCAAGTGATTAGGGTTTGGAATTCATCAGAACATGGTTCAGTCAACCAAAACCCTAGCAAAGTCAACTGTGGTCAACTGTGCATTTAATCAGTGATTTGATGGTGGGAGTTGGTTTGAGAGGTCTCATTCATGTCCATATAAGCCTCATATAACATTTCAAGCATCATCATTGAAGAATTTGAAGTCAGACAAGAAATTTCCAAAAATAGTAAGTTGACCTGTAATTGGAATTTGCCAAAAATGGAAAGTGCTTCTCCTCAAAATTACTTCATCATAAAAGCTTCAAATGAATTTTTGTCCAACATGAAAGTTGAAGATCTTGTTCTCCCATTTCCAAAAAGTCCAAGAACACTCATTTCTCATGTATGGTTGGCAAGTTATGATCAAATCATTCTCAAAAAATTTTGAACTTCAAAGTGGCATAACTCCTAAACCATTTGGCCAAATTGAGTGAGGTTTTTTGCTACAAGTCATATTTGATGTGCTCTATCCAAATCCTTCATCACAATTCACCAAAGCTCAACCAATCAAAATGGCATTTTTTAGTTGACTTGAATTAAAAAGGAAAGGTAAAAAAGTTGACTTTCAAAATAGCCATTTGCTACACTTTCTACCAATTGAACTTGACTAAAAATCACATTTGGAGTTTGTCTAAGGCCCATTTTCGTGCATTTACATGCACCCCATGCATTTTTGAGTAGTTTTAGCAAATTGGTAAAAACATTTCATTTTGAGCTAATGTGATTACCACCTCATTAACCAAGCTTAGGCTTCATTAAACAGCATATATATTTCACATTTTCTGCTGCAACAACCCTAGCCACACTTTGCAAAACAGATCAAAAATTCATTTGCTCTCAAAACACTCATTTTCTTCATTTGAATTTTTTGCTGAAAATCTTCAAAGAGCTCGAGCTTGGGTTGATTGTTTCATCATATGCCATCCTTTTGGAAGCTTTAACAAGTATCATATCACAACTGTAAGCAAGGAATCGTGACTGTTACTTCCAAGCATCTCACATGGCAGTTGGATCTTTGAGCTGGAATTGAGGTAGCTGGGCTTTCACAACTCATTCATTCATCATCTGGAACATCATTGAGCTGCTGTTTCAACATAACACAACCAAAGAACCACAAATCATCACTGTTCTGCAAATCTGGTAAGAAATTCGAACTTAGCTATGGTCAAAATCATGATATGCTTGTTAAAGATCTCTCCATGCTGGTTTCAATGAGCTTTGAATCATTAAAAATGGTTGAATATTAAGGAAGTTACAGTGATTTGAAATTTGATGTTTAAACTTTACTTTGCTCGATTCTTTTATTTCAGCATGATTTAGTGAAAATGATTGTTGGAATGTTGATGTACATTGTTTGCTGGTTCGATTGGTATGCTCATGTTCCAATTCTGGGAGAAAAGTTCATCCCGATTGTTGATGATGATGAACAGTACGCATAAACCCTAATGCTGAAACCCAGAAATCGTGTTGTTCATTTGGAATTTGTTTTTTGCATGATTTTCACTATTCCATTGCCATGAGTGAATCAGAACAGGACACCTCCTTAAGTGAAACGCAGAGTTTCACTTAAGGGACCGGTATATTACGAAAATGCCACTGCCGGATATTTAATTCAATTAAATCATTTTATTTTTCAATTTTTATTTCATTTGATATGCCAATCTTCCAAAAATCATAAGTCCTTCATTTTTAATCCAAATTTGATGGGATTTTTTGTGAAATGATCCTCATGACCTCTAGTTTTTTATGATGATTTTTTCAGATTTTTTGCATGTGTGGATTTCAAAATGTGCTAGGGTTTGTTCATGTTATCCATTTTGTGTATGTCTTACCAAATTGCTTGTGAAATGATGATACATTATCCAATGATTCTCAAATTGTTTGTGCTTAAACTAGACATGTTCATGGTGATTTTGGTGTAGAGTTTGTGAATTTATCATTGCTGGTTGATGAGATATGATTTTTTGAATAGGGGTGTGACAATTTGTGTCACACCATTCATGTCCAACTTCATGATTTTAATTACCATGCTTCTTGAACTCAAATTGGTTTGGATTTTTGCATGAAAATACTTATGGATGTTGAGATTACATGTGATTTTTTCTGGAATTATTGATGGCATTTCCTATTTGTTTGATAATTTCTCCCCTGTTTGACCAAATGGTTGACTTTTTGTGACACATGATGCTATATGATTTGTGAAATTCTCATGCATTATTGGATGGATCTAAGATTTGGCATGAATAATGTAGACATCTTAAGATTTGTCATGGTTTTGGTCCCATTCATTTCTCATATGTTGTCACTGTTTTATGATTTATTGAAGTTGGTGCATGTTTGGTTGACTTCTTTGAGCTTGCTTGAACTTGCTTTGACTTTCTGATTTTCATTGACCTACTTTCTTTGATCCAAATGAGCTGAAATTTGGTATGCTTATCATGTTATGGATTATGTTTGATCATGAATTATTTGAGAATTTATTGAAATGTTTGAGATTGGATTTGAGTTGAAGGCCCAGCCACATCCAACGGTGTAGGTCTTGGATAATCGTACGGCATCAGGTAGGTAGCAGCCCTTTGTCTGACCCAAGAGGTGTAAGCCTCCAAAGCAATGCAGTTCTTTGGACCCAAATCATTCCTACCCTTCTTACGAATACTGCGCCAAGCACGGACAAATCTAGCTTTCAAGCCTTGGGGATCTCTACCCTCCAGAAAGAACACACCTTCTAATAGAATGTTATGGGGTTTATCCTTTAGGGGGAAGCCAAGCTGACGACGTGCAAGAATAGGATTGTAGCTAATCCCACCACATGTGCCAAGAAGAGGCACATTAGGGAATTCACCACAATAGTCGATGATCTGAACGGTATCATACACGCGATCATACCAGGTGATATCATCATTGGTGAGAGACATGAGTCTCTGAGACCACCGTAGACATCCCTTGTTCTCCTTGAAAGCAACTGTCTGCGGCAAGTGCGAAATAAACCACTTGTACAGCAGGGGTAGACAGCAGACAATAACTCCTCCTCTTTTCACAACCCTGGAGTGTAAGGAAACATAGGCATCGCCCAACAAAGTCGGAACTGGATTAAGAACTGAGAAGATCCTAATAGCATTCATGTCCACGAACTTGTCGAAGTTGGGAAACAACACCAATCCATAGATGAGCAGCACAAACAGAGCCTCAAAGGCATCCTCACTCATGGCCTTCCCATAAAAGGTAGCTTGGGCAATGAGGAACTCGGAAGGAAAACCCTGAATTCCGCCTTTGGTAGTCAGATTAGCTCTAATCAGATCTTCATCTATGTGCAACAAGCTGGAAATCTCTCGAGCAGACGGAATATCCTCTAAGCCACTGAACGGCACTTGATCCAGAATCGGAATCCCAATAAGGTGAGAATACTCCTCCAAAGTTGGCAACAACTGGAAGTCCGGGAATAAGAAGCAGTGATGCAACGGATCGTAGAACTGAGCTAGAGTACTCATCAATCCTTCATCAACCTGAGTAGTCAGCAGTGGTAGGAGCTTTCCATAGCGAGCTTTGAAACCCAAGGGATCTAATACATATGATGTCAGATTCCTTAACTCTTTTACATCAGGCTGTCTAAAGCTGTACTTCTTTGTATGCCTTTTTGGTCTTTCCATGTCTGAAAATTTTGCAAATAAACCCCTTAAGTTCCTTGAAAATTTTCTCTTTTTCTGATGACATGAAGTGCAGATGAATGCATGAATGTATGAATGCAACAAACACACTCAAGGATCAAGCAAAGCACACCAAACAAAGGTCATGGGAAAGCTCTATGTATCCCTAATATCAATCATCCATTTTGGTGGATTTAGGTTTTCACCTTATCGACACCCAAGTTCCATTGATATTAACGGTACATGAACCGGCTCGAACACCCTTAATATCAACCAGCCTCTTTGGTGGATCTTAGGTTTTACACCTGATCCGGGATCCATTGATATTAACGGTGTCTGAACGAATCAACCATGAATCATGGGTTTGTTGAGAGTCACGAGCATGGAGTCTCGGTTAAGACCCACCCAAAGGGAGTGTACTAGGGTTTAAACCTGCCAAACATGTTCTATCAGAGGTTCCCATAATCATCGTTCCATCTTTCGAATATTATCGGAGGAACGAATACTCGTATTCCAAGAATATTCTCAAGAGAAACTCTTATGAGTGTAGTATCGCGTGACAATCGTATCAGAACTGACATCTGAACGACCTCCGCACTACGGTCCTAAAAATAGGCCAAGATGGGTTTGGTAAACTAAGGTCCTTGGCTTCTGCGGAACATGATTGAAAGAATAATGCCTAACCACAAATAACTTGTGTGACATTATTAGTTCAACATGACCTCCACCAAGTGAATGGACTCGCAAGTCAACTGGCTAAGGAATACTCCACACCAGCCAACAAGACTATGCCATTCTCCTATCCTAGAGTGCACTCGAGTTCGGGTATAGAACTCATCTCACAGATCACCAAAGCAAACAGCAATTGTATATCAAGCAATTCAAACATTACAATCAATACAGTTATCCCAAATTGTACAAAAATATGTCATATAACAGATAACAATATAGCACAACAAGGGCGAAAAGTAGGCAATACCACCAAGGATTCTGGTGAGATATTCCCCAGCAGAGTCGCCACTTTTCTGTAGCGGTGTATTCGTCGCTATATGATCTATTGGTTAAATCATAAGCAAGGGATACAATGAATTTCGAGTCGCCACCGCACTTTTATTTATCCAAAGGACTGGCTAAAAAGCGAACAAAAGCCTAAGAAGTTTTACACGTAGAAAACTAATAAAAAGATCAGAGAGTCTGGGTAAGGGGTAAATTACGCAATGGGAAGGTGTTAGGCACCCACTACGTCCTAGGTACTCCTAGGGAGCCCTTTTCACACTTGTTGTATAAAAATTGTTATTTGTTATGACATAAATATTGTGCAAACATGATTGGGATGATGAGAAAAGAATATACAATTTTTATTGGGTTTGAACGGATGAACCCGTTGCCTACGTACCTTCCATCAAAGGTAAGGATCAAAACGCCGTAGTTCGGCTAAAAACTTCCAAAAGTTAGTGGATTCAATTTTAAACACAAGCCCTAAGGTCTTACGTTATCCACGGGAGAAAACTCAACCTTATACAAACAACAAGTCCACCATGTGAGAACAGCTTCAACTTGCTAGTGAGGGGTTAACCTTATAATAAGCAAGGAAGACTTACAATTCAATCAACTAAGGACAAATAGGTGAGATTGACATCAACCAACTAAGATAAATCAAACCTATAGCTCATGTATGAAAACTTAGCAAGAATGGACAAAGCCACAAAACAATTGAATGGGTGAAATTAATTGATTATGATTATGAAAGTAGGGTCAAAGTATGATTAAGGTTAATTCAAAGAAGTATTATGAAATGGAGTTTGAAAAAAGTCAAGGACTTGGGTCCAGGTTTTTAATTTGAAAACATGAAGATGTTTGCACAATATCTATCTCAAGTTTGAAAGTAAAGTGTGAAAAAGTTTAGGACATAATGGGGATGAATGGATGAAAATGGATTGTAAAACTTCTTAGGAGGTTCACCTCTTGAAATCATATAGAAGATGATTCAAGTGTGTCCTTTGGAATGGGAAATAAGCAATAATAAAGTAAACAAACAAATGATACCGGATGCCACTCAATGGTCTTACTCCAATCTCACAAACAAAAAGCGGATACCGGATACCAATAAATGGATTTACACCAATCTCCTAAAACAGAAATGGATATCTGAGGCCACTCTATGGACTTATACTAATCTCCTCAACAAAGAAATGAAAAGAAAGATACCGGATGCCAATCTATCTGGACTTATACCAATCTCCAACAAAGGGAGCAAACATTTGGATGTCAGATGCCAATCTATCTGGGCTTATTCTAAACTCCGACATATGATCATAGGAATACAAATGCCAAAATACACGGACTTACAATTGTATCCTCACATACAATCAAACAAAAGCAAAATATGATCACAGGAAAGCAAATGCCAACTTACAGGGACTTATAATTGCATCCTCACATAAACAAACAGAAGCAAAACATGGATGTCAGATGCCAATTTATCTGGGCTTACTCTAACTTCCACAGTATGGTCCTGGGAATACAAATGCCACATCACAGGGACTTATAATTGCATCCTCACATACAAACAAACAAATGCATCAAGCAAAGAGATGAGTGGCCAATGAAATGGTCTTACAACTCACTTCCATATCATAGGAACAATGGCCAAAGGATGGTCTTACAATTGTCCTCAATGGGTAAACAACAATGATAATGTCACAAAGACAAATGAGATGATCATGCAATAATGAGCAATTAATGATGATAAATGCATAAAGCATACAATCAAACATGTGCATATGAAGCAACAATCAATCAATGAAAGCAATCAGCACACACTATAACCAAACAAGGAGGCTCATACAAGAGGGTTAGGCATTAAAGCCAACTGGAATAGGGTCAATGTTGCTCTTAACCTTGCCATTGAGGGGCTAAGGTGAAGCAGATGAAAGGATATGAGGGGTGTGCCTCATTGCTCTTATCCCTGGTCAGGGAGAGCATTGAATATATCAGAAAGTGTGGGAGTTCAGAAAGTAGGAACTCTCTCCACAGATAAGACTCTATAGATCTTGGGTTTGTATCTCAATGCTACAACCATGTAATGGGAGCAAGGAGAAGACTCACAGAATAATGGGAGATAGATTACATATCTCTTATATCCACCAATTGCCTTATTTGAAGGACTTTTCCTGCTTGGGACAAATATAAACACACACAAGCATTGCCTCTTAAGGAGGACTTCAGACAGTTGCCTGGCCAAATAACAGGCCAGGTCTTCCAGACTACATGAAGAAAAGGGATTATACCTCAAATGCAAATTGCTATATAGCAAAGCAAAGCAAGTTCAAAGAACTAAGCAACTAAAGGTACCTGAAATAGTCAAACAAAATCAGTACACAGTTCAAAAGTCAAAGCAGAATGATGTAGGAATTAACAGTCAAAACAAATAGACAAATGTGCAAAGCACAAGACTCAAGTCATATGAGTCAAGCAACCTACAAAACAAAAAGGTTAGCTCATGATAAACAATAAAGCTCAACCAAGTTGTATAAATTTCTTTGAGGCAATTGCTTCTCAACCTGAAATCATGAACTCAAACATAAGCAATAAGACCACTAGGACAAACCTAGGGTCAAAAGAGGATGAGAAAGCCAAAGCAGCAAGTGATATTCAATCAAAGTCAAATTCAAACATTTAAGAAGCAAAATCAATTGGTTTCATGTTCATATCATGCATCATCATCATTTCATAAGCAAAAGAATTCAAAGCATGGCAAATGAAAGCTCATAGGAGTCAACAGAAAGACTTAACTAAAAACCAATCATAAACAATTTCAAAAATCACCAAATAATTCATGATCACTCATAATCCATAACATGACATGCATATAAAATTTCAGCTCAATTGGATCATGGGAAGATAGTCAATGAAAATCAGAAAGTCAAAACAATTTCAAACATGCTCAAAGAAGTCAACCAAACATGCATCAACTTCAAAAATTCATAAGTCAGGTATAACAAATGAGAAATGAATGGGATCAACACCATGGCAAAGCTTAAGATGTCTAGTAATCATATATCAAATTTCAAATTCATCCAATAAAGTATGAGAATTTCACAAATGAAATGGCAACATGTATCACAAAAGTCAACATTTTGGTCAAACAGGGGAGAAAATCTCAAACAATTAGGAAATGCCACAAATAATTCCAAGAAAATTCTCATGTAAACTAGACATACAAGAGTAGGTTCATGCAAAAATTCAGATCAATTGGAGGTCAAGAAGCATGGTATCAAAAATCAAGAAGTTGCATATCAATGGTGTGACACAAATTGTCACACCCTAATTCAAAAATTCATAACTCAATGACCAGATAAGATAAATTAACAAACTCTACACCAAAATCACCATGGATGAGTCTAGTTTATGCACAAAAATTTTCAGGGTCATTGGATATATCATCACAATTACACAAATGATTTGGCAAGATGTACAAAAAATGGATACATGTGAGAAACCCTAATGCCATTAAAAATCTACTCATCCAAAAAATCAGAAAAAATCATGATAAAATACTAGAGATCAAACAGGGCATAATGCAAAAATTTCCATGAAATTTGGATTTAAAATGAAGATTCTATGATTTTTGTAAGTTGTTGAATCAAAATGAAATAAATATTAAACAAATAAAATGAATTAATGGATTTAATTGAAACCGATGGCATATTTGTAATTCTTGGCACAACTTAGTAAAACGCAGCGTTTAGCACAGGGACACGAAATGTTTTGATTGGCCGGTTCAATGTAACAGTAACCAAATGCATGCAACATGAGGAAATTCTGGGAACGGCTTAGGGTTTATGCGACAACACTGTACATCATCTTCTTCAGCAAATCGAAAAAAATTAATTCACCCAGAAATAACAATCGAGCATACTATCATGATCAGCAAGCAGCACATAACACGAATTCATCATTCATTTTCATGGAATCATGCCAAGTAACACAAATCGAGCAAAACAACAATGCACAACCAAAATTCATTTCCAAATATCTCACTCATTACTCAACTATTTTGCACGATTCAAAGTCCATGGTGACCAGCAAACAAAGATCTACAAGAGGCATGACATAATTTAGAGAAAAGAGAGATTCGAAACCTTACTTGATTTTGAAGCAAATGGCGAAATAGTTGTTGTTTTGGTGATATAAGCTCAAACAGATGAAGTTTGTAGTTGGTATTGATGGATACTTGAAGAAGTTTAGCTCAACACACTCAAATCCAGCTTAAATCGAATTTTGCCATTGTTGGAAGCTTGAAGAAACAGAACTTGAAGATGCTGTTACAGCAGGTGTTCAAGGCTTGAAATGAGCTCAAGAATGATGATGAATGATGCAGCAGCCAAGGCCAAGTTCGTGTGCTTTGCCAATTTTCAAGAAAAGTTCAAAATGCACAAGTGAGAAAATGAGAGAACAAGGTTTTTTCTCTGTTAGAATGTGGGCTGCTGCTAGGGTTTGAATGACAGAAAATATGATATATATTGTCTGTTTAAGGTTGCTAATCAAGGTTAATGGAAGGTAAAATTGGAATTGCTAATTTGACATGTTTTTGCTAATTGGTGTTTTTTCACTTAAGTGTATGGTATAGGGTGGCTGCAGCTCGAAATGGGCTTTCAAACATATCCCAAATGACATTTCAGACCTATCCCAATTGGCCAAATGTGTTAAAATTGCTTAATTCAAAAACCCAATTTTCCACTACACTTGAAATTAATTAAGACAAGTCCAAAAAGGCCATTTTGAATGGTGAAGTTTTGATGCATGATGATGACATTTTTGGAAAGAGGGGATCAAATATGACTTGTAGGAAAAAACCCCACCAAATTTGGCCAAATGGTTTGAGAGATATGGCCTTTTGAAGTTCACAAATTTTTGAAAATGATTTGATCATATCTTGCCAACCATACATGGGAATTGAGTGTTCTTGGACTTTTTGGAAATGGGAGAACAAGATCTTCAACTTTCATGTTGGGCAAAAATTCATTTGAAGCTTGTATCATGATGTAAGATTAGGATCAAGAAGTTTCCATTTTTGGCAAATTTGAATTACAGGTCAACTTTCTATTTTTGGAAATTTTCTGTTTGACTTCAAATTCTTCCATGATGGTGTTTGACATGATATATGAGGCCTATATGGACATGAATGAGCTCCCTCAAACCAATTCCCACCATCAAATCACTGATTATATCCACAGTTGACCAAGTTTGACTTTTCTAGGGTTTTGCCTGATTGAACCACTTCTGATGAATTCCAAACCCTGATTCTTGAGACCTTGATTCCAAATGATATCACAACCTATATGAACTCTTGATTATTGATTATGGTGCCCAAATTCTTCAAGAATGGCCACCATCCATTGCAATGACTGACTTTGACTGATTTTGACCTAATTGGCTGATGATTGCTTCAGCTGCAAGTAACATGGTTAGCTGACAATATTTTTGTACTTTTTGGTTAGTAAACGTATGAAAAGCAAAGATATACAAATGCAAAGCATGCTAGGTGATCAAGAACCACACTCACAAGGCAAACCACCCACTAGGAGGGAAGCTAGGGCATGCAATGATCCTTGAGGCCATGATATGATATGATATGGGCCATGAGGGATCTTAGGGCCAAAATTGGGGTCTTACAGATGCCCCTATTTAAGGTCATTCTAGCCGGAGAAGTGAAGTTTAGAAATCTTCATCTCGACGCGGTAGAATGGGCTTAAATAACAGTAATGAGACAAATTTTGGTCCCTAAGAGACCTCATGATGAAAATGTATGCATGTAAAAGACACAAATTCTGTGGGGAATATGATTCACACAGAAGAAAAGACGATCCATCGGAGTAATACACTCACCTGGATCAGAGACTCTAACAAGACTCTAGTTGGGGATAGTAAGAGAAAAGAAATGCGTGAGCAAGACACGACTCTGGTTAGGGAATGAAAACAGACTGGAAACCTCACTGGGGGAAAAGAATTCCAAAAGGAAAATAAATCCATTGGAAAGACACAAGTTGACTCCTGAGGAGAAGCAACAGGAAACTTCACTGAGGAAGCACCAAAGGAATGAGATGTCACCGGTATAAGGGTAACAAACTCAGGAAGAATGAATATCTAAGACCGGTATAAGGGTGAGAGATATCAATCAACCAACATCTGAGAAAGGACCTGGAAAAGGTACATAAACTCAGGAAAATCTGACTCCACAAGGGACCAAGGTCATAATAGGGAGCAGAAAGGAAGGAACACCAGGGATACCGGTTACTGGGTATATAATAGGTGACCGACCAAAACGTGAATTGGTATATATGCCAAGACACTCATCATCCGAAAGGAGGGCTTGAAAAAGCAAATCGACTTACAGGATGGACATTCGAATTCACAACGGGAAAACGAATCTTACTCAAATGGGGACACAAACCCAAAGAGTGCATGAGATACAATATCCATTACCGGCAGACCGTGGATAAGAATACTCGCATGAGATATATTATCTATTACCGTCAGAACGTAGATAATAAACTCGCATGGTAAGAAACACCAGAGATACCGGTTACTGGGTATATAATAGGTGATCTACCGAAAACGTGAATTGGTATATACGCCAAAACACTCATCATCCAGAACACGAACTGGTTAAAGGATGGATATTCGATTCTACAAAGAATACGAATCTTGCTCAGCTGGGGAAAATCAACAAAGGATTCCAACTAAAGAGCGCATGAGACATATTATTCATTACCGGCAGACCGTGAATAATATACTCGAAAGGAAAAGACACCAGAGATACCGAAGTATATAATAGGTGACTAACCAAAAAGAGAGACAATCGATACCAAGCATCCGGGTAAACGAAAGACAACTCAAAGGGATAAATTGCAAGCATCCGACAATTATCCAACAACAAAGAAATATTCGATTCCACAACAGGGAAAATAACGAATCTTACTCGATCAAGGAAACACGAAAGGCTTCGATTGAAGAGCGCATGAGATATATTATTCATTACCGGCAGACCATGAATAATATACTCGAAGGGAAAAGACACCAGAGATACCGAAGTATATAATAGGTGACTAACCAAAAAGAGAGACAATCGATACCAAGCATCCGGGTAAACGAAAGACAACTCAAAGGGATAAATTGCAAGCATCCGACAATTATCTAACAACAAAGAAATATTCGATTCCACAAAAGGAAATAACGAATCTTACTTCAACAAGGGAAACACAAAAGGCTTCGACTGAAGAGTGCATGAGATATATTATTCATTACCGGTAGACCGTGAATAATATACTCGCATGGAAGATTATCCACAACCGGTTACTGGGTTAATAAAGGATAAATCAACCGAAAAGAAAGGCATCGGGATACCAAACTAGGTATATAATGATGACAATCAAATAGAGCAACAGACATTACCAACGAAAGGGTAAATGAAAGGCAAACTGTTGAGGATTCACTGGTGAAAATCAATGATCCAGGGATGAATTGCATAAACAACAATCCACAACAACAGGCTAGGGATATAATGATGACAATCAAATATCCGGGGAACGCAATCACTGACAAAAGGTGAAAGGACCCACTGGGGATAAAATTGCTAGCATACGACAATTATCCACAAAAGATTTGCTGGGGATATAAGTGCTTATCTGAGCAACTTATCCGAGCAAAGGAAACTCAACATCAAGAACTAGATGGAGAGAACCACAAATCTAGGGTTTACATCTACCGAATATGGGGTAGAAAACCAACAACTCCGCGTGGGGATAGAACAAATCATAAATCCGCACGGGAAACCAAAAATAGGGTTTATAACAAACCACAAACTGCTGGAAAGCAGGAAAGTAGGATTTACAACTACCGACTAAGGTAGAAAACCAACAAATCTGGCTGGGGAATAAAAGGTGTATAACCACAAATTCTGCCAAGAAGCCAGGAAGGAATAGGACTTATAACTACCGGTATGAGGGTAGAGGCCCGAAAATTCTGCTGGGGAACAACCCACTGGGAAGCACAAGACATTTGACAAATAGCCAATTCGGGAATAATCCGAAAAGACAGACTGAATCAAGACACGTCCTAATGAGGATATAACTCAAATAGGAAAATCCATCCCAATATATGTGTTGGGAGGAAACAGAAGAAATCGTCATCCACGAGAATATATCTCAGTGGGGAACTGCAGAAGGAAAGACAAACATTTTCTGCTTATGGGGTTGACTCTATATGGAGAGATTTTAAATACCCGACATCTGCTTGGGAAGATCTATAAAGAGATCTGTATCACCCAAAAGCAGGAGACAACAATCAAAGGATATATGGCAAGAAATGCAACATGAATATCTGAATGTTTAATGAATATGCATGAATATGCGCGATTTATGTTTGATGAATGCTGACAAAACAGACAACTCTAACACAAACAGGTCCAGGAATCAAACGCCCAGTATTATACTTCCAGAGGTAAAAAACCAACTAGAGAGCCAATCTGCGGAGATCTGCATGTTGTAAAGCAAAGATCTGCGGGTACTGCTGGAGAAGCAGAGAGTCGGAGATATCAGGAAACAACCCAATCAGGGTACAGAAAGTCACAACGGGCAAAGACAGCCACCAAGACAAATCTGTAGGGGAACAAGAGAAAATCCAAGACCAGGATATCTGCAAGGGATCCCAGTGTCAACTGAGAAACAAAAGTGCATTGCACAAGCACGAACTGCTGTAGAAGCAACTCCACAAAACTCCACTGGGGAACAACCCACTGAGGGAGAACGATATCATCCAAATAGAATCTAACTGCATAAGCAACTCTACTGGGGAAAACTGTCGGCTACCCTCTTGGGGAACAAACCCACTGAGGGAGGACAGATCAAACAAGTAGATTCTGCAACAAATCACTCCACTTGGGGGAATACACATAGCAAACCGATCACAACAAGTAGATCCTGCAATATAAGCCACTCTACTGGGGATCACAAACAGTCAGGAAATCAATCCGTTCACCGGAGGCCAAAGCCATCATCCGACCATACTGGGGATTGAAGGAGTATTCAACAGGCAAAACTGCCACAACAAAACTCACTGCAGACTATGCTGAGGAAAAGATGGATGAACACTGGGATGTCAACCCAAATCAACCATCGAGTAGGAAAATAAATCCTGCTCCACTGAAGAGAATAACTCTGATGAAGAGATAGCAACAATTCCGCAGACGACTTCGCCGGGGAAAAGGTAAAGTACCGGGTATCAAACCACTGACTTACCGAGTCTTCAAAAAGAAAGCGATCGTGCTGAGGAAACAGACAACTCCGCTGGCAACTGCACTGGGAAGAGTGACAACAATTCTGCTCGCGAATCTGATGGGGATATCAACAACAGCTCCACTCGTGACTGTGTTGAGGAGACAAATAAAGTCTGGGGATATCGACCCAATGGAGAAAGTGACGGGGCACCAAGATTACAAACCATCAACCACCGAAACTTCTACAAGAAAAACAACCATGCTAGGGAAGATTGCTGCTGGAGAAAACGAAGTCTTCATCAACACACCCTGCTTGCGACTATACTGGGGAACAACCCCAACAACAACTCTGTTTGACGAACAACCTCAACAAGGATCTGAAGAAAGAAGATGCAACCAAACCAGGAATATGAACAAATGTCTTACCTGTTGGAAATCATGTCACCCTTGGGAGAGCACTGGGATATCCTTGAGTATCCTTTCAATATTGTGAATGTTCACTTTGTATAAAACAACAATTTTGAAAAATTTGATTTGTTTAAAACAATGACATTTTATCAATTAAAACATGCAAAACATTTGTTTAATTGAAACAAATAAGAGTGCAAATAATTGGATAAAAAGCTCAAATTGATTTGATAGAATGGTAGTCTGCAAATGGCAAGACTCCATAGATCTGTACAAATTTGAAATCAGTGATATATATTGGAAGAGGGCTACATTGAACATAATGATCCTTTCTCTACCAATTTGAATCTCGATGTATCCGAAGCTTCAGTTGACGACGAATCAAGAATCTTCTGACGAAATGACGACTGGCGAACAGAAAGTCTTGTCAGAATGCAGTTACTTGCCAAATCCCTAATTTTTGCCTAGATTGCCCCAGAGTGAGGTACTCAATCTAGCGGGATGCAAATATATTCTTTTTTTCAAATCTCTAATTTTTGCCTGGATTACCCTTGCGGGTTCTCCACCGAGACGCTCATTTTTTCCTAAGCCGCCCTTTCGGGTTTTCAACTTAGCGAGCAATTCTGTTTTTTCATTCTTTTTTTCATTTGCATATACTTTTTTTTTTAGGCAAAGTATCTCTTGACTGCATCTGAATTCACAGGACGAGTGAAATCCTCCCCATCCATTGTTGTAAGCATCAAAGCACCGCCTGAAAAGGCTCTCTTAACAACATATGGACCTTCGTAGTTTGGAGTCCACTTGCCCCTGGAATCGGGCGCGAAAGACAAGACTTTCTTGAGCACGAGGTCACCTTCTCGGAACACACGAGGCTTGACCTTCTTGTCGAATGCTTTCTTCATTCTCTGCTGATATAACTGACCATGACACATGGCAGTCAATCTCTTCTCTTCAATTAAATTCAGTTGGTCATAACGACTCTGAATCCATTCAGCATCAGTCAACTTGGCTTCCATCAAGACTCGCATTGATGGGATCTCCACCTCTACTGGGAGAACGGCTTCCATGCCATAAACAAGAGAGAAAGGGGTTGCCCCTGTTGAAGTACGTACAGACGTACGATATCCATGCAAAGCAAATGGCAGCATCTCATGCCAATCTTTGTACGTGACAGTCATCTTCTGGATAATCCTCTTGATATTCTTATTAGCAGCTTCAACAGCCCCATTCATCTTAGGTCTGTAGGGAGAGGAATTATGGTGTGCAATCTTGAATTCAGCGCACAACTCATCCATCATCTTGTTATTCAGATTGGATCCATTATCAGTAATGATCCTCTCTGGCACACCATAACGGCAAATCAGCTGGTTCTTGATAAACTTCACAACCACCTGTCTGGTTACATTCGCGTACGAAGCGGCTTCAACCCATTTGGTGAAGTAATCAATTGCTACGAGAATAAATCGATGTCCATTGGACGCTTTCGGCTCAATCATGCCAATCATGTCGATTCCCCACATAGAGAAAGGCCATGGTGATGAAATCACATTCAGGAGTGTCGGAGGAATATGAATCTTATCCGCATAAATTTGACACTTGTGACATTTCTTCACATACTTGCAACAGTCAGACTCCATTGTCAGCCAATAGTAGCCTGCTCTCAACATCTTCTTAGCCATGGCATGTCCATTGGAATGAGTACCAAATGAACCCTCATGGACCTCAGTCATCAATAGGTTTGCTTCGTGTCTATCCACGCATCTGAGCAAAACCATATCAAAATTTCTTTGTACAGCACTTCACCACTGAGGTAGAAACTGCCTGACAACCTTCTCAAAGTTTTCCTATCTTTCACAGATGCCCCAGGCGGGTAGACCTGGTTCTGGAGGAAATTCTTGATATCAAAATACCAAGGTTTGTCATCTTTCACTTCTTCGATTGCAAATATGTGAGCGGGTCTGTCCAAGCGCATCACAGTAATGTTGGGAACATCATTCCACCATCTGACCACAATCATGGAAGCAAGCGTAGCAAGGGCATCTGCCATCCGATTATCCTCTCGAGGAATATGATAAAATTCAACTTCTGTGAAGAATGTTGAAATCCTCCTTGCATAATCTCTGTACGGAATGAGACCTGGCTGATTCGTCTCCCATTCACCCTTGATCTGATTGACAACCAAGGCCGAATCACCATAGACATCAAGATACTTGATTCTCAAGTCAATACATTCTTCAAGTCCCATAATACAGGCTTCATACTCCGCCATATTATTCGTGCATTTGAAAGTTAGCCTTGCTGTAAACGGAATGTGCGAACCTTGAGGAGTAATAATCACTGCCCCAATTCCATTCCCATATTGATTAACAGCGCCATCAAACACCATCGTCCATCTGGAACCAGGTTCCGGACCTTCATCAAGTGTAGGCTCATCGCAATCTTTCATCTTCAAATACAGAATTTCTTCATCCGGGAAGTCATACTGAAAGGACTGATGATCTTCAATCGGCTGGTGCGCTAAATGGTCAGCCAAGATACTACCTTTGATAGCTTTCTGAGCTCGATACTCAATATCATACTCAGACAACAACATCTGCCAACGGGCAATCCTCCCAGTTAAAGCAGGCTTTTCGAAGATATACTTAATTGGATCCATTCTGGATATCAACCAAGTTGTATGATTTATCATGTACTGGCGCAAACGCTTAGCAGCCCAAGCCAAAGCACATCACGTCTTCTCAAGCGTAGAGTACCGAGACTCACAATCAGTAAACTTCTTACTGAGGTAGTAGATAGCAAACTCCTTCTTCCCTGATTCATCCTGTTGACCGAGTACACAACCCATCGAGTCTTCAAGAAATGTCAAATACATAATCAGAGGTCTTCCTTCCACAGGCGGAGACAAAATCGGAGGTTCTGACAGATAATCTTTGATACTGTCGAAAGCTTTCTGGCAATCCTCGGTCCAATCATGAGACTGATCTTTCCGGAGGAGCTTGAATATCGGCGCACATGTGGCAGTCATGTGGGATATAAATCTGGAAATATAATTCAAGCGGCCAAGAAAACCTCGGACTTGCTTCTCGGTTTTGGGTGCGGGCATCTCTTGTATTGCTTTGACCTTTGCAGGATCAACCTCAATACCTCTTTCACTTACCACAAAACCCAACAACTTGCCGGAACGGACTCCAAAGGTACATTTGTTCGGATTCAGGCAAAGTTTGAACTTCCTCAAACGCTGAAAAAGCTTCAACAAATGCTCAACATGTTCAACTTCCGTTCGGGACTTAGCAATCATATCATCAACATAGACTTCTATCTCCTTGTGCATCATGTCATGAAACAAGGTAGTCATAGCTCGTTGATACGTGGCTCCGGCGTTCTTCAAACCGAAGGGCATCACTCGATAACAGAATGTTCCCCAAGGTGTGATGAATGTTGTCTTCTCCATATCCTCTGGTGCCATCTTGATTTGATTATATCCGGAAAATCCGTCCATAAAGGAAAAGACTTTGAATTTAGCTGTATTATCTACCAACATGTCGATGTGTGGTAGAGGAAAATCATCTTTGGGACTAGCTTTATTCAAATCTCTGTAGTCAACGCACATACGGACTTTTCCGTCCTTCTTAGGAACAGGCACAATATTGGCCACCCATTGAGGATATGTAGAAGTCACCAGAAACCCCGCATCAATTTGCTTCTGAACTTCCTCTTTGATCTTCACTGCCATATCTGGATGAGTTCTTCTGAGCTTCTACTTCACAGGCACGCACTTAGGCTTCAAAGGCAGGAAATGTTGCACAATATCTGTATCTAAACCCAGCATGTCTTCATAGGACCAAGCAAAGATATCTGAATATTCTCGTAGCAAACTGATCAAATCTTCCTTGACAGACCCTTCAAGAAGTGCCCCAATCTTCACTAGGCGAACACAATCCTCAGACCCCAAGTTGACTGTTTCCAAGTCTTCGAGATGTGGCTGAATGATCTTCTCTTCGTGCTCAAGGAGACGGGTAATCTCATCAGGAATCCCTTCAACATCATCTTCCTCTGCCTCAAATACAGGGAATTCAAAATTGGGAGATGGCGTTGGATCATTATGTTCAATGGGTTTTAGGATCAACCTGCATAATGATTTAGGTTAGGGAAAAACTTCAGAATTTAATCAAGCAAATCATTATGCAGATGAAAAGTGTTTGATTTTATTTTTGTTTTTATGGTTTTTTGTGATCACTGATTTCATAATGAAAAGCAAAAAGTGAAAACAAAGGAAAAACAAATGTTAAACAATGCGAAAATTGAATGAAAACATCATTGTATATATGCTTTGCCAACAATGTCATCACTTCTCCTTTTGGCATAGGAGAAGGGTTTTAAACAAAGTGAACAATTTACTCTGATCTATGGATAACTGTAGGAACATCCACAGCGACCCAATTGTGGCAGACACCACCAGGAATAACAAAATTGTTCACGTCCTCTGCATCTTCTTCAATGATAGCAGCAACTTCCTCTTCTTCAGGTTGATCAGCATGGATGAATCCTCCGCTTGTGAACAAACCTTGCTCATTACATGCCCCAGAACAGTAGCCAATGCCAGCCCGGGATTTATTATCTTCAAGTTCAAGCACTTTCCCTAATCCAGCAACTGCACCACATTCAATGGCCAGCTTCGCATCACGGTAGGAAGTGAATGAAGGAGACTTCTTCTCGATTGGTTCATCAATAGATAAAGCTTGGAATGGAGTTCCAACTTCATCCTCTGCGTCAATGTACGAGAAAGAAGACAGATGGCTAACCAGGAGAGCCTTTTCTCCCCCTACTACAACCAATTTCTTATTCTTGACAAACTTCAGCTTCTGGTGTAGGGTGGATGTCACGGCGCCAGCCTCGTGAATCCATGGTCTGCCTAAGAGACAGCTGTAAGATGGGTGGATATCCATTACCTGGAAGGTAACTTGGAAATCACTTGGTCCTATCTTGATTGGGAGATCAACTTCCCCAATCACGGTCTTGCGCGACCCATCAAATGCTTTCACAACAACCCCACTCTGCCTCATAGGAGGACCTTGGTATGACAGACGAGAGAGTGTGGATTTTGGCAATACATTTAGAGAAGATCCAGTGTCCACCAGCACATTGGACATTGCATCTGATTTGCAATTCATGGAGATATGTAAGGCCATGTTGTGGTCTCTTCCCTCCTCAGGGAGATCAGCGTCACAAAAGCTCAAAGTGTTGCAAGCAGTAATGTTTGCAACAATACTATCAAACTGCTCAAGGGTGACATCGTGATCAACGTACGCCAGGTCCAAGACTTTCTGCAGAGACTCCCTATGGGGTTCTGAATTTAGCAGCAGAGAAAGAATAGAAATCTTGGAGGGCGTGTGTAGAAGCTGGTCTACAATGTTGTACTCACTCTTTCTGATGAGCCTCAGCATCTCATCAGATTCTTCATCAACAATGCCACTCGGGCCAACTGAAGAAACAGGAGTCTTCTGTACGGATGAGGAGGGTTTGGCAACATCAAGTGCCGGATTCTGAACTTTGGCAGCTGTCCCAACCGGACTTTCAACAGATTCAGAAACAGCAGCAGGAGCTTTGGCAGGTGCAGAAAATACACGACCACTTCGGGTCAACCCACTGACATCAGCTACGTTGGTCACGGAAGTGGAAGGCAAAGGCACTTCGACCCCATCCTGGACAACAACAGGATTGTACCGGAATGGCACAGCTCGATCAGAGGAATAAGGCACAGGGCCTGCAGGTTTAATCACCAAAGAAGGGGAAGCCTTCGGCTTGTCACTATTATAGCGAATAACAACGGGCTCAGGTAGCTTGAACACTGGTGAAATGACATTCACTTCAGGTTCAACTTCATCAACATTGAGATATTGCAGAATCTCAATGGTACCCTCATTCAACAACTTCTGAAGTTCTCTGCGGACCTGGTCGCAACCCCAACGGTTAACCGAACAGACGCGGCACTTGTCATGGTTATGCTCCAAGTAGCTGTACTGACACAGCATACGGTGTAATCCAACCAATGACTGCCTGATGTGGCTAATATACTTGACCTTGTACTTCCCAAGGCATTCCTGAATCATATTCACAGATTTCCCATGCGAAGGCAATGGGTTCTTGGTGACATTCGGGCTTGAGTCTTCAAAACTCAGAATTCCACTTCTCATAAGGTCTTGCACCTTAGTCTTCAGTGGGAAACAGTTCTCTACATTGTGGCCCGGAGCACCGGAATGATAGATACAATGCTGGTCTGGTTTGTACCACCATTGAGGATTTGCAGGAATGGCAGGAGGATCCCTGGGAGAAACCAATTTCCTCTCCAACAAGGAGGGATAAAGCTCTGCATATGTCATAGGAATTGGATCGAAGCTGACCTTCTTCCTATCATAATTCATGTTAGCTTGATTGGTTGTACTTCCACGAGGCTGGTAAGCCTGTTGCTGTGGACGTTGCTGTGGTTGCTGGTACTGAGGTTGCTGATATTGTTGCTGATGCTGATATTGTTGATGTTGATATTGCTGAGCATTATCTTTGAATACAGGTGCTATATGAGCCACCTGGTGCTGATGTCCGGCACGATGTGCAGGCTTCCTCTGAACAGAGGGTCTTCTATGCTTGGGCTGAGACTGCACAGCATGGGCTTCCCCTTCTTTCCTCTTAAACGCCCCATATCGTTTAGAGGAAGAGCTATCATCCTTAGCCAACCGTCCTTCACAGACACCTTCTTCGAGACGCATCCCCATGTTCACCATCTCGGTGAAATCAGAGGGAGCGCTTGCTACCATCCGCTCATAATAAAATGAGCCAAGAGTCTTCAGGAAAATCTTGGTCATTTCCTTCTCTTCCAGCAGTGGAGTGATTTGAGCCGCCAGCTCTCGCCATCTCTGGGCGTACTCCTTGAACGACTCTTTATCTTTCTGTGACATGGACCTGAGTTGATCTCGGTCAGGCGCCATATCGATGTTGTACTTATATTGCTTGACGAAAGCTTCGCCAAGGTCGTTGAAAGATCGGATGTTGGCACTGTCCAGGCTCATGTACCATCTGAGCGCGACACCGGATAGACTGTCCTGAAAATAATGAATCAGGAGTTGATCATTATCAGTCTGAGTTGACATCTTCCTGGCGTACATGACCAGGTGAGCTAGTGGACAGGTGTTCCCTTTGTACTTTTCAAAGTCTGGGACCTTGAATTTGACTGGTATTTTCACACAGGGAACTAAACAAAGTTCGGCTGCAGACTTGCCGAAGAGATCTTTGCCTCGAAGAGTCCTCAATTCCTTTCTCAGCTCAAGGAATTGATCGTTCATAGCATCCATCTTCTCATGAATGTCTGAGCCCTCAGATGGCTCAGAGTGATAGATGGTGTCGTCTACCCTAGGCATGGTATGCACGACAGGAGGAGCGGGAACAGGGACCGGGCTAGATGCCGGCATATGAGCGAATGTTGGCGCAGGAATATCAGGCATAAAGCCTGGAGGCATCCCCCAAGGGAACCCGGCTGGCATAGCATTAGGCTGATGAACACTGACCGGCACTGTAGAAGTGGCTATCTCAGAAATAACTGTCCTCTGGGGAGGAGTTGCTGGAGGCGGAGTAGGCTGATTTTGGGCAGCAAGAAGTTGCTCCATCAAAGCGCCAAGTCTGGCGACCTCTTCCTTCAATTCTCGGTTCTCTTGTTCCAATTGCTCCATGACTCTGGCAGAGTTGACTCGCGTATAATACCGGTGAGTCAGCTTGTCTTCAAAATAAATGAAGAACACAAGGTTAGGAACAGAAGACCAGAAACAAAGGGTACCTGCTTATGCAAGAATGATGCATGAAATGCTTGTGCAAATGCTTTGTTTTCAAGGAACACTTAGGGTATTATTTGCAATATTTTGAATTGTTAAAGCATTTTAATTACTCATGGAAAATATTTCATTCAAAATATCAAGACAAAGGAGTACAGCATTTTTAAATATTACAAAGAGAAAAGGTAAATGACATCCTATGGATCCCTATTAGCTCGGGATGCTGGAAGACGAGAAGTGCACAACTTCTTGATCTCTCTCTCATAGGCAGCTTCCATGTCCGCTTTCTCCTTTGCAAGCTGATCATACCTCCTTTTCCAGAATTTGGAAGACTGAGGAAGCAGAGAAGTCCAAGCGTCGTTCGGATCGTCGATCACTCGGTGCTCGAGGAACTCAATCATAGCGTCCTTCTCCTTGAGCTGCTGCAGCAATTCCTCCCTTTCACGGACCCAAGCACGCGAAAGGTCTTCTTCTCTCAACTCCTCTACACGTTGGGTAGGGAGGGTTGAAGGCCCAGCCACATCCAACGGTGTAGGTCTTGGATAATCGTACGACATCAGGTAGGTAGCAGCCCTTTGTCTGACCCAAGAGGTGTAAGGCTCCAAAGCAATGCAGTTCTTTGGACCCAAATCATTCCTACCCTTCTTACGAATATTGCGCCAAGCACGGACAAATCTGGCTTTCAGGCCTTGGGGATCTTTACCCTCCAGAAAGAACACACCTTCTAACAGAATGTTATGGGGTTTATCCTTTAGGGGGAACCCAAGCTGACGACGTGCAAGAATAGGATTGTAGCTAATCCCACCACATGTGCCAAGAAGAGGCACATTAGGGAATTCACCACAATAGTCGATGATCTGAACGGTATCATACACGCGATCATACCAGGTGATATCATCATTGGTGAGAGACATGAGTCTCTGAGACCACCGTAGACATCCCTTGTTCTCCTTGAAAGCAACTGTCTGCGGCAAGTGCGAAATAAACCACTTGTACAGCAGGGGTAGACAGCAGACAATAACTCCTCCTCCTTTCACATCCCTGGAGTGCAAGGAAACATAGGCATCGCCCAACAAAGTCGGAACTGGATTAAGAACTGAGAAGATCCTAATAGCATTCATGTCCACGAACTTGTCGAAGTTGGGAAACAACACCAATCCATAGATGAGCAGCACAAACAGAGCCTCAAAGGCATCCTCACTCATGGCCTTCCCATAAAAGGTAGCTTGGGCAATGAGGAACTCGGAAGGAAAACCCTGAATTCCGCCTTTGGTAGTCAGATTAGCTCTAATCAGATCTTCATCTATGTGCAACAAGCTGGAAATCTCTCGAGCAGACGGAATATCCTCTAAGCCACTGAACGGCACTTGATCCAGAATCGGAATCCCAATAAGGTGAGAATACTCCTCCAAAGTTGGCAACAACTGGAAGTCCGGGAATAAGAAGCAGTGATGCAACGGATCGTAGAACTGAGCTAGAGTACTCATCAATCCTTCATCAACCTGAGTAGTCAGCAGTGGTAGGAGCTTTCCATAGCGAGCTTTGAAACCCAAGGGATCTAATACATATGATGTCAGATTCCTTAACTCTTTTACATCAGGCTGTCTAAAGCTGTACTTCTTTGTATGCCTTTTTGGTCTTTCCATGTCTGAAAATTTTGCAAATAAACCCCTTAAGTTCCTTGAAAATTTTCTCTTTTTCTGATGACATGAAGTGCAGATGAATGCATGAATGTATGAATGCAACAAACACACTCAAGGATCAAGCAAAGCACACCAAACAAAGGTCATGGGAAAGCTCTATGTATCCCTAATATCAATCATCCATTTTGGTGGATTTAGGTTTTCACCTTATCGACACCCAAGTTCCATTGATATTAACGGTACATGAACCGGCTCGAACACCCTTAATATCAACCAGCCGCTTTGGTGGATCTTAGGTTTTACACCTGATCCGGGATCCATTGATATTAACGGTGTCTGAACGACTCAACCATGAATCACGGGTTTGTTGAGAGTCACGAGCATGGAGTCTCGGTTAAGAACCACCCAAAGGGAGTGTACTAGGGTTTAAACCTGCCAAACATGTTCTATCAGAGGTTCCCATAATCATCGTTCCATCTTTCGAATATTATCGGAGGAACGAATACTCGTATTCCAAGAATATTCTCAAGAGAAACTCTTATGAGTGTAGTATCGCGTGACAATCGTATCAGAACTGACATCTGAACGACCTCCGCACTACGGTCCTAAAAATAGGCCAAGATGGGTTTGGTAAACTAAGGTCCTTGGCTTCTGCGGAACATGATTGAAAGAATAATGCCTAACCACAAATAACTTGTGTGACATTATTAGTTCAACATGACCTCCACCAAGTGAATGGACTCGCAAGTCAACTGGCTAAGGAATACTCCACACCAGTCAACAAGACTATGCCATTCTCCTATCCTAGAGTGCACTCGAGTTCGGGTATAGAACTCATCTCACAGATCACCAAAGCAAACAGCAATTGTATATCAAGCAATTCAAACATTACAATCAATACAGTTATCCCAAATTGTACAAAAATATGTCATATAACAGATAACAATATAGCACAACAAGGGCGAAAAGTAGGCAATACCACCAAGGATTCTGGTGAGATATTCCCCAGCAGAGTCGCCACTTTTCTGTAGCGGTGTATTCGTCGCTATATGATCTATTGGTTAAATCATAAGCAAGGGATACAATGAATTTCGAGTCGCCACCGCACTTTTATTTATCCAAAGGACTGGCTAAAAAGCGAACAAAAGCCTAAGAAGTTTTACACGTAGAAAACTAATAAAAAGATCAGAGAGTCTGGGTAAGGGGTAAATTACGCAATGGGAAGGTGTTAGGCACCCACTACGTCCTAGGTACTCCTAGGGAGCCCTTTTCACACTTGTTGTATAAAAATTGTTATTTGTTATGACATAAATATTGTGCAAA
This sequence comes from Lathyrus oleraceus, assembly GCF_024323335.1. Lineage (NCBI taxonomy): Eukaryota > Viridiplantae > Streptophyta > Magnoliopsida > Fabales > Fabaceae > Lathyrus > Lathyrus oleraceus. Next base: position 65,541,015 of record NC_066585.1, read on the forward strand.
CATGATTGGGATGATGAGAAAAGAATATACAATTTTTATTGGGTTTGAACGGATGAACCCGTTGCCTACGTACCTTCCATCAAAGGTAAGGATCAAAATGCCGTAGTTCGGCTAAAAACTTCCAAAAGTTAGTGGATTCAATTTTAAACACAAGCCCTAAGGTCTTACGTTATCCACGGGAGAAAACTCAACCTTATACAAACAACAAGTCCACCATGTGAGAACAGCTTCAACTTGCTAGTGAGGGGTTAACCCTATAATAAGCAAGGAAGACTTACAATTCAATCAACTAAGGACAAATAGGTGAGATTGACATCAACCAACTAAGATAAATCAAACCTATAGCTCATGTATGAAAACTTAGCAAGAATGGACAAAGCCACAAACAATTGAATGGGTGAAATTAATTGATTATGATTATGAAAGTAGGGTCAAAGTATGATTAAGGTTAATTCAAAGAAGTATTATGAAATGGAGTTTGAAAAAAGTCAAGGACTTGGGTCCAGGTTTTTAATTTGAAAACATGAAGATGTTTGCACAATATCTATCTCAAGTTTGAAAGTAAAGTGTGAAAAAGTTTAGGACATAATGGGGATGAATGGATGAAAATGGATTGTAAAACTTCTTAGGAGGTTCACCTCTTGAAATCATATAGAAGATGATTCAAGTGTGTCCTTTGGAATGGGCAATAAGCAATAATAAAGTAAACAAACAAATGATACCGGATGCCACTCAATGGTCTTACTCCAATCTCACAAACAAAAAGCGGATACCGGATACCAATAAATGGATTTACACCAATCTCCTAAAACAGAAATGGATATCTGAGGCCACTCTATGGACTTATACTAATCTCCTCAACAAAGAAATGAAAAGAAAGATACCGGATGCCAATCTATCTGGACTTATACCAATCTCCAACAAAGGGAGCAAACATTTGGATGTCAGATGCCAATCTATCTGGGCTTATTATAAACTCCGACATATGATCATAGGAATACAAATGCCAAAATACACGGACTTACAATTGTATCCTCACATACAATCAAACAAAAGCAAAATATGATCACAGGAAAGCAAATGCCAACTTACAGGGACTTATAATTGCATCCTCACATAAACAAACAGAAGCAAAACATGGATGTCAGATGCCAATTTATCTGGGCTTACTCTAACTTCCACAGTATGGTCCTGGGAATACAAATGCCACATCACAGGGACTTATAATTGCATCCTCACATACAAACAAACAAATGCATCAAGCAAAGAGATGAGTGGCCAATGAAATGGTCTTACAACTCACTTCCATATCATAGGAACAATGGCCAAAGGATGGTCTTACAATTGTCCTCAATGGGTAAACAACAATGATAATGTCACAAAGACAAATGAGATGATCATGCAATAATGAGCAATTAATGATGATAAATGCATAAAGCATACAATCAAACATGTGCATATGAAGCAACAATCAATCAATAAAAGCAATCAGCACACACTATAACCAAACAAGGAGGCTCATACAAGAGGGTTAGGCATTAAAACCAACTGGAATAGGGTCAATGTTGCTCTTAACCTTGCCATTGAGGGGCTAAGGTGAAGCAGATGAAAGGATATGAGGGGTGTGCCTCATTGCTCTTATCCCTGGTCAGGGAGAGCATTGAATATATCAGAAAGTGTGGGAGTTCAGAAAGTAGGAACTCTCTCCACAGATAAGACTCTATAGATCTTGGGTTTGTATCTCAATGCTACAACCATGTAATGGGAGCAAGGAGAAGACTCACAGAATAATGGGAGATAGATTACATATCTCTTATATCCACCAATTGCCTTATTTGAAGGACTTTTCCTGCTTGGGACAAATATAAACACACACAAGCATTGCCTCTTAAGGAGGACTTCAGACAGTTGCCTGGCCAAATAACAGGCCAGGTCTTCCAGACTACATGAAGAAAAAGGGATTATACCTCAAATGCAAATTGCTATATAGCAAAGCAAAGCAAGTTCAAAGAACTAAGCAACTAAAGGTACCTGAAATAGTCAAACAAAATCAGTACACAGTTCAAAAGTCAAAGCAGAATGATGTAGGAATTAACAGTCAAAACAAATAGACAAATGTGCAAAGCACAAGACTCAAGTCATATGAGTCAAGCAACCTACAAAACAAAAAGGTTAGCTCATGATAAACAATAAAGCTCAACCAAGTTGTATAAATTTCTTTGAGGCAAATGCTTCTCAACCTGAAATCATGAACTCAAACATAAGCAATAAGACCACTAGGACAAACCTAGGGTCAAAAGAGGATGAGAAAGCCAAAGCAGCAAGTGATATTCAATCAAAGTCAAATTCAAACATTTAAGAAGCAAACTCAATTGGTTTCATGTTCATATCATGCATCATCATCATTTCATAAGCAAAAGAATTCAAAGCATGGCAAATGAAAGCTCATAGGAGTCAACAGAAAGACTTAACTAAAAACCAATCATAAACAATTCCAAAAATCACCAAATAATTCATGATCACTCATAATCCATAACATGACATGCATATAAAATTTCAGCTCAATTGGATCATGGGAAGATAGTCAATGAAAATCAGAAAGTCAAAACAATTTCAAACATGCTCAAAGAAGTCAACCAAACATGCATCAACTTCAAAAATTCATAAGTCAGGTATAACAAATGAGAAATGAATGGGATCAATACCATGGCAAAGCTTAAGATGTCTAGTAATCATATATCAAATTTCAAATTCATCCAATAAAGTATGAGAATTTCACAAATGAAATGGCAACATGTATCACAAAAGTCAACATTTTGGTCAAACAGGGGAGAAAATCTCAAACAATTAGGAAATGCCACAAATAATTCCAAGAAAATTCTCATGTAAACTAGACATACAAGAGTAGGTTCATGCAAAAATTCAGATCAATTGGAGGTCAAGAAGCATGGTATCAAAAATCAAGAAGTTGCATATCAATGGTGTGACACAAATTGTCACACCCTAATTCAAAAATTCATAACTCAATGACCAGATAAGATAAATTAACAAACTCTACACCAAAATCACCATGGATGAGTCTAGTTTATGCACAAAAATTTTCAGGGTCATTGGATATATCATCACAATTTCACAAATGATTTGGCAAGATGTACAAAAAATGGATACATGTGAGAAACCCTAATGCCATTAAAAATATACTCATCCAAAAAATCAGCAAAAATCATGATAAAATACTAGAGATCAAACAGGGCATAATGCAAAAATTTCCATGAAATTTGGATTTAAAATGAAGATTCTATGATTTTTGTAAGTTGTTGAATCAAAATGAAATAAATAAAATGAATTAATGGATTTAATTGAAACCGATGGCATATTTGTAATTCTTGGCACAACTTAGTAAAACGCAGCGTTTAGCACAGGGACATGAAATGTTTTGATTGGCCGGTTCAATGTAACAGTAAACAAATGCATGCAACATGAGGAAATTCTGGGAACGGCTTAGGGTTTATGCGACAACACTGTACATCATCTTCTTCAGCAAATCGAAAAAAATTAATTCACCCAGAAATAACAATCGAGCACACTATCATGATCAGCAAGCAGCACATAACATGAATTCATCATTCATTTTCATGGAATCATGCCAAGTAACACAAATCGAGCAAAACAACAATGCACAACCAAAATTCATTTCCAAATATCTCACTCATTACTCAACTATTTTGCACGATTCAAAGTCCATGGTGACCAGCAAACAAAGATCTACAAGAGGCATGACATAATTTAGAGAAAAGAGAGATTCGAAACCTTACTTGATTTTGAAGCAAATGGCGAAATAGTTGTTGTTTTGGTGATATAAGCTCAAACAGATGAAGTTTGTAGTTGGTATTGATGGATACTTGAAGAAGTTTAGCTCAACACACTCAAATCCAGCTTAAATCGAATTTTGCCATTGTTGGAAGCTTGAAGAAACAGAACTTGAAGATGCTGTTACAGCAGGTGTTCAAGGCTTGAAATGAGCTCAAGAATGATGATGAATGATGCAGCAGCCAAGGCCAAGTTCGTGTGCTTTGCCAATTTTCAAGAAAAGTTCAAAATGCACAAGTGAGAAAATGAGAGAACAAGGTTTTTTCTCTGTTAGAATGTGGGCTGCTGCTAGGGTTTGAATGACAGAAAATATGATATATATTGTCTGTTTAAGGTTGCTAATCAAGGTTAATGGAAGGTAAAATTGGAATTGCTAATTTGACATGTTTTTGCTAATTGGTGTTTTTTCACTTAAGTGTATGGTATAGGGTGGCTGCAGCTCGAAATGGGCTTTCAAACATATCCCAAATGACATTTCAGACCTATCCCAATTGGCCAAATGTGTTAAAATTGCTTAATTCAAAAACCCAATTTTCCACTACACTTGAAATTAATTAAGACAAGTCCAAAAAGGCCATTTTGAATGGTGAAGTTTTGATGCATGATGATGACATTTTTGGAAAGAGGGGATCAAATATGACTTGTAGGAAAAAACCCCACCAAATTTGGCCAAATGGTTTGAGAGATATGGCCTTTTGAAGTTCACAAATTTTTGAAAATGATTTGATCATATCTTGCCAACCATACATGGGAATTGAGTGTTCTTGGACTTTTTGGAAATGGGAGAACAAGATCTTCAACTTTCATGTTGGGCAAAAATTCATTTGAAGCTTGTATCGTGATGTAAGATTAGGATCAAGAAGTTTCCATTTTTGGCAAATTTGAATTACAGGTCAACTTTCTATTTTTGGAAATTTTCTGTTTGACTTCAAATTCTTCCATGATGGTGTTTGACATGATATATGAGGCCTATATGGACATGAATGAGCTCCCTCAAACCAATTCCCACCATCAAATCACTGATTATATCCACAGTTGACCAAGTTTGACTTTTCTAGGGTTTTGCCTGATTGAACCACTTCTGATGAATTCCAAACCCTGATTCTTGAGACCTTGATTCCAAATGATATCACAACCTATATGAACTCTTGATTATTGATTATGGTGCCCAAATTCTTCAAGAATGGCCACCATCCATTGCAATGACTGACTTTGACTGATTTTGACCTAATTGGCTGATGATTGCTTCAGCTGCAAGTAACATGGTTAGCTGACAATATTTTTGTACTTTTTGGTTAGTAAACGTATGAAAAGCAAAGATATACAAATGCAAAGCATGCTAGGTGATCAAGAACCACACTCACAAGGCAAACCACCCACTAGGAGGGAAGCTAGGGCATGCAATGATCCTTGAGGCCATGATATGATATGATATGGGCCATGAGGGATCTTAGGGCCAAAATTGGGGTCTTACACTTTGAGCTTTGTGCATTGCACATTTGTCAATTGTGTTGACTGTTGATCCCTATATTATTTTGATTATGACTTTGAGTTGTATACTAATGTTGTCTGACTGGTTTCAGGTACCTTTAGTTGCTCAGTTCTTTTAAGAACTTGCTTTGCTTTGCTTGATAGCATTTGCATTGAGGTAGAATTCTTTATCTTCATGTAGTCTGGAAGACCTGGCCTGTTACTTGGCCAGGCAACTGTCTGAAGTCCTCCTTAAGAGGCAATGTTTTTGCTTGTTTACATTTGTCCCAAGCAGGAAAAGTCCTTTAAATAAGGCAATTGGTAGAATCCAAGAGATATGTAATCTATCTCCTACTATTATGTGAGTCACTCACCTTGCTCACACCACATGTGTTGATGCATAGTGAGTAAAAACCCAAGATCTATAGAGTCTAATTTGTGGAGAGAGTTCCATCTTTCTGAACTCCCACACCTTCTGATATTCAATGCTCTCCCTGACCAGGGATAAGAGTGATGAGGCACACCCCTCATATCCTTTCATCTGCTTCACCTTGGCTCTCAATGTCAAGGTTAAGAGCACCATTAACCCCATTCCAGTTGGCTTCAATGCCTAACCCTTTGTATGAGCCTCATTGTTTGGTTATAGAGTGTGCTGAATGACTTTGATTGATTGATTACTTAGTTCATTTGTACATGTCTGCTTGCATGCTTTGTGCATTTATCATCATTAATTGCTCATTAGTGCATAATCATTCCATTTGTCTTTATGACATATCTTTGTTGTTTGCCCATTGAGGACAATTGTAAGACCATTCATTGGCCATTGTTCCTATGATATGGAAGTGAGTATAAGACCATTTCATTGGCCACTCATCTTCTCTTTGCTTGATGCATTTTGTTTGTTGTATGTGAGGATACAATTGTAAGTCCATGTAATTTGGCATTTGTTTTCCTATGATCATATGTTGGAGGTTAGAGTAAGCCCAGATAGATTGGCATCTGACATCCAAGTGTTCGCTTCCTTTGTTGAGGAGATTGGTATAAGCCCAGATAGATTGGCATCCGGTATCCATATTTTATTTCTTTGTTGAGGAGATTGGTATAAGTCTATAGAGTGGCCTCTGATATCCGGTTCTGTTTTAGGAGATTGGTATAAGTCCAGTGATTGGCATCCGGTATCCGCTTTTGTTGACTTTCTTCCTTTTGTTTGCTTTTTTTTGTTATTACCCATTGTCTATTCCAAAGGACACACTTGAGTCATCTTCTATATGATTTCAAGAAGTGAACCTTCTAGGAATTTTTACACTCCATCTTCATCCATTCATCCATTTTGTCTTAAACCTTTTCACACTTTGCTTTCAAAACTTGAGATAGATATTGTGCAAACATTTTCATGCTTTTTGAATTAAAAACCTGGACCCCAAGTCCTTGACTTTTTCAAAACTCCATTTTCATAATACTTCTTTTGAATCAATCTTAATCATACTTTGACCCTCCTTTTATGAATACTCATAATCAATTAACTTCACCCATTCAATTGTTTTGTGGCTTTGTCCATTCTTGTTAAGTTTTCATACATTAGCCTTAGGTTTGATTTATCCTAGTTGGTTGATGTTAATCTCACCTATTTGTCCTTAGTTGATTGAATTGTAAGTCTTCCTTGCTTATTATAGGGTTAACCCCTCACTAGCAAGTTGAAGCTGTTCTCACATGGTGGACTTGTTGTTTGTATAAGGTTGAGTTTTCTCCCGTGGATAACGTAAGACCTTAGGGCTTGTGTTTAAAATTGAATCCACTAACTTTTGGAAATCTTTTAGCCGAACTACGGCGTTTTGATCCTTACCTTTGATGGAAGGTACGTAGGCAACGGGTTCATCCGTTCGAACACAAAAACAATAAAAATTGTATATTCTTTTCTCATCATCCCAATCATGTTTGCACAATACTTATGTCATAATAAATTACAATTTTATACAACAAGTGTGAAAAGAGGTTCCCTAGGAGTACCTAGGACGTAGTGGGTGCCTAACACCTTCCCATTACGTAATTTACCCCTTACCCCGATCTCTGATCTTTTCATTAGTTTTCTATGTGTAAAACTTCTTAGGCTTTTGTTCGCTTTTTAGCCAGTCCTTTGGATAAATAAAAGTGCGGTGGCGACTCGATTTCATTGTATGCTTTGCTTATGGTTTAATCAATAAATCATATAGCGACGAATACACCGCTACACCAAGTGAGACACCTTCGGTCTCTCCATGAATCTACTCACAATACCGACACTAAACGCCAAATTTGGTCACATATTGCACAAGTAACACAAGGATTCAATCATCCTCCTGAGTTGGATTCACATCTTTCTTATCCTCATTCTTTGACAAATGTAGCCTCGATTCAGTTGGAGTAATGAAAGCATTATAATGCTCAATTTCAAACTTCTTCAAAATCTCAAGCTTGTACATCCTTTGGTGCATGAGCATCTTTCCTTCTGGTAGATCAACTGACTCCCAAGTCTTGTTCTTCTCAATGGATTCCAGCTACTCATTCATATAACAAATCCATTTTGGATCACTCAAGGCCTATTTCGCTTTAACGATTTTGGACTCGGTCATAAGTTTAAAATGGACGAAATCACCATCATCATTGACTTTGTTATCTCGGAACAACTCATAATCTTTTAGTCCTGGAGGCAAACCTTTTTGCTTTGTCGATCTTCTTACATTCTTTTCAATCTGGGCTTTGACGAGGGTTGTTTCTGCACTTTCCAGCTCTGCAGAAACTAATTTGACATGAATGTAACTGGTTACAACTTTCTGGTAATCGGTTACAGGCTACTGCATATCCTTGATTTCATTAAAAAAGACATCTCTACTGATTGCAATCCTTTTGTTTGTTGCATCATACAACTTGTAACCACCATTGAAGTGATACCCTACAAGTATCCTCAATTCTCCCTTATTATTCATCTTTTTTCTTAGTTGTCTGAGACATGTTAATATGCTACGAAACCAAAAACTCTCAAGTAATTCAAGTTCAGTTTAAATCCAGACCATTCTTCCTCCGGTGTTATCTTCTCAAGATTCTTTGTTGGACATTTATTCAACAAATACGTAGTCGTGGACACTGCTTCTCCCCATAACTTTTCCGACAAGTTCTTCCCCTTCAACATGCTTCTGACGATGTTCATGATCGACCAATTCTTCCTTTTGGGAACACCATTTTGTTGGGATGTATAAGGTGGTACAACCTCATGTACTAACCCTTCTTGATCATAAAACTTCCAAAAGTAATTTGATACATATTCACCTCCACCATCCGTTTTAAGCACTTTGAGCCTTTGACTGCTTTACCTCTCAACCATATACTTGAACTTCTTAAACACTTAAAATACCTCATATTTTCTCTTGATTAGGCATGTTCATAGCTTTCTACTATGATCATTGATGAATGTGACAAAATATCTATTGCCACCAATCGAATCAACTTGCATCAGTCCACACACATTAGAGTACACCACCTCGAGGCGGTGCTTGGTTCTACAACATGCATCCTTACTGAATTTACCCTTATGTTGATTCTCTTGTACACATTCTTCATAAATTCCAGCCGACATGTTGATCAATGGCAGCCCCGTTACCATTCTATTCTTTTGCAAGGCATTGGGATCTTTAAAGTTGAGTTGCCCAAGCCTATAGTGCCATATCACTCTTCTCGACTATCCTCTGTAGCAAGAAACCTATGCTCCATAACCTTCAACTTGACCTTGAAAGTTTTATTGGAAACCATATGAGCTTTTAGGACCAAAACCTTGTTGGCTTCCATAACGCTTAGCGCCTTGTTTTCCATCTGAATCTTGTAATCCTTCTCAAGTAGTTGGCCAATAATTAGAAGGTTACACTTAATTCTGGAATATATAATACATATTTGATCAAGGAATTCACACATCCCTTCTAATGATCAAAACATCACTGATCCCATTGACCACTAAAGTGGTGTCATCCACAAACTTCACTTTGTTCTTCATGGCACGATCGATTGTAACACACCAATCTTTCCTCCCTATCACACCAGTAGAACATCCAGAATCCAAATACCATTGATTGTTGCATTGCATTGCTTCTTTTAAAGTCACCATTGCATTTTCTTCTTCATATAACCGGTTACAGCATTTACATAACCAGTTACACCATGGTTCTATAACTTTTCCAAAAACTGTTGTTGTTGTTGTTATCCCGTAGCATGTTGTTGTTGCATTCCCCATTTATGATCATGATCAAGAGTGTTTGCTCCTAATAAAACTCTTGTCTTTCAATCTTGGATTAATCCACTTGAGGTTCCTTCTTGTTCACATTGTACTCTCTTGCAAAATGGCCGAATTTTTTATAAACAAAGCATTGCATCTTTCTCTTGTCAATCCTTCTCCTTTTAGCTTTAAAGTTTTCTTGGCCACCATTTTGTTGCATCTGATCTCACCCTTTTGACAAGTCAAATTATTTGAACTTTGGGATTCTCTTCCACCAAAATTCTAAAAATTCCCTTTACTCTTCATGGGCCATTTTCCTTTTGGTCTCTTGTCCTTCTTGTTGAAACGAGTTTGCAAGGCAATCTCCGCCTTTTCCTTATCATAATTTCTCTCATCCATTCTTTGCTCATGTGCCTCAAGAGAGCTTTATAGCTCATCTTTGATCATTGGTGCAAGATCCTTCAATTCCTCAATCGCTACGACCACATCGTCAAATCTTTGCGTTAAAGAACACAAGATTTTTGCAACAACATACTGCTCTGTGACCGTTTCTCCACATGCTTTTACTTGATTCACCAACCGAGTAATTCTCATTGTGAAATCGTTGATGGTCTCCTTCTTATCCATTTGAATCAACTTAAGTTACCCGCATCTACATATTGATGGATAAAAAATAGTGCGTTGAAATATTTCTTCTTTTCTTCCTTATGAGTTGCTCCTTGTGCATCCGTTACACTTTCGACAAGAGGATTCACACAATTCTTCACCACTTCAAGAATATCTTGGTAGTCAAACAACACCTTCATATGTTTGCACCATTTATCGTAATTCTTCGCATCAAGGATGGGTAGGTTTGCATGAATTCTTTCGTTAGAGACAAAATTCATGTTACACACTAGGTATTTGGTGGATCGAACCAGACTGTTGATGTCAAATGTTAGAACTTGAAATCATACGGTTGGTGAAAATGAAGTGATTGAGTGTGGAGAGAGAGAATTAGAGAGAGTATAATTGAGGGTGAGAATTGTTATTAACATTGATTGAGATACTCCTTGAGTATTTCTACAAAATTACATTGGATTAGGATACAAATAATAAAGCTAAAAATAGAAACTAATTGTCTATAATCGGTTATGCAAAACCTTTAATCGATTACAAGTGTTTCAACAATTAAAAGATATAACAGTAGTAATTGGTTACTGCGAAATGTGCAACCAACTACACTAGTGAACATACTTTCCATTTGAGCTCTTTATCACGCTTTCTATTGAATTATTGTTTTTCACTTAAGAATTTGAAAGATTAAATAGAAAATTAAGTAATTAAAGTCTACTGATTAACTATTTTCTTATAAAAGTAATATAAAAGTAATAATTAAAGTAAAATAAAATAAAAACATCACGGTAAATAGGAGAAACTCAACTATAGTGAACACATTCCCTCATCACCTATTAATTCTCATGAAACATAAAAGTACATAATTTATGGTCTATCTTTCAATGTATACATTTATACTATAATTTGAATCTAAGAATGTTTCCTTGTATTTTAATTTGAATTTAGGTTGGCTTTAAAGTTGGTCACACGAAGAGAGTGACGGGAGCTCAAGCGAGTCATATGAAGGATATCATGCATGTATACATACATTCTTAATAAATTTGACAGTTTTATGTCATTTTAAACATGATGATTGTCTTGCAAGAAATAAATTTTATAAAATTATTTCTCAACTACTGTTTTTCTATAAATGAAATAATAATAACGACTACAAATTCACAAACACACAATCGAGTACTAGAGTTTAAACTCTGATTATATTTTTCCATCTCTCAATATTAGTTTTTGGCAATTAAAATATGAATTCTTTAAATCATGAAGAATCACAGTGAACATCAAAATTTTCTTTAAATTTTTTTTAACATTATTGTGTGCTCGGGGTTTATTCCACCTAGAATTTGCTGATAAAATAAATATAGTTTTATTATCTGGTAATATAAGGTGAGTGTCAAGTAATTGAGGGACAAAATGACAACTCTAAAAAAGTAAAGAGCACCTTTCATGTCCCAAATCCATTCATACCACAACTGCCAAACCTAACCACAGTCCACACATATTAAAATAGGGGTCCATCCATTACCTATTGCCATCACAATCTACTACAGTTTTACCTTGATCAATACTGTAAACATCAAATCCCAAAGTGTTTGGATCTCTAGTGTTTACCTCTTTTGTGGCAAATTAATCAAGTTCATATGTTTTCTTGACTAGACATAAACTATGTTCTTGTTGAAAGCTATACAATATATGCCAATTATGGCAGCACCAGTTTTGATGTGTGTGTATGTCAGTTGGCATCTATTCAATTAAAGACAAAGTAACTTTAAATCAGATATATAAGTGACTTTTAGGTGGACAAATTGTTAAATTTGTGTATTTATACATGAACTTATTTTTAATCTTTGATTTATTATTTAAATATTATATTTTATTAATACATAAACATGTATTTTATTAATAAATAAGTGTATCTTAAAAATATATTTTTTAAGATCCATTTTATAATAAACATTTTTAGACTATAAAATCAAAATGCACATAGGTTAAAGCCATTCAATTTTTAATCTATAACTAAAGATTAAAAATGTGTTTGTGTACCTTAAAACTCACCAGATATATATTAGGTTCTTTTACCGAGACAACTCAGTTTTTCAAAAAAATATCCCAAAATACCCCTGATTTCAGAAAAATTCCCAAAGTATCCCACTTTTAAGAGGAGTATCCAATTGAATTGGCGACTCCTCTTAAAACTTGAATGGAGGCGCAATTGGATTGGCTAGGGCAGGTGCCCTAGCCAATCCAATTGGCGCCTATGTGTAAGTTTTAAGAGGAGTCGCCAATTCAATTGGCGACTCCCTCAAAAAAGCCTCAAATGACAAACCCTCCAACATGAAAGTTGTAGATCGTTTCAGGACAATGAATTTGGACATAAATTTTGCATCATTTGGATTTTTTATGAGAAAGTTATGGGCACTTGAAGTTGGACTTCTGATTTTTTCAACTGTTATCTGACCTATAATGTTTTGTATTATCACATGTGTTTCTTTTAGAATTATGAAATTTTGTCCAACATAAAAATTGAAGTAGACATCTCAAACTTTCCAATTCACTTGGTCCCACCTTAAAATAATAAAAAATGAAGGAGTTAGGTCCCATGGAAGTTGACCAAAAATTAGGGTTTCTGTCAAAATGACCTATAATGTTTTGAAATGAATGATGAGCTTCCAAGTTTCAAATGGATTTTTGATGAACATGAAAGTTGTTCATATGGCGACTCTTCTTAAAAATTGAATGGAGGCGCTAATTGGATTGGCTAGGGCAGGTGCCCTAGCCAATCCAATTGGCGCCTATGTGTAGGTTTTAAGAGGAGTCGCCAATTCAATTGGCGACTCCCTCATAAAATGCCTTTTTTGTCTTATAAATAGATATGTTGTGTGACCAATTGTTCCACAGCTCATATAATCATTTGGCTATCATGTTTGGTGTTCGTCACCGATATGGTAAGGTGATTTATGCGAGAGACAAACCTCAAATGCTGATGCTGTTTTGGAACATCACCACGTTCGATCAACTGAAGAGGGAGCTGGTTCGATGGTTAGATGGGAAAATACCAGTAGGGGAAAAATCAGAAGTATTGAGAGACTTGACAGTATCTTTGGTTGGGTGCGAATGAAGACTGATAAGGATGCTAGGGAAATGATGTTCGGTCGAGACGACATTAATTTGATTGTTGTAATCAGTTAGAATTATTTATGTTTTCAGATGTTTTGTACTGATGTTTATTGTGAAACTCGTTGTAACAAGAACTTAATGATATATAATGATTGAATGTTACAGAAATACAATGTTACAAAAAGCTTAAGATCTAGATGATGCTCCTTGATTGGGATAGTTGTTTTTGTTGTGTCCTGGTTGACGACAGATACTACATAATCTTATCATTTTATTTGTGGAATCCATCTCTGTTCTGATACGTGTGCTGTTTGGCCTTCCTTTCTTCTTTCTACGCATCTCTTCATTGTGCCAAACAATATCTCCTTCATATGGAGGCCAGTAATCCTCCATTGGTAGTACTGAGAAGCTTTGAGTATATACATTCATGATGGTGTTGGCCTTGTACACATCAGATAAATGGTTGTAAGCATCTTGATGAGTATAAGCGCATGCTGCAATGACATGGGAGCAAGGTATGCGGAAGGCCTGAATATGTCTTTACTCACAATGGGCGAAGCACATAGAGGAACAATTGCAAACACCGCAACATATGTAAGTTTTTTCTATTGTTAACTTTTTATCTTTCATCTTCACCAACCCCATTTTATTTTGACACACCAACTTAGTCAAGTGTTTTATTCTTTCTATTATAGGATGTATCAAGGTTTCGAACTTGGGTCCACGAATATGTCCAAATGGACCCGATGATTCAACCTTATGTTGAACTCGCCGATTTTGGTCATATTAGCAAGATTATGTGTTGGTCTATAGATAACAAGTTCATTCTAGCCTTATGCGAAAGATGGAGGCCAGAGACACACACATTTTGGTTTCCAACTGGTGAGTGTACCGTGACGTTAGAAGACGTCTACATGCTTTTAGGACTACCAATTGAAGGCAAAGCTGTTAATGGTAAGACCAACTATGCAAATTCAATTTGCATGGAGCTTTTAGACACTGATTTGTTAGATGATAATGCTAGAGGTCAAGGTATACTACTCTCACGCCTAAAGTCATATTATAATAGTTTATATTTAGATGAGCATTCTACCGAAGATGCTCGAATAATAAAAACTAGGTGTTACATTATGCTGTTAATAGGATCGTTTTTATTTCCCGAAGGTAGTGGTTCTAGCATGCATATTATGTACTTACCTCTACTTAGACATGTTGATAGAATAGGAAGTTACAGTTGGGGATCTGCTTGTCTAGCCTATCTCTATAGTTTGTTGTGCAAAAACTCCCACAAAGACACATCTACATTTTTTAGATGTGCTGTTTTGCTACAAGCATGGGGTTGGTCAAGACTACCGTCTCTAGCACCGGTCAATAACAACCCTTTCACTTTTCCATATGCAAAAGAGTAAGTTGTTTAAATTGCTATATCTTTACTTACTTCCTTAAAGTTTATTACCTCAAACTAATTTTTTTAACTTTTTGGTGTAGATGGTCGGCACATGGTATGAGTTGCAACACATGTCCGAGACACTGTATTACTCAGTATCGCAACCTGTTGGATCACCTTCGACCGACAGACGTAAGCAAAATAACTTAATTATTTCGTTATATTATGTTAACTTTTTCTACATTCATTATAATCCTATCTTCTTTAACATTTCAGTTCATTTGGCGTCCATACCTTAATCTGGATCATGACCATGAGGTCAACGCTGAAGACGCAGCCATATGGACAACATGCACACCGATAATACGGTTCACAACTGTGGAGATGCACAACACCGATCGTGTGAAGCTACAGTTCGGTATGGTCCAGAATATCCCAGATCCCCCAGCTAGCCTAGGAGAATGGCATATGCGTAAAGTGAGCGACCAATGGAACTTCAACCCTTGGCAAACCTTCGCAAGATCAGAGTGTCGTAAGTGGAAGCACCGTCGTGACCATGTCTTAACTGATGCAGTCATGCCAAATGAGGTAAAACCAAGTCGTACTTATATGGCTTGGTACAGATCGGTTGGTTTTCAATTCATCGCCGAAGATATGTACCTCTACGACCCACGCCAGACAAGTTACACACAAGAAGGATCAACATCTAACCCCCAACAACATTCTTAGCCCGGTTACTCACAACCCCCTATCCGTCAAACTTTCCGTTCCACAAACACACAAACATACAACCAAAACATGCCATTCACCCAACCCCAATACCAAGAACATACCCCATACCACCACCAACAAATTGACCATCAACCTGAGACCCAACATCGCTTCGCACCCACACCATCACCCTACCAAAGTCGCCTTAGCCAAAACACCAACCGCCCCTCCTCCTACCGTAGCCAAGAAGCCCAAACATCACAAAACCAAAACATCCCACAACCCTATCTCTACCAAACACCCCAACAACCTTTCCAACCTTTCCTAGACGCATCATTCACACTCATGTCTCCCTTAAACCGTCTCGGTCGCCCATCCATGAGTCAACCACATCCCAACTTCTCTGGCATGGGTCATGAGCTCAGCTACGGCGGTTCACCATCATTGCATACTGAAGACTATGCTGAGTTGTCTGAATACCTCAACGGACCTTCTCCTGTAGTTGATAGTGACACTCATGGCCCCTCAGATGAACAAACACCAGTGCAGAATCATCAACGTGGGTTAGGGCCAAGGGTTAGGGTAGCTAGGGGATGTGGGACCGGAGGTAGGTTAGGTGATCCCGGTCATCACCATTAGGTTTCTTTGTGTAAACTCCAAACTTTATTAATATCAAGTCGTATTATATCAAATTTATCTTTGTGTAAACTCCAAACATTAGGTTTCTTTGTGTCAACTCCATTTTGGCAAAATTCACATACACATGTTTTGACTAAAACCCTAATTTTGGGTCAACTTCCCAAGGACCTAACTCCTTCATTTTTAATTATTTTAAGGTGGGACCAAGTGAATTGGAAATTTTGAGATGTCTACTTCAATTGTTATGTTGGACAAAATTTCATAATTCTAAAATAAACACATGTGATAATACAAAACATTATAGGTCAGATAATAGTTGAAAAAATCAGAAGTCCAACTTCAAGTGCCCATAACGTTCTCATAAAAAATCCAAATGATGCAAAATTTATGTCCAAATTCATTGTCTTGAAAAGATCTACAACTTGCATGTTGGAAGTTTTGTCATTTGAGGCTTTTCTGAGGGAGTCGCCAATTCAATTGGCGACTCCTCTTAAAACTTACACATAGGCGCCAATTGGATTGGCTAGGGCACCTGCCCTAGCCAATCCAATTGGCGCCTCCATTCAAGTTTTAAGAGGAGTCGCCAATTCAATTGGATACTCCTCCTAAAAGTGGGGTACTTTGGGAATTTTTCTGAAATCAGGGGTATTTTGGGATTTTTTTTGAAAAACTGGGTTATCTCGGTAAAAAAACCTATATATTATTCTACACAGAGTTTAGTTTTCTCTTATTACATTCATCAACCTTATAATAAAAAAATTTAAAAGTTAAAAATTGTACTGAGTTATTCCACAATTCATGACAACAAAATTCATACGTGTAAATATTTATTTGAATCTACTTTGAGGTTGACGATGAAAATCTATTTCAATTAAATTTGAGTTAGAATTTAAGATTTTACCAATAATAAAAGATAGAGGTGACAAAGACATTATTATCCGTCTCAAATCACCCAAAATCCATTATGTTTATATCCGTTTGTATTTTATTATTTAATTTTTGATAATTTAAAATATTAATTGTATGATCAATGCTTTATATTTTTTATTTGTACTTTATTACTTAAAGTATTTGAAATGTATATTTGAAAATTTTGACATTGTTTTACTTTTATTATTAGTAATATATCTTGATGTTTGTTACAGTTTAAACTTGTTTTGGATTCTTGGAAAACTTTGAGTTTGGAAAATAAATTATTTTTATTGAAAAAAATATTTCAGAGTAAGTATAGAGGCATGACGAGGATACCTAAATCCAATATGAACTTGTTTGAGACGAGTTTAGACTTTGGGGTTTAACTTTATCCAGTCTTGTGTTTTCTACTTCCCTCAAATCCCACGAGGCAAAATCTAAGATAAGCGAATTTAATTTCAATATTAAAAAGGTAAAAATAATCATCCAACCTCTTAAAAAAATAAACTCTTTAACAAGCCTAAAATATTGACTTTTGCTTCCTCGGATAACACTATATCCTATCTTACAATATAAAAAATATATGACTCTCTAAAGTACTTGTGATATCATCTACCCGTGACTCATAATTTCATCTGAAAGGGCAATAACAACATATGTATAAACCTGATAGATTGACACAAGATTTGTAGTCCCAAAAAGATGGACGAATATGGAATCCAATCATCTAAAAGTGTTAACACATCTCTTATTGCCAAACTTTTTTAATACATGATCCGATCAACTAACATGCTTTAGGTTAACATGTTTTCTAACAAGTATGTGTCAGGTTCCTATATTCTCTCACACTCTCTCCCTACAGGTTCCCCTGCCCATAATTCCATTGTCAGAACTAAGAATCACTACTACGGAAACACATATAATGACGGTTGTGAAACACATATAATGACGGTTGCACACCCGTTGTTAGGTAACGTGTGATTGTATGTATGGTGGTTTCCACAACGGATGTGTGAATGTGGTTATAAGATAGGTAACATGCTAGCTATCACAACAGTTATATTAAACAACTGTTGTGATATATATGTAGGTCATGAGTTCGAAACCCATGAACAATAATAATTTATTTGAAATATAATTAATATTTCACCACGGTTAAAGAAGATAATCGTTGTGAAAAGTACATGAGTTTATTATAAAATATGTAAATTGTTTGTTTTTCCTTACACCTCATTAAACATGTCCAACCATTAAAATTGATAATAGTTTGAAAAAATTAAATTATTCTTGAAAAGTAACTTAAACAAACCACTGTTTTTCAAATTGCATTCATACTGTAATTCATCTCTTGCTTCTTAACACGTAGTATTTGATTCAATGCCCCAAATTCTTTAAAGCAACAATTCATTCCTAGTTTATTTTGTAAAACATCAATATGTTGACTAATTCGGGATCATCATCATC
Source organism: Lathyrus oleraceus (assembly GCF_024323335.1). Lineage (NCBI taxonomy): Eukaryota > Viridiplantae > Streptophyta > Magnoliopsida > Fabales > Fabaceae > Lathyrus > Lathyrus oleraceus. The sequence goes on from NC_066585.1 coordinate 65,559,437, forward strand.
ACTATCATCATCATCATCATTATTTTAATCAATGGTGAAGATTATCATGATGACAACGATGAAGATGATCCAATTTCTCAATAAATTTGATGTTTTACAATATAAATTAATAGAGAATGAATCGTTTCTTTGAAAAATTTGGGGCAATAAACCAAGTTCTACGTGTTAAATAGCGATATAGATGAATTACGAGATGGATGCAATTCCAAAAACATGTTTGATCTAAGTTGCATTTCAAATATAACTTAATTTTTGAATTATTGTTTTCTAAATTATTTTAAATGAATGAATGTCAATGAAGGGTGAGTGAAACAAAAAATCTACATACATTATAATAAACTCAACAACAACATACATCAACAAAACGACAACAACATACCTTTTATTGAAAAGATTCATGGAATGATTTGAAGTTGATCTACTTTGTGTTGTCATAAAGAATAAGTACAAGGCAGATGAAGCTTCCAAAATTGCTTCATACTTCTTGTATTTTTTTCTCCTTAGAAAAATAAACAATTTATGAACCATACTCATAGTATGAGTTCTCTTGAACCAGATTTTGAAATATAAACAACTTTCAGAATGTTAACCTGTTTTGTAAACATAAAATAGAATTGACATTATAACATAACAAGCAACAAAAACCAAGAGTATATTGTTAATCCAAATAGCAGTACACTGTAACATAAATAAGCAGTACACTGTAACATAACAAGCAACAACAATCACAACATAAATATTCTTGAAAAGAATCTTCTTATAGTCTGTTCCATCAGACGGTTCAACAACAGTAATGCGATCCCTAAGTTATTCAACTTCCTTGACTTTGTTCAACCATAACTCCACCATATCAATAATCTCCTTTGTAACCTGAATCTCGTGGATAAGTTTGTTGCTCCCACTATTCATGTTGAGAGAAGGATCTGAAATCGAAACAAGAAAACAACAACATACAACAACATCAAACAATAACAACAACATACAACAAAAAACCATAAACTCTCAAACAAGAATAGAATCATGTGAAAATCATGTGAAACATAAAAACAACATACACGAAAAAGAAAGAACAAGGAAGAAGAAGAATATCTTTATGTATGAAGCGAGAGCTAATGACGAAGAAGAAGAGAGAAAATGTGTGATAGGGTTTTGCTATGATAGATATGGATATATTGTAAAGAAGTGAGAGCTAATTCGCTTATATTATATATGAGTAAACAATTTAACCACAGTTGTATTCAAAAACCATGATGAAATGTAATTACTTTCACAATGGTTGACATTAACAACCGTGGTAATAAGTATTTTAACTTTAATTTATATACTATAATTATAAGGAAAACAGTAATTGTAACGAAAAAGTAAAAAATCATTGGAGCTGGGATTCGAACCTTGTCACTCCATAAATGTATAATCACAGTTTGTTAGTTTGGCCGTAGTCAAATATATTTTTGTAAATATAAATAAAAAAAGTGCGTCCAAAAATGAGGTATTATCACGGTTAACAATCAGACCGTTGTAGTTTAGTGTGACGAAAAGTCTATTTTGTAGTAGTGAATGTGCTCAAAGAAGAGTTTAATTGAATGGTTGGGTTTAACTCATCCTTATTATAGTACATTCACTATACCTATTTTGGTTCCCTTGTTATCATTGTCACATATCTACATATCTATGAGCCTTCTCTAATTTTTAAAGACCCTACTTAACCAGGCCTCCACAATTCGATCATTTGTTAACCCAACTTCATTTACATATTAATATAGATTTGGTCCTTACCTTTTCCATGATACATCACTGTGAATTGAGAACTCGAGCTTTGTACACCTAGTTTTTTTTGTTCAAAGATGACTCATTATTTCATTGTGTTCGAGATTATGGTAACTCTGTTAAAATATTTGAAAAAATCTAAAAAAAATTTAATGTTGATTTTTCATAACTCGGGATAACATCAATTGCCTTAAAAATTGCATCGTCTTTCTCTAGTTTCCCCCGACATAGCAAGACTCTTTCGTCTCTTTTTTCAAGAACTGTTGATATTTGGCAGCGGAAATGGAGAAAACATTGAAATAAAATTAGATTTTATTTCATTATCGAAAAAGTTCAACAGTACAAGATAAAAGGCCTAGGCATTTGTAGGGCTGGAAGATTGCTTTCTAAGAATAACAGATCCAACTGAAACTCAAATGAATATTAAACATTCAAATTTTGGAAACTAAAGAAGTAAAGGACCAAGATGCAGCGGCTTTGTAAATAAGTCTACCACTTAATTCCCAAAATTGATTTGCATGAGATGAATACTATTAGATTTGATTTTATCGTGAATTGAGTGGCAGTCTATTTCGATATGTTTTGTGTGCTCATGGAATATTGGATTAATGGTGGTGTGGATTGCACTTCTGTTGTTACAATAAATTATGAGTGGTTGAGGATGAGAGATGCAAAGGTCTTGGAGCAAGTATATAAACCATTGAACCTCATGGGATGTATTTTCCAATGCATGATATTTTGCCTCAGAAGAAGAACGAGAGCCACAAGTTGTTTCTTTGTTTTCCAGCTGATTAAGTTGTTCCTAAGGAAGAAATAAAAGACAGTTGTGGAATGTCTGGTGATGGGGCGTGCTCCCCAATATGAGTCAACGAAGCCGGTAAGGTTGAGGTTGGAGTCTGTTATGAAATAAGGACCCATTGATGGAGAATTTTTAGGTACCTAGTTATTCTATAAGCAACATGTAAGTGTGTGCATGTGTGTGCATGTGTGTGTGTGTGTGTGTGTGTGTGTGTGTGTGTGTTTGTGTTAGTTCTGATAGATGATGGCTCAATATACAAACAAAATACACGATGTCAGGACATGAGTGCATAAGGTAAACATATTTGACCTATAATGCTTCGGAATTATGTTGGTATGTGATCACAAGTTCGTCAGTGGGATCTAATTTGTGGCTTGGGTCCATGGGGGTGTACGCATTTTGGCTCCAAGAAGCCCAGTTTTTTCCAGCAGGTCAAGGCAGTATTTTCATTGGTATAAGGTGGTTCCTTTTAAAGATCTTGCTATTTAAAAGCCTAGGAAATATCATAAATATCCAAGGTCTTTGATGCTAAAGTTCAAGTCTAGAATACTCTTAATTGTAGTAATATCATTAATGTTTGTTCCTACAAGAATCAAGTCATCTATCTACATATATCAAAACAACAGTAAAATCAACATCAGGCTTTTTTGTGATCAAGGAATAATCAGACTTAGATTCAGAAAATCCAATGTCTATTAAGGTATTAGTCAATTTTTTATTCCATTGAAGACTGACATGCTTAAGGCCATAAATGGATTTATTTAGCTTACATACCATATTTTTAGGAATATAATGGCCAAAAGGGAACTTCATGTAAACTTCTTCCTCAAAATCCATATGGAGGAAGGTAGTGATAATATCAAGTTGATGAAGGTGCCAATTGAGGGAATAAGCAATAGATAATAAGACTGTAATGGTTGTCATTTTAGTGACATGACTAAAGGTCTCTACATAGTCTAACCCTTTTGTTTAATTGAAGCCTTTAACAACAAGCCTAACTCTATATCTCACGATGATACCATTGGGTAAAAAATTTAGTTTAAAAATCCATTTACAACCAGTTTCTTTTTTGTTGGGGGGGAGTGGAATGATATCCCAAGTGTGGGTGTCATTGAGAGATTTAAGTTCATTTGTTATGCCTTGTTGCCAATTGGGATTGGTTATGGATGAAGAGTAAGAGGAAGGTTCTTTAATGGTGGAAATATTTAAATTAAACAACCTATGATGATTATATAAGTATTCATATGAAATATAGTTAGAGAGAGGATATGGAGTGGTACCTGATCTAGTAGGTTTGGAAGTACCTGGCATGAGGGAGCAGTGGTAGTCATGTAAATAGGAAGGAGTTTAGAGGTTTTGGTGGGTTTTCTGATGTTGACAGGAATGGGGGATTGGTTGGTTAGAATAGGTAAATGGTATTTTTGATTGGGAGAAGGGGGTTGTGATGGAATCAATGGAAGTTACAAGAAGGGGTTAGAAGGGGGAGTGTCAGTTTATGTGGGAGTTTTAATAATATGGTTAGGAAAGTCCAATCTATCATCAATATGAGGGTGGTATAAAGGTTGAGCTGTAGAGGAAGGTGGAAATTCAAGTTGTTTAAAGGGAAAGATATGCTCAAAATAAACAATATCTCTAGAGATGAAAATATTCCTATTGGTGACATCATACAAAACGGAACCTTTAACACCAAATTTAAGGCTACGAAATATACATTTTCTGGGCCTAAAGCCTAATTTAGACCTATGAAAAATATGACTATAAGCATAAACCAAACAATCAAAATTTTTAATACTAGAATAATCAGGAATGTCATTGTAAAGCAAATTAAAAGGGCATTTTTGATGAAGCAACTTGGAAGACAGTCTGTTAATTAAATGTACAACATAGGATAAAGCATAAGACCAAAATATTTTAGGGGTGTTAGATTGGAAAGTAAGAGCATGTGTCACCCAAAGGAGGTGTTGATATTTCCTTTAAACTAATACATCTTGTTGGGGTGTATTTATGATAACATGAAATAATATCACATTTTTGGACTTGATTTAATTAAATTAAATTATTATTTGATCCGATTTATTTTATATTATTCGATATTACTTGGTATTTCCCTTCTATTTATTTCAGGTAACATTATTTGAAGCATACGTGAAAAAGAAAGAAAAGGGGGTGCAAAAAGAAGCATTCCACTAAAGCCCAGCCCATAACTACAAAGGAGAAGCGCTGTGATGTTGTGACGACCGCCACACAAGGCGTGACGAGCGTCACGCCCCTCTGCTCAGTGTTACGAGCGTAACACATGGTGTGGCGAACGTCACACCTCCACTCCTATTTTTCTGCTTTGACGCGCGTAACAGAAGCACGCTCGCCCTTTTTCTTCGCTTGACTCGTTGACACACTAGGAAACCTACTGAAGGAACTTTTGGGAAACGGTTACATGATGGATGAATATAAATAGATCTTAAGTGGTGCCCTGTCCGTCTCCTCCCTTTTTTTCCACCGTGCAAACTTTTACACCAATATATTTTACAGCATTCTACTTTCTTAGCATTTTTATTTCCTTTTCTTTTCTAGTTAATTTCCAAAGCATTGAATTTATTTTCTTTCACACTAGTTTCTACACTGGAAACTATTGTGTAGTTTTTACTGGATCTAACCTTACGTTAGGTCATAGTATTTTATTCCTTCGTTTTTATTTTTCTGTCTGATCGAAGATTGTGAAGAACAAATCCAACCGGTTTGTGGTGGAGTGTTCAAGCATCGAAGCTAGGGAACAACCAAGATTTATATTAATTTTACAGGTTCATTAATTTATTGTTTTAATTTATATATGCTCTGTACTGCTATTTATCTATACTGTTTGTCTGATATGGCTGTATTTAAGAATAATTATTGTTTAGGCTTTAGCATGTCCGGCTAAATAAACTTAGATACCGGTATGTAAAGTAAGCGGAATAAAGGAATCAAAACTAAGTTGGTTTAAATTTATTTAAAAATATAGTCACTCTTTTTATGGTCTCAATTTACAGAGTTAATACCAAAGTTTTTGTACGAGAGTAAAAAAATATAAAGAAGTTAAAATCAATAGAACGACGGTTTGAGCTTTTAACTGGACAGTGTAAATTGGACATTAACTTTAAATCAGGGCGAAAGCAATTTTTAGAGTTAATTAAATTCTAATCATTTTCAAAAAGTATTTTTAAAGGTTAAATGTGAGGACGAGAGTTAAGCATTTAAGTTTAATCATATAATCTAAGTCAACAGAGCGAGAGTTTGAGACGAGTGTGTTTAAACGGTTAGTATTTTAATAAAAAGAGTTTCTATAGATTCTATTATTTTCAAAAAGTGATTTTAGACTTAACTAAATAGTGAGAGCGTACGTTAATATAAAGTCATAGTCTGATTCAACAGAGCGAGAGTTTGAGAAAAGATTTTTAATCAATAGTGTCTACTGAAAAGACTTATTTTAAGACTAAGAAACCAACGAAGATTTGATTCCCTAATTACGACGAACTACATACCGATATCCGCGTATTTGATATTTAATCTAGATCCGATTTTAGTTTTACTTTTCCCCCTAATCAACAAAGTATCATCCGCCTTAGCTTTACGAAGTAATCTTAGAAAAACGGTATATCGATTCATTAAGTCCCTGTGGGATCGATATCTTTTAAAACTACGCGATTAGACTGTGCACTTGCAGTTAATACCCCAATAGACTCATAAAGTATTGCTCCACCCGCAATCGAGTATTGCTCCACCCGCAATCGAAGCAAACAACTTCGAACTTAAACCTTCGCTGTTGCAGGCAGTGCAACAGAACCAATTTTCTGGAAATCCTACCGAGGATCCAAACCTTCATTTATCCGTATTCGTCCAATACGCTGATACTGTTAAAGCTAATGGTGTCACTTCAGAGGCAATTCGACTTCGTCTCTTTCCTTTCTCGTTAAGAGATAAAGCTAGAAGATGACTTCAGTCTCTTCCTTCCAACTCAGTCACCACATGGAATGAGTTGAAGAAAGTCTTTCTTGCCCGATATTTTCCTCCAAGCAAAACAGCTATGTTAAGAGCCCAGATAAATGGATTTAAACAGAAAGATAACGAGTCTCTTTTCGAAGCTTGGGAAAGATACAAAGACATGATGAGACTTTGTCCACACCATGGTTTAGAGGACTGGTTAGTAATTCATACCTTCTATAATGGTCTCTTATACAACACAAGGTTAACAATAGACGCCACCGCAGGTGGTGCGCTTATGGATAAACCCTACGCTGACGCTTATCAACTTATCGAGAGCATGGCCCAAAATCATTATTAGTGGGGAAGCGACCGAACAATGGTAGAAAAACCTCAAACAAAAGGAGGCATGTACGAGATAAGTAGCCTTGATCATGTTAATGCAAAAGTGGATGCTCTTTCCCAGAAAATTGAAAGTTTAAATGTATCACCTCCAGCCACCGTGGTTGCCGTGACTCAAAATTGCGAAGTCTGTGGAATTCAAGGTCACACTCCTACAAATTGTCAACTCCTAACAGGAATCCAAGCAGAGCAAGTGAACTATGCTCAAGGAAATCCCTACTCGCATACCTATAACTCGAACTGGAAGAACCATCCTAATTTTTCATATAAGAGTAATAATGCTTTATACGCACCAGGTCAAGCTCCCAGTCAAGCCCCAGCTATACCTCTTGGATATCAAAAGCCGACCCCATCTACACCTAACAATAACGTTCCTAGGAAATCCAACTTGGAAATCATGATGGAGAACTTCATAGCTTCTCAACAGCAAACCAATAAAGAGTTCTTAAACCAGAATGTACACACTAACGAACAGATTAAATAACTAGCAAGTAAAGTAGATGCCCTGGCTACCCATAACAAAATGCTGGAAACACAAATCTCACAAGTAGCTCAACAACAAGCGCCTACTGCTGCCCCAACTGGTACATTTCCTGGATAGCCCCAACCTAACCCGAAAAGCCACACTCATGCAATTATATTAAGAAGTGGAACAGAGGTAGAAGGACCGTCTGACCCAAGGATTGAGAACCAAAACTCTAAAAAGTCAACTGAGGAAGAAAGTAAACCTAAGGAAAAGGAAGAGTGTAACAAGGAAACCATAGAAAAGAAAGAACCTTATGTACCTCCACCGCCTTACAAACCACCTATCCCTTATCCTCAAAGGCAAATTAAAACCAAAGACGCGGGCCAATTTAAAAAAATTGTTGACCTACTGAAACAATTAAACGTCACCATTCCTTTTACAGAAGCTATTACACAGATGTCCTCATATGCTAAGTTCTTAAAAGAAATTCTTTCTAATAAAAGGAAACTTGAAGATAGCGAAACCGTTACACTCACTGCTGAGTGCAGCGCGATAATCCAAAATATGCCTCATAAACTTAAAGATCCTGGTAGTTTCTCTATACCCTGTCACATTGGAAAATTTGTAATAGACAAAGCTCTATGCGATTTAGGAGCCGGTATCAGTGTTATGCCCTTGTCCATATGCAAGAGACTTGAAATGGGAGAATTAAGACCAACTAAAATGTCTGTGCAATTAGCATATCGTTTCGTTAGATATCCTGTAGAAATTCTTGAAAACGTTCCCGTGCACATAGGTCAATTCTACATCCCAACCGATTTTATACTTATGGACATAAGAGAAGATGAAGTTACCCCCATTATATTGGGAAGACCATTCTTAGCAATCGCCGGTGCCATCATAGACGTAAAACGAGGACGACTCACTTTCGAAGTAGGAGAAGAGAAAATTGAGTTCATTCTTTCCAAATTTTTGAAAGCACCTGCAATAGAAGACACATGTTACTTCATGGATATCATCGATGAATGCATAAAAGAAACAGAATTAGAAAATGACGAATTGTCTGACTGTCGTGTAGAAGACAGACTGAACCAATGTTTAGCAATAACATCGGATCCTACGCAATGCCTTAAGAAACCAACCCTCGACCTGAAAACACTTCCCAAAAATCTGAGATATGAATTCCTAGACTTAGAACTTGAACGACCAGTGATACTAAATGCAGACCTAGGAAAACTCGAAACCGAAAAACTCCTACATATCTTAAGAAAATATCCAACCGCACTAGGATACAACATCACCGATCTTAAAGGGATAAGTCCTTCTATTTGTATGCACCGCATCATCTAGAAGAAGACTGTAAAACTTCTAGGGAACATCAGAGGAGACTAAACCCGATCCTGAGTGAGGTAGTGAAGAAGGAAGTAACGAAGTTATTAGAGGCAGGTATTATATATCCTATATCCGATAGCAAATGGGTTAGCCCTGTACACGTAGTACCAAAGAAAGGGGGTATAACCGTGATCGAAAATGAAAAAGGAGAAACTATAACCAAACGAATCGAATTGGGATGGAGAATGTGCATTGATTATAGAAAGCTAAACAAAGCAACCCGAAAAGATCATTTTCCTTTACCATTCATAGACCAGATGTTAGAACGATTAGCCAAGCATTCTCATTTCTGCTATCTAGACGGTTACTCAGGCTTCTTTCAAATACCAATTCATCCTGATGACCAAGAAAAGACAACGTTCACATGTCCTTTTGGTACCTTCGCTTATCGACGAATGCCGTTTGGCTTGTGCAATGCTCCTGCAACCTTCCAAAGGTGTATGATGGCAATATTCGCCGATTTTCTCAAAAACATCATGGAAGTCTTTATTGATGACTTTTCCGTATGCGGACAAAGTTTTGAAGAATGTCTTGAAAACCTAGAAAGAGTTCTAGAACGATGTGTAAAAGTAAACCTAGTACTTAATTGGGAAAAATGTCACTTTATGGTATAAGAAGGGATTGTTTTAGGACACATCATATCAAATAGAGAAATTGAAGTAGACAAAGCCAAAATAGAAGTAATCGAAAACCTTCAACCTCCAAAAACTGTGAGAGAAGTACGAAGCTTCTTAGGACATGCCGGTTTTTACCGACGATTTATTAAAGATTTCTCTAAAATAACTAAACCTTTAACCGGATTATTAATGAAAGATGCTGAATTCATCTTCGACAATAAATGTTTAGAAGCATTTCAAACACTTAAACAAGCATTGATCTCCGCGCCCATAATGCAGACTCCGGATTGGAATGAACCATTCGAAATAATGTGTGATGCAAGTGACTACGCCGTAGGCGCTGTTTTAGGACAACGAAAGGATAAAAAACTTCACGTCATATATTATGCGAGTAGAACTCTAGATGAAGCACAAATGAATTACGCCACGACCGAGAAAGAACTTTTAACAGTAGTATTTGCACTAGATAAATTTCATTCCTACTTGGTCGGAGCTAAAATAATCGTTTACACTGACCACGCTGCCATTAGGTACCTCTTAACAAAAAAGGATGCTAAACCTAGACTCCTAAGGTGGATCTTGTTGTTACAAGAATTTGATTTGGAAATCAAAGATAAAAAAGGAACTGAAAACGTAGTAGCAGATCACCTCTCTAGACTTGAAAACCTGGAACCGAAAAGAACATCGATCAATGATGATTTCTCGTACGATAAACTTATAGCTAATTTGGAAGAAAATAGAGCTGATGAACAGGTAGAGACCACCTTGGCTGTATGCGTTACACCATGGTACGCTGATTTTGTCAATTATTTAGCCGCCGGAGTGGTCCCACTTGATTTATCCTACCAACAAAAGAAACGATTCTTCCATGACATAAAACATTATTACTGGGACGACCCTTTACTTTTCAAAAGAGGCCCCGGTGGTATTTTTCGTCGGTGTATACCTGAAGAAGAGGTAGAAAGTATAATCCAACAATGTCATTCCGCTCCTTATGGTGGACACGCAAGTACATCCAAGACCTGCTCTAAAATCCTACAAGTCGGTCTTTATTGGCCAAACATATGGAAGGATGTGCATGCTGCTGTCAAGAAATGTGATAGGTGTCAACGCACAGGAAACATATCTAGACGTGACGAGATGCCACAAAAGGGCATTTTGGAAGTAGAAATTTTCGACGTGTGGGGAATAGATTTCATGGGACCTTTTCCACCTTCTTTCGGTAACAAGTACATACTCGTAGCGGTTGACTACGTATCAAAATGGATTGAGGCTATAGCTTCTCCAACAAACGACACACGAGTAGTAACTAGACTCTCTAAGAATATAATCTTTCCAAGATTTGGTGTCCCAAGAATAGTCGTCAGTGATGGTGGATCATATTTCATATCTAAGATACTCGAAAAATTATTGTTTAAGTATGGGGTAAAACATCGAGTAGCAACACCTTACCATTCTCAAACTAGTGGACAAGTGGAAGTATCTAACAGAGAAATTAAATAGATATTGGAAAAAACAGTCGCTACATCAAGGAAAGACTGGTCATCAAAATTACCCGAAGCTTTATGGGCATATCGAACCGCTTACAAAACTCCCATAGGAACAACCCCATTTAGGCTTATTTATGGTAAATCTTGCCACCTCCCAGTAGAGTTAGAACATAAGGCCTATTGGGCTATAAAAAATATAAATTTAAACTATAAGGCCGCCGGTGAAAAGCGAATTCTTGATATAAACGAATTAGAGGAACTTAGACAAGACGCATACGAAAATGCCAGAATCTACAAGGAAAGAACGAAAAAATGGCATGATAAGCGCATATCAAGAAAAACTTTCAAACAAGGCGATGTAGTCCTTTTGTTCAACTCTAGACTTAAGTTATTCCCAGGAAAACTACGCTCTAGATGGTCAGGCCATTTCCAAGTCACTAATGTCTTTCCAAGTGGGGCTGTGGAAATTAAAGGAAAATCTATTGAAGCATTTATCGTAAACGGGCAGCGTCTGAAACATTATCAATATGATGAAAACAATGAAGACTCGCAAGTCCTGCACTTAGACGTATTGTCTCCAAAATTTATAGATTAACATTTAATACTTTTATGTCGAGCTTGCGACATTAAACAAAGCGCTTCGTGGGAGACAACCCACAACTTTCTATTTTATTTCTATTTTATTTTATTTTTTCTTTGATTATTCTTTTTGATTTTATTCAGTATCCATTCTTCATTTATTTTATTTTATAAAACTTTTCTTCTTTTCTTCTTTTCTTCTTTCGGCATCTGGCCAAATCCTGACTAAATTCTTGTTTTTCTTTTCTTTAGTTAACATTAACCTGATGGGACATATTGATCGTATGGGTATCAAATTCAGAGGGAGAGCTCAGAGACAAAAATTTGAAGAACTAGCAGAGAGAGAGATGCACCCAAGTTTTTATGCTGATGATTGGGTAATGACTGCCCTTGGACTAAGAGAGAGTGTCCTGTATCTGCTGAGTCAAATAGGGTGGGAAACCACTCCTATTCGAAGACAATTTGTCACTTACCGGAGGCTAACTCTAGAATTCCTTAGCTCCCTGATGTATCTACCAAACCATGGAAAAGGAATAAGCCGAGGTTTCATTCAGTTCAGGATGTTCAACATGGAGTATCAATATAACATTCAAGAATTTACTAACCTTTTAGGGTTCCCTACTTCTTTTGATACATTCACCATGAGCCAAGAAGACCTTTTTGAATATAGAGAGCTTGAGCATTTTTGGGGAAGTTTGACGGGTAATGACGACCCCGAGGAACATGAGTTTCTCTCTAGAAACATACATAACCCGACTTTTCGTTATTTCCACAAGATCTTAGCACACACTCTTTTTGGGAAGAAATCAAACATTACCACAGTATCACGTGATGAACTCTTCATAATATTTTGTGCTTCCTAGAACCGTCCAGTGAATGGTGCCACTTATATGTTGGCGAGTTTTGACCGCCTTATTCAAGATGACCGTGCACCGATCCTAATAGGAGGATTGATAACTATGATTGCTAATGCTATTGGATTGCGCCAACCCATGCTTGATTTGAACCCTTTTTGTGGCATTGAGCCTATGGATATACCTTTCCTCTTCAACACTATGTTTATAGGAAACCTTGGACCTGAAGAGTTTGAATTAATAATTAACAACCAAGCTTTTTACCTATTCACCATGCCTAGTCCGATGACTAGTGTCCATAACCGAAATAATTGGCTCTACAACCTGAATGGATTACCTTCTCCTGTTAGATCTGTTGAATCCATCCAAGACTATGAGATTTGTGACAACCAGATTCCTTATGATGAGTCTGATCCACAGACACCAACTGGTTACCATGATGTTGCCTCTACACCTCATCCTATCCCGCCCGCAGAATCGGTAATACCTGATCATAGACATCATATGCCCGGAACTGATTATAACACCTCCATTCAAGCCTTGATGTCAGAACAAGATGCCATTAGAGAAGGGTTAACTAATATGGGACATGAATTTCTGGGATACATGAGTAGTATGACAAATCAATTCCACGAGTTGCTAAACCGTGTCAATTCCTTTGCTCCTCCGGCCAGAGATCCTACAAGTGGCTAGAAGTTGTTAGTTAATTAGTTTTAGTTTTAGGCAATTTATAGTTTTCGTTTAACATTGCTTTTAATCTTAGTATTTGCTTTTCCATGTTTTCTTTTGTCTTCAAATGTTACATTATATTTATTGAAGCTATTGGCATTATTGGTTTATTTTATTTTATTTTGATTTATGCAATATCTACAATTACCAGTAATGATATTCACTATATGCTACTACTTACATAGCCTATTAGAGAAAAATATATATATACATTATGGTGTGTAGTAGAATAGCATACATGGCAATTCAAAAATATAACAATAGCAAATATAATAAACAAAACAAAACAAAAATATTATTAATAAAAAATAATTTATGAAGCACCCACGTCAGCAGTCACGAGCGTCAGTGACCGTTGCAAGCTAACTGGTGTGACGAGCGTCACACAAGCCATCACGGTCGTCACGCAAATGCACATGACGCCCGTAACACCTTCTGTCACGAGCGTGACAGCTTCAGAATAGGTGAACGTTGGTGACCGTTGGGGACATGACCGTTGCTCCCCATCTTTTCATTTTTCCATTCAACTCACCTTTACTCCATTCCACTCACATTCATCCACATTTATTTTTCTCTCACCCACTCACCTTCCCAATTCCAAAACTTTCCCTACAAATACCTACAACACCTTTCTTCCTACACCACATCATTCCAACAAACCACTCTATACAAATACATTTTCATCCCCTGTACTTCTTTCAACCTACCTATCACTATGGCAGAGAACCAACAATTCGGAAATATCATCTTCCGATCTGAAGATGATAACTATCAACGAGAGCAGTTCGATCGGTTCCAACAACGAGGTGTCGTCTCTACCAGGTATCCTGATTTAAATTGTTTATAAGAATTAGGATTACTTCAAGGTGTGCAATGGCTACTTAGGCTTTCTGATTTAACCTTTCTTTGCACACAAAATCACCCTACCTACCCATCACTCACCTTAGAATTTTTAAGTTCTTATTCATACACCACTCCAACCGGTGAAGACGAGTACTTAACCGGTACCGCAACTTTCCGCATGTTCAACACCGAGTACTCACTATCCCAGGACCAGTTGAGTGCCATGCTACACTTTCCTGTAGGAGGCCAAGTCCACCCAAGAATCCCTCCGAACTCACAGTGGCACATAAACGCCTTCGACCTCTTTAGAAAAATATCCGGTGTGGAAACCAATAACTAGGATGTACTACTTGCTTCGCACATACATAACCCCACTATCCGGTATCTTATCCGCATTCTGCAAAACACCATTTTTGGTCGATCCAACAACAGCAAAGTCAACGCGAAGGAATTATTCTTCCTCCACTGCGTCTTTGAAATGGATACAAAGGTAAACGCCGCCTCTTTCTTACTTCACCATATCCGCACCCTATGTGCTAGAGGCCGCCAACCTTTTGTGATTGGAGGATTAATAACCACCATATCACTTGGTCTGAATCTAGGGGACCGACTTCAAAATTTGCAATCTCTGCCACCCCTATTTATGGATATAAGCTATTGTCGCTCCAGACGCTTAATCAAAAATAGGGTAGGCGGAAGGTATTATCTTATGGTGAATAACCAAGAAGTCCCAAGCGCTGTTTTGCCCAACATTGCCCTCACAGATGTCACCAACCCCGACCGATTCATCTACGATCTGAATGCTCCCGAAGCTACCGACCCTACACAAGCAAACCCGCTCCAGGACGAGTTTGAGGAAATGGAGCAAGGTGATCCAGGTCCTGAACAACAGTCAGCCCCGCTTAACCCTTCCGATAATGCAACTGGTCCATCCTCCCGACGTCGTCGAAGAAGAAGGCCAGCAACTAATGATGACATCATGGATGCTATTGATGCCATGCAGGCGTAGAATAACGAAGTGATGCAACTGATGCGCCAGATGCAACAACAACAAGAAGCGAGGAATGCACTAACCGATCAGCGGTTCACTGACTTGCTCAACAGGTTTGATGACTTGGAAGTTCGTCAACGATCACCGGGTCCGAGAACAAGAGGCGGAAGGCAGAATTGAGTTTGGGTTCCCTTTTCTTTTCCTTTTCTTTTGTTTTCTTTGAATAATTGGGGACAATGTTTCATTTAAGTGTGGGGGGGAAAACTTTGTTTCAGTTATGATTAGTTCTCTTTTAACATTCCTCTTTCAAGTATGTTATTTCCCTTTCATTGTTATTTCCCTTTATATATATATATATATATATATATATATATAATATATAATATATATATATATAATATATATATATATATATATATAGTATATATATATATATATATATATATATATATATAATATATATATATATATTATATATATATATATATATATATATATATATATATATATATATATATATATATATATATATATTATATATATATAATATATATATTTATTTCAAGTCGAGTCCCTAGTGTGAAAATTTTTATTATCTATTCCCCTCAATTTTCTCGAGCAATAACAAAAATTTAACACACTCAATAAGTATAAAGGTTGCTTATTTTATCAAACTTGAGTAAAATTAAGACAAAAATTATTACCGCCCCAACACTCTAAAAACCTCAACATGTTAGATCGAGCTAAGTACCTATTATATCAATTCCTTGAACTTTTAGTTTTATAGTAACCCCGAGTAGTTTATACGAGAAGTCGGCACCGTCTTAATAGCAAACTACGTGGAGAGCCGATGAATATAAGTGAATAATTCCCAAAAACAATATATTAAAAATTAGGAAATGCACTAATTAAGTTAGGTGATCCTTACCCAATCATTTAATCCAAAGGTTGCGGATCCTACAAAAACATTGTATGAACGATCCATTGTGAGTTGGTTCAGCGGTTTCTGGTGCTGAACTTGGTATGGCGGACTACGATCCGATCCCCCGCAATTTGCAAAGGACTAAATAACGAAGTTATCCAACTTATATACCAGAACTTCCAGCTAAAAAGGGGATCAGAATCGCTAACCGATTACTCCACTATGTGCGCGAAAAGATAAAGGGCTTAATGTGATTTCGCTAGAACGAAAACGGGTGAAATAAGAGTAAAAGAACTAGGCTAGCTATAATAGCATGACTCAAACTGGTTTGCATAAGGTGGGGTTATCTAGTGTTGTTACAGTAATTTGTGATGTTAAGATTAAGCTCAAGTTATTTTTAAACGAGATTTACTTGCAACCTACTATGAATTGATGTGTGTTTGGAAATTTCATCTGGCTAATATTTTAAACCGATTTCTACATTGTATCTTGCTTGAGGACAAGCAAAAGTCTAAGTGTGGGGGAGTTTGATAACATGAAATAATATCACATTTTTAGACTTGATTTAATTAAATTATATTATTATTTGATCCGATTTATTTTATATTATTCGATATTACTTGGTATTTCCCTTCTATTTATTTCAGGTAACATTATTTGAAGCATACGTGAAAAAGAAAGAAAAAGGGGGTGCAAAAAGAAGCATTCCACTAAAGCCCAGCCCACAACTACAAAGGAGAAACGCTGTGATGCTGTGACGACCGCCACACAAGGCGTGACGAGCGTCACACCCCTCTGCTCAGTGTTACGAGCGTAACACATGGTGTGACGAACGTCACACCTCCACTCCTATTTTTCTGCTTTGACACGCGTAACAGAAGCACGTTCGCCCTTTTTCTTCGCTTGACTCGTTGACACACTAGGAAACCTATTGAAGGAACTTTTGGGAAACGGTTACATGATGGATGAATATAAATAGATCTTAAGTGGTGCCCTGTCCGTCTCCTCCCTTTTTTCCGCCGTGCAAACTTTTACAACAATATATTTTACAGCATTCTACTTTCTTAGCATTTTTATTTCCTTTTCTTTTCTAGTTAATTTCCAAAGCATTGAATTTATTTTCTTTCACACTAGTTTCTAC
The DNA here is from genome assembly GCF_024323335.1 of Lathyrus oleraceus. NCBI lineage: Eukaryota > Viridiplantae > Streptophyta > Magnoliopsida > Fabales > Fabaceae > Lathyrus > Lathyrus oleraceus. The sequence goes on from NC_066585.1 coordinate 65,576,386, forward strand.
ACCGGAAACTATTGTGTAGTTTTTACTGGATCTAACCTTACGTTAGGTCATAGTATTTTATTCCTTCGTTTTTATTTTTCTGTCTGATCGAAGATTGTGAAGAACAAATCCAACCGGTTTGTGGTGGAGTGTTCAAGCATCGAAGCTAGGGAACAACCAAGATTTCTATTAATTTTACAGGTTCATTAATTTATTGTTTTAATTTATATATGCTCTGTACTACTGTTTATCTATACTGTTTGTCTGATATGGCTGTATTTAAGCATAATTATTGTTTAGGCTTGTTTAGCATGTCCGGCTAAATAAACTTAGATATCGGTATGTAAAGTAAGCGGAATAAAGGAGTCAAAACTAAGTTGGTTTAAATTTATTTAAAAATATAGTCACTCTTTTTATGGTCTCAATTTACAGAGTTAATACCAAAGTTTTTGTACGAGATTAAAAAAATATAAAGAAGTTAAAATCAATAGAACGATGGTTTGAGCTTTTAACTGGACAGTGTAAATTGGACATTAACTTTAAATCAGGGCGAAAGCAATTTTTAGAGTTAACTAAATTCTAATCATTTTCAAAAAGTATTTTTAAAGGTTAAATGTGAGGACGAGAGTTAAGCATTTAAGTTTAATCATATAATCTAAGTCAACAGAGCGAGAGTTTGAGACGAGGGTGTTTAAACGGTTAGTATTTTAATAAAAAGAGTTTCTATAGATTCTATTGTTTTCAAAAAGTGATTTTAGACTTAACTAAATAGTGAGAGCGTACGTTAATATAAAGTCATAGTCTGATTCAACAGAGCGAGAGTTTGAGAAAAGATTTTTAATCAATAGTGTCTACTGAAAAGACTTATTTTAAGACTAAGAAACCAACGAAGATTTGATTCCCTAATTACGACGAACTACATACCGATATCCGCGTATTTGATATTTAATCTAGATCCGATTTTAGTTTTACTTTTCCCCCTAATCAACAAAGTATCATCCGCCTTAGCTTTACGAAGTAACCTTAGAAAAACGGTATATCGATTCATTAAGTCCTTGTGGGATCGATATCTTTTAAAACTACGCGATTAGACTGTGCACTTGCAGTTAATACCCCAATAGACTCATAAAGTCGCGATCAATTTACACATGAGATCCGGTGATGGATACCTTGAGTTGAGTAGTATGTTTTAAAAAGGAACTATGGTCCATTATCAGATTTGATAGTCTTAATGTTAGTGTTAAATCGAGTTTGAATAACAGTGACAAAAGATTTGACTAAAAAATATCTTTCAGACTTATTTTCATCAAAAAATAATCCAACAGCAGCGACTAAAACCATCAATTACAATTATAAAGTATTTATGTCCTAGAAAGGGGTTGTATAAATGGGCCCCCCAAATATCCATATGGCTAAGATCAAAACATTTAGAAGATTTAGTAACACTATCAGGAAAAGATAATCTTTTTTGTTTAGCATGAAAACAAATATCACAGGGATCATGGGATTTAGACAAATGTTACATGGGAAAAACTTTATGGATGTGAAGTAAAGTATCATAAGGGGGTGACCTAGCCTATTGTGCCACAAATTACAATTATTGATGATGTGTTTATTGGGGTGGGGAACAAGATTGGAGGATAAGAGTAGTATTAAAAATAGGTGAAGTAAGAGAATATAAGACTTGGTGTAATCTAGTTGCACCAATATTCATCAAGGTATGGGTCTTATGTATGAGACAATGAGTAGAGGTAAATATCAAAGCCCAATTTAAATAAACAATAAGCCTAGACATAACAATCAAATTCATAAAGAAAGGTGGAATGTATTAAACATCATGAAAGGAAAAATTGTCAAAAAAAATAATAGAACAATAAAAATTGGTAGCTATTGTGGATCCATTAGGAAGCCTTGTGTTAAGAGGCTTGATAGGTTTAAGAAATGTAAAATAAGACCTAGAATGGCACACGTGATCAGTGACTCCAGTGTCTAACAACCAGTCATGAAGGAATAAGTTATAGATATTAAAAATGGAAGAATATGTACCTGATTAGAAATTTAGGAAGATTAAAGGTGTTGGATTATAGCTGAAGATGGATTATTATTTTGATGAACGAGGGAAAGTAACGCATGTTGTTAATCAGTAGTTAGATTAAACCAAGCACGACCATCTTCAGAGTTTATTATAGCTTCATGAGGCTGATCATCAGTGGTGACTTACGCAATGTTCAATTTCTTGAGATACGGAGAGGGTCATGCTTCTTAACGAAAACCTCGATCATATGCCTCTGTTTGTTGCAAAAAGTGAATATCTTAAGTCCTTTAGGATTTTTGTACAAAGGAGTTTTGTACCCAAAATCAGAAGGGCGCCCTTTCAAATAGAGTTTGGAAATTTGAGCTACGATCTTGTCATCTTAAACAGATTAGATGAGTTTCCTTTCTTGTTGTTTAAGAAGAAAGAAAACTTTGTTGACATGGGGAAAATGAGTCATTAACATGATTTGGGAGTGAAAAAGTGCATAAAAACCATGAGGACTTTCAAGAAGCAGATGACATAGTTATTGTCTTCGTAAACTTTAATCGTGGGGACTAGTTGACAATGACAAATAAGATCAAAACCGCAACTGGAATTGGGCTAAAGTTGTCAAACTCTTTCCAAATTTGATTTAGTATTATGAAGTACGTCATTATGTTCTAATCACTATTTTTCTGAGCATAGGTTTCCTCCTAAAGGTATGATATTATGAATATGTCTCCTTGGTGGTACCTTTCGTGAAGTTCATCCCAAATATCTTTGGCTAAATCCTTTTATAGAACACTTATTGAAATATCTTTGTCAATATATTTTTTAAGCCACACCATAACCATATTATTTTAGCGGTCCCAAGCTACATGTTTGAATCAGTAGGATTTGGATGAATCTGGACTCCATCAATGAACCCTAATTTATTTTTGGATCGGAGAGAAAGCTTGACATTGCATAACTATGAGTGAAACTTCGAGTTTCTGAGGGAGGGAGAGACAATATCCAAGATAGGATCTTCACTTGGATGCATGTAAAAGGGGTCTAACATATCATTTTGGTATGTGTGAGTGGAAGATTCATGGTTGTTTTCGAAAGGATTGGTGGGACGAGAAATGTTTATGGGTTTGAGTAGCATGGACCCAATGACTTGATTTGAATTTGGTGATTGTACCGGTAAATTGATGACCATCAAGCTATGGATAAGCTTAATGTCGATAAAACCAGATTCGCCACCGCGCTTTTATTGTTTCCAAAGGAAATGGGAAAATTACGAACAAAACCCAAAGATAAGAATTTTTCAAATCAAAACTAATAAAATGCCAGAGCTTACAGGTAAGGGGGTTGGTTACACAGAGGGAAGGTGTTAGCACCCAAAGTGTCCTAGGTACTCCTAGGGAGCCCTTTTTATGTGTGCATATGTTTTTGGTATAAATGATGTTTGATAAAATAGAGTGTGGGGTATGAGAAAAGAATTCATTGATTATATTTTTGTGTTTGACAAGACCTTTGGTCTTATGCCTACGTACCAACATAAAAATGAGGGATCTAAACCCCGTAGTTCGTGGTAAAAATTTCAAATGAGTTGGTGAATTGCTTTTAACAAAAACTTAAGTAAAAGGGAACAAGAGGCCAAAGAGTTGAATGAGGTTTTTAGTTATTTGTCTTTTGAAATTTAAGTCAATATGGTTAAGTTTATTTACAAGTTTGATTTAAGAAAAAGATTGAAAAATTTATTGGCATAAGGCCAAAGTTTCTAATCATTAAAACATGTCTAAGTTTGAAATCACAAGCAAATAAAGTTTTTGAAAAGAGGGAGAAGTTTTGAAATTAAATAAGTGGGAGGAGATGAAGAGACTACCCAGAAGAAAAATTTAAAAGTTAAGAGTTGAAAAGATCTGACCAATGGGATGCAATCCAACAGACAAGAATGTCATATAGAAACCCATTTTCCTTTGAACTTTGATCAAGCAATAAGCAATAAGCAATGAGCAATATCCAGACATCATAAAGATCAAGGCATCAAATAAAGATAGCCACATCCAAGCAAGCATTCTAATAGCTAGCAGTCTTTATTTTCTTCCAATATAGCAGATGAAATATTCCTTGATCAACTCATAACAAAACATCAGACATAGACAGTAATAACTGAAATTCTGGTTTCAGATATAAGATGTCGAAGGTAATGTCACGACACTAATATCTGTTAACATACATAGGATAAAGATACAGAATGGTAAAGCAAATGACACAAGCAATTGTTAACCCAATTCGGTGCAACTCACCTACATCTGGGGGCTACCAAGCCAGGAAGGAAAGTCACTAAAATAGAATTAGTTCAAAGACTCTCCGTACACTTCAACAAGTTACAGTCTTTCTCACCTAATCTCTACCTGTGCAATTTCTACCTAAGCACTCTTAGATATGAGAACCCACTCACTTCCCTACAATCACACACTAGTGATTTTAAACAACAATCCCTTGTAAAAAGAAAATACTTTTCAATTACACACTCTTGATTTTACTTCACAGTTTCAATCAAGAAGACACACTCTTGATCTTGCTTAACAACTTTGATCAAGAATACACACACTCTTGCTTAACAACTTTAGAGTGACAAATTACAACCACAAATCAGTCCAATTCAATCATCAATGGATGACTTGAATGACCTACAAGTCTCACGACTAAATAGACACAAACCCTAGCTCTCTCTCTATATTTCGCTCAGTCTTGGTTGTGTGTTCAAACAAGTTTTCTAAGTCCCTTTTTATAGAAGCATCCAGCTGGGCTTGGACATCTTGAAAACCCTAAATTTATTTTCCAATCAAATATTTTTATAACAGTTGGTTAGATCTCCTTGGAAAATAAGTAAATCTGGTTGTAATCCATGATTGAATGCGCCAGCAAATCAGATCTTTAATCATACAAAGATTGCCATTAATTGTGCAATCACAAAACACCAGACATTCATACTGAATGTTCTGTGTACAGGATGTCATGACATTGGGTCTGACATCCTGGAAAAATCCTGCATAATTCAATAATTCCTTTTATAGCTACTAGTAATACACACATGCACAAGGGTACTTCTCCTCCCCCTAAATCTGTGCAACATGAACAAAATTACTAGTTATGGATGCAACTAGTAAGACACACAAATGCACAAGGGTACTTCTTCTCCCCCTAAATCTGTGCACACAACAAACAGTCTCTATGAACATAACAGCTACTGTAACTCCAGCACCTGTACCAGCCAGAATGTCATTCTGACATCTGCTTCAACATCAACACCTGTGCACCATATCAGACATCCTCTTTGACATCTGTAAACAGAACAACATTCTGTTTTAACACCTGTGCACTTCCTTCAATAATAGCTTCCCTCCAACTATAAACATCTCACAACTTCCACAACAGCTTCCATATCAACACTTCTCCCCCTTTTTAGTCAAAATTGACCAAAGGTGACCTTTTTCAAAAACAATAAAACTTCAGTCTTTCAAACATCAGCATCAGAATAGCCACACAGTCTAGTCTTCGTCACAGCCCAGTCAGACCTATCCTCTGGGATAACCACAAACTCCTTTACTTGCTAAAGGTTCTCATGAACACAGATCCCCAACTTCCCCCTTAAACATTCAAATTGATTGGCATCCAAAGCTTTAGTGAAAATGTATGCTAATTGCTTTTCAGTAGTAACATGCTCCAGAGTTATGATCTTCTCTTCTACAAGTTCTCTGATGAAGTGATGACGAATGTCAATGTGCTTTGTCCTGCTATGTTGAATAGGATTTTTGGAAATATTTATGGCACTCAGGTTATCACAGTATAATGTCATGACTTCTTGTGTGACATTGTATTCAGACAACATCTGCTTCATCCAAACCAGTTGAGAACAGCTACTCCCAGCTGCTATGTATTTAGCTTCATCACTGGATAGAGATACACAGTTTTGTTTCTTGCTAAACCATGAAATCATATTGTTCCCCAAAAAGAAGCATCCCCTAGATGTGCTTTTCCTATCATCAGCACTTCCAACCCAGTCATCATCACAGTAACCAGTTAACATGGATCCAAATCCATGAGTATACAACATCCCATAGTCACTGGTGCCATTGACATATTTCAGTATTCTCTTCACTTGGTTTATGTGACTGACTTTTGGTTCAGCTTGATACCTAGCACAAACACCTACATCAAATGCAATGTCAGGTCTGCTTGCTGTGAGATATAGCAGACTTCCTATCATGCTTCTGTATAGACTCTGATCTACACTAACACCATTTTCGTCTTTGGAGATTTTCACATGAGTAGGAGCAGGTGTCTTTTTATGGCTTGCATTTTCCATGCCAAACTTCTTCACAATGTTCTTGGCATACTTGCTTTGAGATAGAAAGATAGAGTCTTCCATCTATTTGACTTGTAGCCCAAGAAAGTAGGTCAGTTCTCCAACAAGGCTCATCTCAAACTCAGATTGCATTTGTCTAACAAAATGTTCAACCATCTGTTCTGACATCCCACCAAATACAATGTCATCTACATATATTTGTGCCACCATGAGCTTTCCTCCTTCATTCTTCACAAACAGAGTTTTGTCAATACCTCCTTTCCTGTATCCATTGTCAGTGAGGAACACTGTGAGTCTCTCATACCAAGCCCTGGGAGCTTGCTTCAACCCATAGAGGGCTTTCTTTAATCTGTACACATGTTGTGGAAGATTTGGATCTGTGAATCCTTTAGGATGTTCAACATATACTTCTTCATTTAAGTAGCCATTCAGGAAGGCACTTTTTACATCCATTTGAAACAGCTTGAATTTCAGAATACATGCCACTCCAAGCAATAGTCTAATGGACTCAAGGCGAGCTACAAGAGCAAATGTTTCATCAAAGTCTACTCCTTCAACTTGAGTATATCCTTGAGCTACTAATCTAGCTTTATTTTTAGTAACAACCCCTTGTTCATCGGATTTATTCTTATATACCCACTTTGTTCCTATGACATTTACTCCTTCAGGTCTAGGAACCAATTCCCATACTTCATTCCTCTTGAATTGGCCTAACTCCTCTTGCATGGCATTGATCCAGAACTCATCAGTCAAGGCTTCCTTGATATTTCTGGGTTCAATCTTTGACACAAAGCAGCCATGTGAGATCACTTCCCTTGATCTAGTAGTGACTCCTTTATCTGGATCTCCTATGATAAGATCTTTGGGATGATTCTTCTGAATTCTGATAGAGGGTCCCTTGTTGATTTTGTCATCTTTAGGTTCAGCTTGAGGAGGTTCTTCTTCCTAATTTTTGTCTGAGAAGTCAGCTGGAGAATCATTCAGAGATGTCTCGACATCGTCTGTGACATCCGTCAGTTGGTCATCAACCACAACATTAATGGATTCCATCAATACATTAGTTCTGGAATTAAAGACCCTGTAAGCTCTGCTGTTTGTTGAATAGCCCAGAAATATTCCTTCATCACTTTTGGGATCCATCTTCCTTCTTCGCTCACGATCAGCCAGGATATAGCATTTGCTACCAAATACATGGAAGTATTTGACTGTAGGTTTTCTTCCTTTCCAGACTTCATAAAGGGTTGTGGGAGTCCCTTTCTTCAATGTCACTCTGTTGTGAACATAACAGGCTGTGTTCATGGCTTCAGCCCAAAAATGATAGGGCAATTTCTTAGCATGAATCATAGCTCTGGCTGATTCTTGAAGAGTCCTATTTTTTCTTTCCACCACACCATTTTTCTGGGGGGTGATGGGAGATGAGAACTCATGATGAATTCCTTCTAAAGAGCAGAATTCAGCAAATTTGTTGTTCCCAAACTCCTTCCCATGGTCACTTCTAATTTTGACAATAGGACTTTCTTTTTCCCTTTGAAGTTTCAGATAAAGCTCCTTAAAGACTTCAGATACATCAGATTTTTCTCTTATAAAGTTGATCCAGGTGTATCTGGAGAAATCATCCACCACCACATATGCATATTTCTTCCCACCAAGGCTTTCTACTTGCATGGGTCCCATCAAGTCCATATGAAGGAGTTCCAGGACTTTGGTAGTTGTGTCATGTCTGAGCCTCTGGTGTGACATCCTTGTTTGTTTTCCAATCTGACATTCTCCACATATTTTTCCCTCATCAATCTTTAAGTTGGGAATTCCTCTAACAACTTCAATTGATATGATCCTCTTCATACCTTTAAGGTGCAAATGGACCAATCTTTGATGCCATATCTTCACTTCTTCTTCTTTGGCTAAGGTACACATTGAAGAGTATCCAGTTTCTTGAGAGCTCCACATGTAGCAGTTATCTTTGGACCTAACTCCCTTCATGATTACTTTATTTTCTTTGTTAGTAATCAGACATTCAGTTCTGGTGAAGTTTACATTCAGACCTTGATCACACAGTTGACTGATGCTTATAAGATTAGCAGTTAATCCCTTAACAAGTAGGACATCATCAAGGTCAGGAACTCCAGGGCAATCCAGCCTACCCATTCCCTTGATTTCACCCTTTGCACCATCACCAAAGGTAACATAACTCATGGCATGAGGATGAAGTTCAGTTAGCAGATTTTTGTTCCCAGTCATATGTCTGGAGCAACCACTGTCAAAATACCAATCTTCTTTGGCTGAAACTCTGAGGGAAGTGTGAGCTATTAGACTTGTGACCTTTGTCTTAGGAACCCATTGCTTTTTGTTGACAGTCTTGTGATGCTTGGACCTTGATTGGTATTGAGACTGAACAGGGCCAGGATAGCCACATAGCTTATAGCAGAAGGGCTTCAGGTGGCCAAATTTTCCACAGTATTGCCATTTCCATCTTTGATGCTTCCCTTTTTGCTGTTGTGACATCTGATGTGACATCTTAGGTTTGCTTTTAACATGTGTCATACCCCGATTTTGGCCCTGAAATTTTTTCCCATCAATCATTCGTTTGCATTCTTCCTTTCATGACCATTCCATCTGGTCATTTGTTGTTGGACTCGCCACACTTCCCATTTTCCGGCCACCGCAATTCTGTCGTATTCTTCACCGTGTACCTCTGTAACAGATATTCCAAGACCGTCGCGGGATCTTTTTACCAGACGTATGTGTGTCGACAATGCTCTTTTTTTTTCTTATGATAGAAGTATTTCTGATGAAGTGCCATCTGTAAACAAGACTGAAATTGACAATATCAGGAAAAAGATGTACTCTTCTCATGTTGAACTTAAAGAACATTATGGTCCTGTATTTATCTTGCGATTCTCAAATTGTGGCCTGTCTAAAGATCTATAGTGCCTGTAGTGTTTGCTGGATCAGGTTTGCTTGCAATTGCACTTGTTAGCATGTCTTCTCCAGATCAAGGGATACGAAGATTAGCTTATGACACACTTCTTAGATATAAGAATGCATTAGAGAAGTGCCAAAAGAGGAAGGATGTAATGAGACTCCGGCTTCTAATAGACTCTATTCAAAACAGTATTGAAGAGTCCTGGAAAAGAATCCCATCAGTTATTGCTCTGTTTGCTGCAGAGGTACCTTGTGTATTGTTAGATTCCTCACATGATCATTATGCAGCTATAAAGACGTTCTTGATACAGTCTTCTAAGTTGAATATGAAGATTCTGTGTCAAAGGACCTGATCATTGAAGTGATAAAGAAATCCATCAAACTACAAAAGATTGCTTGTCATCTAGTGAAACGTTGCTCTCTATTTTCATGGTTATCCTCTCTCATCTCGGTTACTAGAAGGGTTGGGCTTAATGGAGATGAAAATAATTTTTTCATGAAGCATGTATTGGTAGTATTGAAGGTCGTCAATGATGTTACTTTGTCCGGAAGCATGTCCTAGTGGATTCAAAATCATGGGTTTGAGCAGCTCACCGAGCTTTCATCTAATCTATTCAGTTTCGTACTCCATGATGTAACAATGACAAATGAATCTGTGGAATTAGTTAATCCTTTTCTACAAATGATAGTGTTGGTGTTGAAACTCTCTCAGAAAAGGAAAATATGTCAGCAATATTTCACATTATCAATAGAGGGTTTATATCAGATATACCAGGCTGGCAGTGTGTGTAATCAAGCTTCAAAAGCATTAACCCGAATTTTGCTCTTGAAGCCATACTTATGAGCACACCTCCTATTTCCGTTTTCTTAGTGGATCAGGAAAGGCTTCAGAATTTTATTATTTGGGCAATTTTAACTGCGTTAGCATCACATTTTTGTTAAAAAAGAACTACGAGAAGCGTCTTATGATGACTCGTTAGTGTCAAAATTTTTGCGTTGGTTAACAACATCAGTATTCAATGGGAAGCTTCATCAGAAATCCAATGATATACATTCAGGGTTTGCTGAAACACATAAACTAGAGTCCCTGCATTCTTTACTGGTGCATATTGAAAATACCGTAAGGCAAAAGTGGAATTTCAATGGGTATATTACATCTGATTGTGCAGCGGTAGCTATCATACATGATAATCAAGGTTATGCAAAAAAAACACCAGAGGACGCCGTCGCCGATACACTTAAAGCTGGAATTGATGTAGAATGTGGTGATTACTTAACAAAGCATGCTAAATCAGCAGTGTTACAAAATAAAGTACCAATATCTCAAATCGACCGCGCCCTTCACAATCTACTCTCCATTCGAATTAGACTAGGATTATTCGATGGAAATCCAACCAAACTCAAGTGTGGGACATTTGGTTAAAATCAAGATGCTCAGCTCAGAGGTCAAAATAGCGAGCAGCAGCAAATGCTATTCCCTGCATCTCAAAGCCATGCCAATTCTGCATTTCTTCTAGCCGCCGCAGCCCGAAATTCAGGCTGGAGTATTTCTGCTACAATGCTACCTGAAACAGGTGAAGAAACTCAAGTTTTAACTTATGAAAGCAAGCTTGCAATGTACACTAGACTATTGAAAACTGTGGGATTCAACAAGAGCCAAACTTCATAAACAAAGTTGATGAATCTTCAAGTGTTAGCTCCTTTTTACCTGAGAAGCTTATGCAATATTTGAAAGATTTATCCAAGTTTCCAACGAGAGGCTTTGATTGGTTGGAGCTTTTAATAGCTAAGGCTCAGTTACTTTGGGACAACGACATCAACCTCCCAATTAACGATACTGATAAAAGATTGAGTGAAGTTAACGAGCACACAATTCATGTGGTTAGAATTGGCGATCAAACTGGTACTAGAGATTCAAAAGCCGCAAACCGATCCCGTCGCAAGCGTAAACATAATCTAAAGGATGATGTCTATCCAGCAAAAAGGAAAAAGCTTGTTAGAATGAGCAAGTGTAACTCCAGATTCCACCCATCGTGATTATCAGAATGACGAGGCCTTTGCTAATCTGACTTACCCTGTCCTTTCCAAGAAACGGAAGACTATCAATCATTACGCTGGTGTCTCGGCAATGAAAGGCAGAAAAAAAAACTATTTCCCTTGAAAAAAAAGAAGCTCAAAGACCATATTACCATCATTTAAAATCGGTGAATGTATCCGTAGGGTTGCTAGCCAACTTACCGGGCCTCCATCTTTATTGAAATGTTCTGGGAACAGGTCTTAGATGAAAGATTTAAATGCAGATAGTTTTTCAGGAAATGAATCTCATTCCTTCTCTCCGAATCTTGAGGAGACTTAAAAGTCAAGCTTGACTATTCCTACAGAGGTTTCATCTCTAGATGATTTGCTATATTTACTTCATTGTAGCACTTCTCACAGAGGTTCTGAGTATCAGGAAGGCTTGGACCACAATGATCAAATGTTCAAAGCCAGGTTGGAAAGACATATTCTGGATGAATCAGACTGAACTTGAGTCAGAGATTCGGAAGGTTTACCGTGATTCGACTCTTGATCCAAGGAGAAAGGCATACGTTGTGCAGAATCTCTTGACAAGTCGGTAGATAGCTTCCCAGTAGAAATCACCCAAAGCTTGTACTGTATTATTGCGAGGTGTCAGTAAGGATCTCTTAAATGAGGTTGAAAGAAACCTATAGGATGTTGTTTCTGTTGCTAGGAACATGATAAAAAATCCAAAACTTGTTCCTGGAGGTGATGCTGCAGAGATGACCGTGTCGGCTGCTTTGAAACAGAAGAGTTCTTATGTTGAAGGCATAGAGAAGTGGCCATATGAAGCTTCTGCCTGCCAAATTAAAATCAAGAAAGATCAATGGTAATACAAAATTGTATATTGAAAGGATGCCGCTAAAAAAAACGATAAATCTCAAGGATTAAAAGTCCCATTTGTGGGTGATGAATCACCTATGTCAGATGGTTTTCTTTCTGTCGACGAAGACGGTAGAAATAACTCAAATACTTGCTTGCTTGCTAAATCTGTAGCTTCTGCCTCCAACTCAGTGGTGATTAATGAGCCTATCTCAGGAAATGCAGAGTTGGCTCAAGATATAATAGGTTTTGGAATAGGACAAGGTGATAACAAAGCAGAGGAGCACAATATCACTACAAACTTTGATTTTTCATCACCAGGAAAGAAGTCAAAGAGCGAAGGGTTTGCTGGTCTTGATGATTGGGATTTAAGCAATAAAGAAAATGATAAGCTGGTTAGAAAGTCACCTGCAAGAAATCAACTGTCAGTTTTCTTGAATAAGCTATGCATCAAGATGAAGGCGGAAGTTCTTCCAGTGGAAATTAGGGACTCACGCCATTGAAGCAAGTCAAAACTCAGACCAATACTAACCTTTGTACAATCCCCATCGTGCTCAACAAGTCATGAAGAAGTGTGTTGATGCTAAACGAAGTTTGGCGGACTTCAGAGTTGGAGATACGGTCTTTACCAAGCTACAGCCTTATCAACAACATTTTGTACCCTTGCATCAAAATCAAATGTTAGAGTTTTGAGAAATTGCCAACGGTGCCGATTCAGTGATGCAAAGACCTACCAAGGAAGAGGCATCAAATTTAGTCGCAACAATTCTCAGGCGTTCCTGTTTGTGAGCTCAAACTGTCAATTATTGGTGCTACCAAGTCATGCCAAGACTAACCCAAACCCACCATCCTTCAGAAGAAGGAGCACATGGTTAAACAAAAACTAAGTGTCTACAGGATACTTCCATTGCTAAGAGCTTGTAGAACTGCTACAATAACAACACGAAATCAGTTAATTCCAGAAACGCAAACTTTTCAGTTGAGTAACTTATGAGGGTAAAAGTTTTTACCAGCGGTGAAGTTTCGAAAGGAAGAGAATTGAAACCCGGGACCACCAAGCTAAGATGAAGACAAAATCTCCAAGCATCCTCGGTACGAAGGCTCCACTACACAGCAGAAAACGCGGCAGAGGAAAGAGAGGGGTCCTGTATAAAAAGCGATTACTATTCACGAAACCCTAATTTTTTAGAGGCGCGTCCACTATTCACAAAAAACCCTAGAGAGGAGAGCGGCCGTTGTGATAAAAAAAGCAAGAAACAAAAGAAACCCTATTTTTGATCGGAGAAGAAAAGGAGAACCCTCACGAAGCCCAATTCGCGAACCATCCAGAAGAGGGAGAAATGAGAACGAAGCACGGAGAAAAGAAACGAGTCAGACGAGGTGTTACCTTCTCAAATCACCGTTTCCATTTAGCGATAACAGGTAAGCTTTCTTAGCGAATCGTGTGTGTTGGTTCTCGTTTGCATGTGACCGGGAATGATCCATTCTTGACCTTGGGTCGAATGAGGAACGGTTATCGTTATGCTGGTTGTGTCTCTCTATTGATTGAGAAGTTGCCCCTTTTACTTATTTTCTGTTCATTTCCAGGATGAAAGATTTGTTTTCTCTGTGAAAAGTGTGGATTTTGGAAGTAGGAGAAGATTACTTTTCTTTTTTTTTTCTGGTCCTGTGAGTTTGACCCTTTATTTTGATTGTTTTGAGGGACATCCAGGGCCCATTTAACCCCTTTTTTAATTTGGTCATTTATTTATTTATTTTGTTTATTTATTTGAGCGGCTGTTACAGTAACAGCTGGTTGTCTATGGCCAAGTGGAGGATGGTTTACCTTGCCTTCCTTGAGGTAGTGGGTTCAATACCCATGTATAGTATTTTGTTTCTTTTAGCATTCAATTTTTTTCATGTTTATGTTTTGTTATGATTTCTCCTACACTCATAGTTTCATTATCACTTGATAACACAAATTTGGTTTCCTTTAATTTCATCATCAATTCAAAACCGCTTTAAAAACGTAAATCACCTAATTCTCGATTCGACGTCGAGCCCATTTCCATACCCTTGTAAGTCGATTGCTTTTAAGCGTCGCCATCAACCTCACATGGCTTACTCTTGGGCCTTCTTACAATGAGCTCTTAAGCAACATCAACTTAACTTTCAATAATTTCAAACCTCTGTACTTTGATTATTTTAATCCAATATTTAAAATCGTTTTCTAATTAAAACGTGAAGAAAAAGATTATCCTTGAGGGAATATCCAGTTATAATCCCGAATATTAGGCTCAAGCTGTAAGAGCTTGCAAGCCATAAATATTCGTCTTCCCTTCCACACTCTAATATTCAAATCGTTTTCTAATTAAAACGTGAAGAAAAAGATTATCCTGGATGGAATATCCAGTTATAATCCCGAATATTAGGCTCAAGCTGTAAGAGCTTGTAAGTCATAAATATTCGTCTTCTCACCAAAATATCCGTAAATATCTCAAATCACCTTCTTAATAAAACGTGAAGAAAAAGATTATCCTGGATGGAATATCCAGTTATAATCCCGAATATTAGGCTCAAGCTGTAAGAGCTTGTAAGCCATAAATATTTGTCTTCTCTCCAAAATAGTTATGAATATCTAAACCATTTTCTTAATAAAGTTGGAAGAAAAAGATTACCTGGATGGAATGTCCAGTCGTAATCCCGAATATTAGGCTCAAGCTGTAAGAGCTTGCAAGCCGTAAATATTCGTCTTCTCTTTAACACTCCAAATATTCAAATCTTTTTCTTAATAAAGTTGGAAGAAAAAGATTACCTGAATGGAATATCCAGTCGTAATCCCGAATATTAGGCTCAAGCTGTAAGAGCTTGTAAGCCATAAATAGTCGTCTTCCCTCTTTAACACTCCAAATATTCAAATCTTTTTCTTAATAAAGTTGGAAGAAAAAGATTACCTGGATGGAATATCCAGTCGTAATCCCGAATATTAGGCTCAAGCTGTAAGAGCTTGTAAGCCATAAATATTCGTCTTCCCTCCAAAACGTTCGTAAATAATCGAATCATTTTCTTAGCAATATTGGAAAGAAACATACTGCCTGGGTGGAATGTCCAGACGTAGTCCCGAGTATTAGACCCAAGTTGTAAGAGCTTGTAAGTCACAAGTACTCGTCTTTCAAACTTCAAAATACCTAATTCTTACCTTAATACCTTTCAATAAAGATGGAAATGGAACATGGTGTATACCACGCACTCCTGAGATTAAGATTCGAGGCGGATGCCTCGCCTATCTTAGCTCTCGCCATCATTTAAAATTGTCAATACGGTTTCTTCAAACCCTTTCTCAATCAAAAATCAAAAACACTTAATCCTTATTAAACACTTTCTGCAAATAAGATGGAAATGGAACGTGATGGATACCACGCACTCCTGAGACTAGGATTCGAGATGGATATCTCGCTCATCCAAGTTCTCGCCATTACTCAAAACACATCAAACCAATCAATTTCTTTTCTTGCCGCCGTGCGATTAATCAAAAATCTTTTCACAAATGAAAAGTACTTTGTTTCAAAACAATGCAAGACAATGTTTTTCCACCTGTTTTGGGTAGTCCAACAATGTTTTCGTCGATTTGACACAAAGTAGCTTTCGCTAAAATCGACCAACAAACAAACATTTTTCTACCCAGAACTACGTAAGCCTTGACTTCTCTATTGAGATACGTAGGAGCAGGATTTGTAAATCTTGTCAGGCCCACTAATAAAAAACTTTGGTTTAGTCCCTCGTCAAAAATCCAAAAACATTCTCTTCTCATCCTTTCTTTCTTTCCCACCTAATAATTCGAAAAGCCTAATATTTCAACTAACACTAACGCACACAACTAACCTAATGGTTCCCGTTGAGTACAACGGACGTGAGGGGTGCTAATACCTTCCCCTTGTGTAATCGACTCCCGAACCCTGATATTGGTTGCGATGACCATATCTTATCCTTTCTTTTAGAGGTTTTATCGATATTTCCCCTTTCCTTTTTAGGAATAAATAAAGTTCGGTGGCAACTTTGTTCAGTCCATCATTGCGAGCGTGCCATCGCGCTTCGCTTTGAAGTCGTATCCCCATTTTTTCGAGGTGCGACAGATGGCGACTCTGCTGGGCAGAGTACTCAATCCCTAAGTGAGTCAAGCCTAGTTAGGTCGTTTGTGTGCCTTTGTTTGTTTACCTATGTGGCTTTTCTTTATTGTTTTTACTATCTCTATTATCATATTGATATGAATATGTTGTATTGGTTCAATTATGGTTTGGTACTTGGATACTCTGATTGCAAACCTTGTGTGAAAGACTTTTACCCGAGTCTCGAGTAAAAACATAAGATAGGACGAGGTTGAGTATGAGGGTCCGTGAGATGTATTTCTCATTGGGTCGGTACGAGAACCTTACTTAGAGTAGATTCTTGAGAGGATGTTGTCGCTCGGCAAGTAAGTTGCCGTAAGCTTCGATATTTTCTTTAGGATCCATGACTCTGAGAACCATTTGTAGAACCTTAGTTCTTTGTCCAACTAGGAAAGATGGTTGCGTAGTGTGGGTCTGCGAGATGTATTTCTCGTTGGATCGATGCGAGAACCTCACTTAGAGTAGATTCTTTAGATGGAGTTGATGCCCGGCAAGTAAGTTGCCGCAGGTAGCAAACAGTCTAATGGATCCATGACTCTAGGAACCTTGAAAAAAAACCTTAGACCATACCTGGTGAGAACCATGTTCTATACAAAGCAATCAGACTTATCCATGCCTTAAGCCTATTGAACCTATACAAAAAATATGCATCACATTCATACATTGCATCAACATCATAAAAAGCAAGCTCTTTAGTTGTCTCTTATTTATTTCAGGAATGGAGAACTTGAAAATGACAACTTCAATGAGACACACTTTCACGCTTAAGTACAAGGAACCCAAGTTGGACAGTCTGAAGGGTTTGATCTCTGATTTGACTCTCAGCATACGTGGTGAGTTCGAAAAAAACTATGGGAAAATTTTGAGCCTTCTAACTAAGAAAGTCGAATATGGAATTATCGGCTCTTTGGCACAATATTATGATCCACCTCTACGCTGTTTCACATTCGCTGATTTCCAGCTAGCTCCTACTTTGGAAGAAGTTGAGAGAATTGTGGGTCTCAAGTTGAAAGATTTTAATCCGTTTCCAAAGCTCGAAGAAGATATGGGCCCAAAGAAGATAGCTTCAGCCCTAAGTATCAATGTCCCGACTGTTCGAGACAATTGGGTTGAAAAAGGGGGTTGCGAAGGTTTTGCCGCAATGTTTTTGGAAGATTTAGCTCTAAAGTTCAAGAAAAGTGGAAATTGGAATGCATTCTATGCTGTTTTGGCTTTATTGATCCATGGGATTGTGCTCTTCCCAAATGTTGAAAAATTTGTGGATCAAGTAGCCATAGAAGTCTTTCTCTCTGGCAATCCAGTACCATTTCTCTTAGCCGACATTTACCATGCCCTTCACGCTCGACATGAAAAGAGGGGTGGAACTTTGTTGTGCTATGCTCCTTTGCTTTACACTTGGTTCATGCAACACATGCCCGAAGAAGGTCTTTTTGTGGCAAAAGAACTTAAGTCTCCTCAAAAATTAGCTTCTCTCACCCAAGTTCCATCAGATGGTATATCCGAGAGTGGGAAACCCCAGACATTATAGTCAGCTGTGGGGAATTTCCTAATGTACCGTTGTTGGGTACCAAGGGTTGCATCAATTATAACCCTATGCTATCTCGAATGCAACACGGTTACTCCATGGATGGTCCTCCTGACGCAAAGGACTTACAGCCGTTTGTGCTCTCTGACATCCAAGCAAGCAATCCTGATGTAAGAGCAGTACGAAAGGCTTGGTTAAAGGTTGTAAAAAAGGGTAAAGAGTTTGGAAAAAGAAACATTCTCGCCAAAGAACCTTACATTCAATGGGTAAAGGAAAGATTTGAGGAAATCCATTTGCCATTCATCTTGAAGGCCTCAGCTTTTCCTAAAACTCCTGAGCCCGAGCCTATACTCCCTGAGGACATGGAGAAACTCGCTACTAAGGTTAAGGAGCTCGAATTGGAGAATACTGAATTACGGATTCAGATGAACCGAGTTATCTTGGAAAATCAAAATTTGAAAGAGAAACGTAAGGGAAAAGCCCAAGAACTTGAGGATAGCAACAAGAGAGCCAGGCTGTTGGAAGACCAGAAAGATGATCTTGATCATATCCTATTAGGTTCCACATCAGTGATCCGAACCAGGAAGGAAGAGCTCAAGAAAGCTGAGTATAGGATCTGTGAGCTAGGGAGAATGTTGGATAAATCTCTTATGGATAAAAAAGAAATTAAGCTCGACTTTGAGGCACAAATCCGTGAATTGAGGGACGCTCTGAAGAAATGCGAGGAAAAATTATCTCACGAGATACTCCAAAAGGAAGAAGCTGAAAGAAACTGTCACCATCTCAGGTACTAGTTGGAAGAAGCTACTAGGAGGTTTGCAGTTTTGGAAAGCCAAGAAGGTGATGCAGCCTACTTACTCCTAAAGAATGATTGTGTGTACTGGAAAAGGTTGTATAGAGAGGCTAGAGCAACCTTAGATGAAGATCAAAAGGTCATCCAGAAACTCCAAGAGCTCTATGTTGAGTGGAATGGCAAGTTCCGCAACTTAGCTAGGTTTGTTAACCTAAATATGTTGGAACTCCCAGAAAAACTCCAGGAAGCGGATTGGTGTATGTGTCCAGAAAACACACCTCCTCAAGTTTTCAATTTCATCAAGTTTATCAAGAAAATGATGAATGAGCTCACCACAGATCTGGCTACGATCATAAGAGCTGAGACAGAACTTAAGTTTACTTGTACTTGAATTTGAATTGTTGGTGTTTAAATCTTTTTGTATTCGAATGATGTGTACTTGAAGTTAAATCCTTTTGTATTCGAATTTGATTTTAATTAATGAAAGTTGTCATTTTGGGTCTCAATTATTACATGTTGTTCTTATATTCTAACATTGCTGGAATAAATAATAAAGATAACTAAGAGTTTTGCGAACAAATGCATCCATACATGCATTCATACATTTTCAAAAAAAAAGAGTCTCACTCTGCCCTTTCTTCCACCAGTTTCATGCTGAATTTTCAACACCAGTATAATACTCGCGCCAGAGCAAGACAGAGAATGGCTGAACAAGAACAAGAGAGCGCCTGAGTTAGAGCAGAACTAGACGAAATCAAAGGAGGCATGTCCCAGATGCCAGAGATGTTGCAAGCTTTAACCTTCAGGTTTGAGGTTCCACAAGCGACCGTGATTTCAGAGACCACGGGCCCAACAGTGGAAGTCCCACCTCAGAGGACGTTACCCTCAACCCTTCCTCCATATGGGCTACCCTATGATTTCGTCCCCCGAGCGGAGGTGGTGCACGAAATGGGGCAATCTGTCCAACAAGCTGTGCCATTACCAGTTTACACCGACGCACGTCCAGTCATCCATACTGTGGATCCACCAGCCGCCTATGCTAGGCATGTTCCTCATTATGAAGATCAAAACCGCATGTATCAGACTGTTGACTCAACTGTTGCTGGTGACGAAGTAAGGTTTGAGGACTTCATGGAGGTAAAGGAGAACATGCAGCTCCTTGAGAAGAAATTCCGAGATCTAGAAGGAGACCACGTCTTTGGATCTGCTGCCAAAGAAATGTGTCTTGTATCCGGGTTGGTGATTCCAGCAAAATTCAAAACTCCGGAATTCGACAAATACAAGGGGCACACTTGTCCAAAAAGCCATCTCATCATGTATTACCGCAAAATGGCTGCACACGTGGAGGACGACAAGCTAATGATCCACTGTTTTCAGGACAACTTAAGTGGGGCTCCTTCCAAATGGTATCTAAGTCTGGATCAGAACAGGATCAGGTGTTTCCAAGACCTGTCAGACGCGTTCATAAAACATTACAAATATAATATGGACATGGCGCCTGACAGAAGACAGTTGCAGAGCATGTTCCAACATGACAAGGAGTCCTTCAAGGAGCATGCTCAAATATGGAGGGAACTGGCTTCTCAGGTTGAACCACCTCTTGCTGAGAAAGAATTGGCCGAGCTGTTTATCGACACTGTCCAACCTCAATTCTATGAGAAGATGGTTGGAAGTGCTTCTTTGGGATTCTCCGAGCTTGTTGCTATAGGAGCTCGCGTGGAATATGGTGTAAGGAATGGCAAACTGGCGGTTGTAGCTGAAACTTCAAATGTTAATCCAAAGAAGTTCTCTGGAGGGTTTCCTAGAAAGAAGGAAGGGGAAACAAATGTTGTGACTGTTGGTCAAGGAAGAGTTCCTCCAAGAAGGAGACCACAACAATATCCACCTCAGCAATATGTTCAACAACCAATTCCCTATCAACAACCCATGTATCCCGTCCAGTATGCTCCGCAACCATACGTAGCTGTTGTGACGCCTGCGTTCAATCAACAGCCTGCTCAGGCTTATCAAACGCCTCCAGTCTATCGACCAGCTCCAGTTCAACAACGTGCTGTGGCTCCTCCAGCTTATCAACAAGCACCAGCAGCTCCTGTTTATCAACAACCGAGAGCTCAAGCGCCGAGGCAAAATGCTCAGAACCAGAATAGGAGGCAAGGGGAGAGGGAGACCTTCAATCCAATCCCAATGTCGTACACTGAGCTTTATCCCTCCTTGTTGCAAAAGGGTTTGGTGGTTCCCAGACCTATGGGACCTCTACCTGATCGTCTTCCTCCATGGTACAACCCTAATGCACATTGTCCTTTCCATGAAGGTTCCCCCGGGCATGACCTAGAGGGTTACTACGCTCTGAAGCATAGGGTCCGTGAATTGATTGAGAGCAAGGTCTTGTCTTTTAAGGACATGGGACCGAATGTGAAGAACAATCCTCTTCCTCCCCATGGAGATCCTACGGTGAACGCCATTGAAGATGCATCTACTGTTGTTATGGTTGAGAAGGTGGAGGATGTTAAGACTCCTTTGGCAGCATTCCATGCCCGATTGGTGGAAGTTGGCCTGGTTAATGTTGATCACGACAACTGTGAAGAGTGTGCCACACACCCAAAGGGATGTCAGGTGGTACGAGACAACATTCAAAATTTGATGGATAAGGGAGTGCTTCAAATATCCAGTGCTGTGAAGAATGAAGATGTGTTGGTAATTGAACCTTGTTTCAATTTACCTGAACCAATTGAAATCCCATATTATAGTGGTGGAGTGGTTCCAGTGAATAGTAAGCTGTCGCCTGTGGAAATATGTATGCCCACGCCTTTTCCCTATGAGAGCACCAAGGTTGTGCCTTGGAAATATGAGATTATTGCTGTGGATAAGGTGGTTGAAGGAAGTTCAGACGCTGAAGTGACAAAAGTTGTAGGTGAAGACGTCACCAATATTGCAGGAATGAGAAGAATGACCCATAGCGGTCGAATCTATACGCCTGAATTCAATGTGACTCCTCAAGGGCCGACCAAGGAATCAACAGTTGTAACTCCTGCTAAAGAACCCGAAGTGGTCCAATCCGAAGATGCTGTGGAATTCTTGAAGTTAATCAAGAGAAGTGACTACAAGGTTGTGGACCAGTTGCATCAAACACCATCTAAGATCTCTATTTTGTCCTTGCTACTGAACTCCCAAGCCCATAGGGAGGCTTTGTTGAAGGTTCTTGCTCAAGCTCATGTAACACAAAGCATAACAGTTGACCAATTTGATGGAGTTGTGGCAAATATCACAGCTTGCAATACTTTGAGCTTCAGTGGGGAGGAATTACCTGAGGATGGACAAAATCATAATCGTGCCCTCCATATCTCGGTAAAATGCAAAGATGATGCTTTGGCAAGAGTGTTGGTTGATACTGGATCTTCTTTGAATGTTATGCCAAAGAGAACACTCGCCAAATTATCTTATCAAGGACCAGCTATGAAGCCTAGTGCCTTGGTAGTGAAAGCTTTTGATGGTTCCAGGAGAACAGTGATTGGAGAGGTTGAATTGCCCATATTGATTGGCCCTCATATATTCCCGATTAATTTCCAAGTCATGGATATTAATCCAGCATATAGCTGCTTATTGGGGCGTCCCTAGATTCATGCTGCAGGGGCAGTTACCTCCACCTTACATCAGAAAATGAAGTTTGTAGTGGACAATCAATTAATCATCATTTCTGGAGAGGAGGACTTTGTGGTCAGTCACCTCTCATCCTTCAGATACATTGAGGCTGATGAGGACGCTTTGGAAACTTCTTCCCAAGCTCTTGAAATAGCCAATGCCACTTTTGTGGAAATGAAGGACCCTGTTGGGAAAGCTTGTTCGTCTTTCGCTTCTCTGAAAAGCGCAAAGTCTAGCATTGAAGGAGGAAACCCTGAAGGTTGGGGTCAGCTTATTGATATTCGTGAGAAGCATGATCGCTTTGGTCTGGGATATGTGCCTTCCGCTGCGAAAGGAGCCCGAGTCCCTACAAAGGACAACACCCGAAGCATCCAGGAAGTATTCCTCAGCACAGGATTCATCCATGGAGATCAAGTCAATGCAATTGAAGATAGCACCGCAAATGAAGATGAGCCATGTTTGGTTTACCGGTGTGAGACAACTTTGAACAACTGGAAGGCGGTTGAGATCCCCGAAATTTTTCCTTTGTCAAAGTAATAATTGTTGTATTTTTCCTTTCAAACCCTTAGCTCTGCCCAAGGCTAATGGATCATGTTGTATGGGCCCCTTTTTCATTTTCAAATAATCATTATCAATGAATGAAAGGCATTTTGTTAAATTCTTTTTATTCATTTACTTGGTTTTCTCATAAGAAAATGGCAATCTTTTCAAAAACAAAAAAAAATATATTCATTTATGCTTTTTCTATTTTTACTTTTCTAAAAGAAATCAATCATTCAAACATGCAGAATAAACGATAACCCCGTTGAATCCAATGACTTTACTACCTCTCATAACTTTGACTCCCCTATCTACCAAGCGGAAGAGGAGGGTGAAGAAGATTGTTACATCCCCGACGAACTGGCAAGGTTGCTCGAGCACGAGTCCAAAGCCCTTCAGCCACATGAAGAACCGGTGGAAACAATCAACCTTGGCACAGAGGAAGAGAAGAAAGAAGTCAAAATTGGCACCACGCTTGAAGCAAGCATCAGAGAGAGATTGGTCAAGCTGCTACAAGAATATATGGATGTATTTGCATGGTCATACCAGGATATGCCAGGTCTAGACACCGACATCGTTGAGCACAAGGTCCCGCTTCAGCCAGAATGCCCGCCAGTAAAACAAAAGCTCCGAAGAACAAGACCAGATATGGCTCTGAAAATTCGTGAAGAAGTCAAACGACAATTTGACACTGGTTTTCTCGCAGTGGCGAAGTACCCACAATGAGTAGCTAATATTGTACCTGTGCCCAAAAAGGATGGAAAGATGAGGATGTGCGTTGACTATAGGGATCTGAACAGAGCTAGTCCAAAAGACGATTTCCCCCTACCACACATTGATACTCTGGTAGATAACACTGCAAGATTTTCTATCTTCTCCTTTATGGACGGTTTTTCGGGATACAATCAAATCAAGATGGCTCCAGATGACATGGAAAAGACCACTTTTATTACCCCTTGGGGCACGTTTTGCTACAAGGTAATGCCTTTCGGTCTCAAAAATGCTGGGGCAACTTACCAAAGAGCTATGGTCACTCTCTTCCATGATATGATGCACAAGGAGATAGAGGTCTATGTTGACGACATGATCGCTAAATCTCAGAATGAAGAAGATCATATGAGCCATCTGAAGAAGCTGTTTGAACGCCTCAGAAAGTTTAGATTACGATTAAACCCTGCAAAATGCACATTCGGTGTCCGTTCAGGGAAGTTGCTTGGTTTCATCGTTAGTCAACGAGGAATTGAGGTGGACCCTGACAAGGTCCGAGCTATACAAGAAATGCCTGCTCCACGCACCGAGCGAGAGGTTAGAGGTTTCCTTGGACGTTTGAATTACATCTCAAGGTTTATCTCACATATGACGGCCACGTGTGAGCCTATCTTCAAATTGCTTCGAAAAGATCAAGTTGTTGAATGGAATTCTGATTGTCAAAATGCTTTTGAGAAGATTCGTCACTACTTGCAAGAGCCTCCTATTTTGATTCCATCTGTCCCGGGAAAGCCATTAATCATGTATATGACTGTGCTTGAAGGATCAATGGGATGCGTGCTAGGGCAACATGACGAAACTGGTCGGAAAGAACATGCTATTTACTATCTGAGCAAAAAGTTTACCGATTGTGAAAGTCGATATTTGCTTTTGGCGAAAACTTGTTGCACGCTAGCATGGGCCGCTCGTCGTTTGAGGCAGTACATGATTTGCCATACTACTTTGTTGATCTCGAAGATGGATCCAATAAAGTATATCTTTGAGAAACCTGCCTCGGCTGGAAGACTTGCCCGTTGGCAGATGCTTTTGTCAGAGTACGACATCCAGTACGTAACCCAGAAGGCAATCAAGGGAAGTGTGTTAGTAGAGTATCTTGCTCACCAACCAGTTGAAGACTATCAGCCATTGAAGTTTGATTTCCCCGATGAGGATATAATGGTGGTAAAGGATTGTGAGATCCCAGGCCCAGATGAAGGACCAGAACCAGGGTCTTGATGGAAGCTCGCGTTCGATGGTTCCTCTAATTACAGTGGTCATGGTGTGGGAGCTGCGTTGATGAATCCAAATGGTGGTTTTACCCCTTTCACAACGAGGTTGTGCTCTGATTGTACGAATAATGTCGCAGAATATGAAGCTTGTATCCTTGGTCTTGAAGCCGCAATTGATCTCCGAATCAAGATCCTTGAGGTGTATGGAGATTCAGCCTTAGTGATCTACCAAGTCAAAGGAGAATGGGAAACTCGCGATGCGAAGCTGATCCCGTATCGCGCTCATGTTGTGAAGATGATAGAATACTTCGACGATATCACTTTCCATCACATCCCAAGGGTAGAAAATCAAGTGGTTAACGCTTTGGCAACATTAGCATCAATGTATCAAGTCAGATTCCATAATGAAGCTCCACTTATTCAAATCGAGCGAAGAGATGAGCCTGCTTACTGTCAGCTGATTGAAGAAGAAACTGATGGTAAACCATGGTTTCATGACATCAAGCGATATCTTTTAAGTCAAGAGTATCCAGAAGATGCTACATTGTTAGATAAGAAAACTCTGAGGAGGTTATCGTCCAAATTCTTTTTGAGCAATGATGTGCTTTACAAGAGAAACCATGACATGGTTCTGCTCAAATGCGTGGATAGACACGAAGCAGACATGTTAATCAAGGAGATTCATGAAGGATCCTTTGGGACCCATGCCAATGGGCATGCCATGGCCAAGAAGATTTTGAGAGCTGGTTATTATTGGTTGACCATGGAATCCGATTGTTTCAGCTATGCAAGAAAATGTCATAAATGCCAAATTTATGCTGATAAGGTGCATGTACCGCCAACACTACTGAACGTTTTAACATCACCTTGGCCTTTCTCAATGTGGGGCATCGACATGATTGGTGCTATAGAGCCTAAAGCTTCCAATGGTCACCGCTTCATCCTGGTCGCCATCGATTACTTTACTAAATGGGTAGAGGCTGCTTCCTACACCAATGTGACGAGACATGTGGTTGCTCGCTTTATCAAGAAGGAGATTATCTGTCGCTATGGAATCCCAAGCAAGATCATCACCGACAACGGTTCAAACTTGAACAATAAGACAATGACAGAATTATGTGAGAGTTTCAAGATTGACCACCATAATTCTTCTCCATACCGTCCAAAGATGAACGGTGCTGTTGAAGCTGCCAATAAAAATATCAAGAAGATCCTGCAAAAGATGGTGAAAACTTATAAGGATTGGCACGAGATGCTACCCTTTGCTTTGCATGGATACCGGACCTCAATCCGCACTTCAACAGGGGCAACCCCATTCTCCTTAGTATATGGGATGGACGCAGTCCTCCCAATCGAAGTAGAGATACCTTCCACGAGAATATTGATGGAAGCCAAGCTGGATGAAGCTGAATGGATCCAGAATAACTATGATCAACTTAATCTCATTGATGAGAAGCGGATGACCGCTCTGTGCCATGGACAATTGTACCCGCAACGAATCAAGAAGGCATTTGACAAGAAGGTCCGTCCTCGAGAGTTCAAGGAAGGAGATCTCGTGCTCAAGAAGATCTTGCCAGTACACAAAGATTCACGTGGGAAGTGGACTCCCAACTATGAAGGCCCATACGTTGTAAAGAGAGCATACTCTGGAGGTGCTCTATTTCTCACAACTATGGATGGCGAAGAGCTCATTCACCCTGTGAACTCTGATGAGTCAAAAGATACTATGCCTGACAAATCTCGGTGGATCGAAAACCCGAAAGGGCGGTCCAGGCAAAAGTTAGGGTTAAAAAATATGGTAGCTCGCTAAGTTGAAAACCTGAAAGGGCGACTTAGGCAAAAAGGAGCTTCCCGGTGGATTGAAAACCCGAAAGGGCGATCCAGGCAAAAATTAGGGACAAAAGGCATAGACTGCATTGGTTCGTCACTGATCAACACAGAAGAGCTAAAAATGGAAGATCAATTTAGTTACTCCCTTCAGAAGCAAGGTCTCGTGGAGTCATTGTTATTAGGGATAGTAGTAGTCATTGTGATTTAATGTAAACCTTTCCCTATTGCCATTTTTCAAATTTGTAACATTCCATGGAGCTACGCCATTTGTGTGCTACCATTCTTGAATAAATACAAGTTTGCCCATCAAATTCTATCATTTGCTGTTTTTCTCTGATTTTCTTTGTTATGCAAAATGTTATTTATTTGTTAATAATGAAATTTTGAACTTAAAAAAGAATTTTTCAACATATTGAGAAACACAATTTTTGCTTTGACATGTGGAAATATTAAAAGGAAATCTTTCGTCTTTCCTCACAAGCCTCAAGTTGCAAGACTCCCCTTGGATGATTAACATCTATCTCTAGAGAGCACAAATTTATCATTCTCTGGAAGGATTAGTGGGCCAGTTGTAACTGTTTCAGCTTTATAGATCCTCCTTTGATGCATTTACTCTTTCCTTCGGTTGAGTTATTGGTGTTGAGGATTCAGTACCTCCATAAAGCTTTCCCTAATTTCCAGTCTGTATATTGTCAGCATTTGCATTTCATGATCATTCATACATCATGCATATAAGCAAAATCCAAATCATGCATAGCCCGAAGTGCTTCGCGCTCATTTGCATAATCTCAGGTCTCGTTGTTGATTGTATCCCTTGACCTCTGAGACCAGTTATTACTGGCATCGTCTGTTAAGTTTGGTTGTCACTAGTGTCTTTGACCAAATCCAGTTGTAACTGGTATCCTTTAAGGTCTGGTTGTAACCAATACTTATTTTAAACCCAATTATTGTTGGCATCATTGTCAGTCTGTTTGTAAATACATTTGTGATTGATATCTGAAGTTTGGTTGTCGCCAACATCATTTCAAGTCCAATTGTTGTTGGCAAAATCCTTTAAAGAATTTGGCTGTAATCCATTGCTTACGATCAAAATCCAATTTTTGTTGGCACGTACAGAGAGTTTGAATACCTTGTCATTCTTGATGGTTCCGTGAAAGTCATGTATGACTCACCATCTCGAGGAGTTCCCAAAAGCTTGGAGGTTTTGTTTGATTTTCTCTGAAAAGAATCATCGTAGCCTTTTGTGTGGATGATCTACTTATAAGAAGACTCCCGTTTCTCTTTGTTTTGCATAAATTCCCTGTTAGGAATCTCCAAAATCTGTGATTGGATTAATTTCTTGTGAGAAATCTCCAAAACTATCAGATGTATTCTAAAGTGTCAGGTCATGTATGAACCTATTGATGAAACTTGCTTTGTATGTTTTCCAATATTCTCAGGTCATGTATGAACCTATTGATAAAACTCCCTTTGATTTTCCCCAAGTGATGTCAGGTCATGTCTGAACCTGTTTTGAATAATCTTTTCCTTTGATTATTCTAGTTTTACCAGGTCATGTATAAACCTGTTGCTAAACATTTTGTTCCAATATTGTCAAGTCATGTATGAACTTGTTGTGGAAATTTTCTCAAAATGTTCAAGTTTGTCATCAGGTCATGTATGAACCTGTTGATATACTTTTTTTGAGTTTTTCTGAGTTTGTTAGGTCATGTCTGAACATGCCGTCAGAAAATTCTTTGAATGTTCCTGTTTTGTCGGGTCATGTATGAACCTGCTGTTCAGCCTTTATTCCAGAATTACCAGGTCATGTCTGAACCTGTTTTGAAGAATCTTTTTCTTTGATTATTCCAGTGTTGTCAGGTCATGTATGAACCTGTTGCTGAACCTTTTATTCCAGTGTCGTCAAGTCATGTATGAACTTGTTGTGGAAATTTTCTCAAAGTATTCAAGTTTGTTATCAGGTCATGTATGAACCTGTTAATATACTCTTTTTGAATTTTTCTGAGTTTGTTAGGTCATGTCTGAACCTACTGTCATAAATTCTTGATATTCCCCAACATTGGCAGGTCATGTATGAACCTGTTGTTGAACCTTCATTCCAGTTTTACCAGGTCATGTATGAACCTGTTGCTGAACTTTTTATTCCAATATTGTCAGGTCATGTATGAACCTGTTGTAGAAATTTTTCTTATTCGGGTTTAGTAAGTCATGTGTGAACTTACTGCCGAAATCTCTTGTATTCTAAGTGTCTTTCATCGAGTTCCACTTTGAGTACTCTCTAGTGTGTGTCTGTTTCTCCAGCAGGACTATTTTCCCCAGCGATTTGGTTTTTACCATTGGTCTGTCTCCCTTCACAATCTATTCTCCATTCGAATTAGACTAGGATTATTCGATGGAAATCCAACCAAACTCAAGTGTGGGACATTTGGTTAAAATCAAGATGCTCAGCTCAGAGGTCGAAATAGCGAGCAGCAGCAAATGCTATTCCCTGCATCTCAAAGCCATGCCAATTCTGCATTTCTTCTAGCCGCAGCCCGAAATTCAGGCTGGAGTATTTCTGCTACAATGCTACCTGAAATAGGTGAAGAAACTCAAGTTTTAACTTATGAAAGCAAGCTTGCAATGTACACTAGACTATTGAAAACTGTGGGATTCAACAAGAGCCAAACTACATAAACAAAGTTGATGAATCTTCAAGTGTTAGCTCCTTTTTACCTGAGAAGCTTATGCAATATTTGAAAGATTTATCCAAGTTTCCAACGGGAGGCTTTGATCGGTTTGAGCTTTTAATAGCTAAGGCTCAGTTACTTTGGGACAACGACATCAACCTCCCAATTAACGATACTGATAAAAGATTGAGTGAAGTTAACGAGCACACAATTCATGTGGTTAGAATTGGCGATCAAACTGGTACTAGAGATTCAAAAGCCGCAAACCGATCCCGTCGCAAACGTAAACATAATCTAAAGGATGATGTCTATCCAGCAAAAAGGAAAAAGCTTGTTAGAATGAGCAAGTGTAACTCCAGATTCCACCCATCGTGATTATCAGAATGACGAGGCCTTTGCTAATCTGACTTACCCTGTCCTTTCCAAGAAACGGAAGACTATCAATCATTACGCTGGTGTCTCGGCAATGAAAGGCAGAAAAAAAAAACTATTTCCCTTGAAAAAAATATCTCAAAGACCACAGTACAATCATTTAAAATCGGTGAATGTATCCGTAGGGTTGCTAGCCAACTTACCGGGCCTCCATCTTTATTGAAATGTTCTGGGAACAGGTCTTAGATGAAAGATGTAAATGCAAATAGTTTTTCAGGAAATGAATCTCATTCCTTCTCTCTGAATCTTAAGGAGACTTAAAAGTCAAGCTTGACTATTCCTACAGAGGTTTCATCTCTAGATTATTTGCTATATTTACTTCATTGTAGCACTTCTCACAGAGGTTCTGAGTATCAGGAAGGCTTGGACCACAATGATCAAATGTTCAAAGCCAGGTTGGAAAGACATATTCTGGATGAATCAGACTGAACTTGGGTCAGAGATTCGGAAGGTTTACCGCAATTCGACTCTTGATCCAAGGAGAAAGGCATATGTTATGCAGAATCTCTTGACAAGTCGTTAGATAGCTTCCCAGTAGAAATCACCCAAAGCTTGTACTGTATTATTGCGAGGTGCTAGTAAGGATCTCTTAAATGAG
Source organism: Lathyrus oleraceus (assembly GCF_024323335.1). Lineage (NCBI taxonomy): Eukaryota > Viridiplantae > Streptophyta > Magnoliopsida > Fabales > Fabaceae > Lathyrus > Lathyrus oleraceus. The sequence goes on from NC_066585.1 coordinate 65,606,688, forward strand.
GTTGAAAGAAACCTACAGGATGCTGTGTCTGTTGCTAGGAACATGATAAAAAATCCAAAACTTGTTCCTGTAGGTGGTGCTGCAGGGATGACTGTGTCGGCTGCTTTGAAACAGAAGAGTTCTTATGTTGAAGGCATAGAGAAGTTGCCATATGAAGCTTCTGCCTGCCAAATTAAAATCAAGAAAGATCACTGGTAATACAAAATCGTATATTGAAAGGATGCCGTTAAAAAAAACGATAAATCTCAAGGATTAAAAGTCCCATCTGTGGGTGATGAATCACCTATGTCAGATGGCTTTCTTTCTGTCGACGAAGACGGTAGAAATAACTCAAATACTTGCTTGCTTGCTAAATCTGTAGCTTCTACCTCCAACTCAGTGGTGATTAATGAGCCTATCTCAGGAAATGCAGAGTTGACTCAAGATAGAATAGGTTTTGGAATAGGACAAGGTGATAACAAAGCAGAGGAGCACAATATCACTACAAACTTTGATTTTTCATCACCAGGAAAGAAGTCAAAGAGCGAAGGGTTTGCTGGTCTTGGTGATTGGGATTTAAGCAATAAAGAAAATGATAAGCTGGTTAGAAAGTCACCTGCAAGAAATCAACTGTCAGTTTTCTTGAATAAGCTATGCATCAAGATGAAGGCGGAAGTTCTTCCAGTGGAAATTAGGGACTCACGCAATTGAAGCAAGTCAAAACTCAAACCAATACTAACCTTTATACAATCCCCATCGTGCTCAACAAGTCATGAAGAAGTGTGTTGATGCTAAACGAAGTTTGGCGGACTTTAGAGTTGGAGATACGGTCTTTGCCAAGCTACAGCCTTATCAACAACATTCTGTACCCTTGCATCAAAATCAAATGTTAGAGTTTAGAGAAATTGCCAACGGTGCCGATTCAGTGATGCAAAGACCTACCAAGGAAGAGGCATCAAATTTAGTCGCAGCAATTCTCAGGCGTTTCTGTTTGTGAGCTCAAACTGTCAATTATTGGTGCAACCAAGTCATGCCAAGACTAACCCAAACCCACCATCCTTCAGAAGAAGGAGCGCATGGTTAAACAAAAACTAAGTGTCTACAGGATACTTCCATTGCTAAGAGCTTGTAGAACTGCTATAATAACAACACGAAATCAGTTAATTCCAGAAACGCAAACTTTTCAGTTGAGTAACTTATGAGGGTAAAAGTTTTTACCAACGGTGAAGTTTCGAAAGGAAGAGAATTGAAACCCGGGACCACCAAGCTAGGATGAAGACAAAATCTCCAAGCATCCTGGATACGAAGGCTCCACTACACAGTAGAAAACGCGGCAGAGGAAAGAGAGGGGTCCTGTATAAAAAGCGATTACTATTCACGAAACCCTAATTTTTGAGAGGTGCGTCCACTATTCACAAAAAACCCTAGAGAGGAGAGCGGCCGCTGTGATAAAAAAAGCAAGAAACAAAAGAAACCCTATTTTTGATCGGAGAAGAAAAGGCGAACCCTCACGAAGCCCAATTCGCGAACCATCCAGAAGAGGGAGAAAGGAGAACGAAGCACGGAGAAAAGAAACGAGTCAGACGAGGTGTTACCTTCTCAAATCACCGTTTCCATTTAGCGATAACAGGTAAGCTTTCTTAGCGAATCGTGTGTGTTGGTTCTCGTTTGCATGTGACCGGGAATGATCCATTCTTGACCTTGGGTCGAATGAGGAACGGTTATCGTTATGCTGGTTGTGTCTCTCTGTTGATTGAGAGGTTGCCCTTTTTACTTATTTTCTGTTCATTTCCAGGATGAAAGATTTGTTTTCTCTGTGAAAAGTGTGGATTTTGGAAGTAGGAGAAGATTACTTTTTTTTTTTCTGGTCCTGTGAGTTTGACCCTTTATTTTGATTGTTTTGAGGGACATCCAGGGCCCATTTAACCCCTTTTTTTAATTTGGTCATTTTTTTTTTGTTTATGTATTTGAGCGGCTGTTACAGTAACAGCTGGTTGTCTATGGCCAAGTGGAGGAAGGTTTACCTTGCCTTCCTTGAGGTAGTGGGTTCAATACCCATGTATAGTATTTTGTTTCTTTTAACATTCAATTTTTTTCATGTTTATGTTTTGTTATGATTTCTCCTACACTCATAGTTTCATTATCACTTGATAACATAAATTTGGTTTCCTTTAATTTCATCATCCATTCAAAACCGCTTTAAAAACGTAAATCACCTAATTCTCGATTCAACGTCGAGCCCATTTCCATACCCTTGTAAGTCGATTGCTTTTAAGCGTCGCCATTAACCTTACATGGCTTACTCTTGGGCCTTCTTACAATGAGCTCTTAAGCAACATCAACTTAACTTTCAATAATTTCAAACCTCTGTACTTTGATTATTTTAATCCAATATTCAAAATCGTTTTCTAATTAAAACGTGAAGAAAAAGATTATCCTGGAGGGAATATCCAGTTATAATCCCGAATATTAGGCTCAAGCTGTAAGAGCTTGCAAGCCATAAATATTCGTCTTCCCTTCCACACTCTAATATTCAAATCGTTTTCTAATTAAAACGTGAAGAAAAAGATTATCCTGGATGGAATATCCAGTTATAATCCCGAATATTAGGCTCAAGCTGTAAGAGCTTGTAAGTCATAAATATTCGTCTTCTCACCAAAATATCCGTAAATATCTCAAATCACCTTCTTAATAAAACGTGAAGAAAAAGATTATCCTGGATGGAATATCCAGTTATAATCCTGAATATTAGGCTCAAGCTGTAAGAGCTTGTAAGCCATAAATATTCGTCTTCTCTCCAAAATAGTTATGAATATCTAAACCATTTTCTTAATAAAGTTGGAAGAAAAAGATTACCTGGATGGAATGTCCAGTCGTAATCCCGAATATTAGGCTCAAGCTGTAAGAGCTTGCAAGCCGTAAATATTCGTCTTCTCTTTAACACTCTAAATATTCAAATCTTTTTCTTAATAAAGTTGGAAGAAAAAGATTACCTGGATGGAATATCCAGTCGTAATCCCGAATATTAGGCTCAAGCTGTAAGAGCTTGTAAGCCATAAATATTCGTCTTCCCTCTTTAACACTCCAAATATTCAAATCTTTTTCTTAATAAAGTTGGAAGAAAAAGATTACCTGGATGGAATATCCAGTCGTAATCCCGAATATTAGGCTCAAGCTGTAAGAGCTTGTAAGCCATAAATATTCGTCTTCCCTCCAAAACATTCGTAAATATTCGAATCATTTTCTTAGCAATATTGGAAAGAAACAGACTGCCTGGGTGGAATGTCCAGACGTAGTCCCGAGTATTAGACCCAAGTTGTAAGAGCTTGTAAGTCACAAGTACTCGTCTTTCAAACTTCAAAATACCTAATTCCTACCTTAATACCTTTCAATAAAGATGGAAATGGAACGTGGTGTATACCACGCACTCCTGAGATTAAGATTCGAGGTGGAAGCCTCGCCTATCTTAGCTCTCGCCATCATTTAAAATTGTCAATACGGTTTCTTCAAACCCTTTCTCAATCAAAAATCAAAAATACTTAATCCTTATTAAACACTTTCTGCAAATAAGATGGAAATGGAACGTGGTGGATATCACGCACTCCTGAGACTAGGATTCGAGATGGATATCTCGCTCATCCAAGTTCTCGCCATTACTCAAAACACATCAAACCAATCAATTTCTTTTCTCGCCGCCGTGCGATTAATCAAAAATCTTTTCACAAATGAAAGGTACTTTGTTTCAAAACAATGCAAGGCAATGTTTTTCCACCTGTTTTGGGTAGTCCAACAATGTTTTCGTCGATTTGACACAAAGTAGCTTTCGCTAAAATCGACCAACAAACAAACATTTTTCTACCCAGAACTACGTAAGCCTTGACTTCTCTATTGAGATACGTAGGAGCAGGATTTGTAAATCTTGTCAGGCCCACTAATAAAAAACTTAGGTTTAGTCCCTCGTCAAAAATCCAAAAACATTCTCTTCTCATCCTTTCTTTCTTTCCCACCTAATAATTCGAAAAGCCTAATATTTCAACTAACACTAACGCACACAACTAACCTAATGGTTCCCGTTGAGTACAACGGACATGAGAGGTGCTAATACCTTCTCCTTGCGTAATCGACTCCCGAACCCTGATATTGGTTGCGATGACCATATCTTATCCTTTCTTTTAGAGGTTTTATCGATATTTCCCCTTTCCTTTTTAGGAATAAATAAAGTTCGGTGGCGACTCTGTTCAGTCCATCATTGCGAGCGTGCCATCGCGCTTCGCTTTGAAGTCGTATCCCCATTTTTTCGAGGTGCGACAACATGGTTGCACTTAGGTTTGGATTTTGGTTTGCAACCAGTGTAACTGCACTCAGCCTTGAATCCAATGCCAGATTTGTTTCCTGTTATTTGGCCAGTCTGGAGAATCTTGTCCAAGATGGCAGATGCATTGTTAAGCACTCTTACATACTTAGTCATCTCATCTAGTTTGGAATTCAAGAATACAGCTTCAGTCTTCAATTTTGAGATTGTTTCCACAAACTCTTCCTTTTCATTTTCCAGCTGAGCTATCACTTTCTTCTGGCTTTCAACTTGTCTGCACACTCCTGCACTTATGTGGCACAACTCTTTGTAGGTAATGGCCAGCTCTTCAAAGGTTCTTTCATCATCAATTGACTCTTCCTCAGACCCCCAACTTCCTGTTAATGCAGTCACATGGTTTGTAGCTTCTTCTGTTTCACTTCCATCAGACCAAGAGGCCACAAGACTCCTCTTTTGTTTCTTGAGGTAGGTCCCACATTCAGTTTTAATATGACCATACCCATTACACTCATAACACTGAACTTCTTTGGGCTTTTCTTCAGACTTTGTTTTCTTACCAAAGCTGTTGGATTTACTGATGTCAGATGTGATGTTCTTGACATTGCCCTTTGCTCTCACATCTACCTTTTTCATCAGTCTGTTGAACTGTCTTCCCAGCATTGCTATCTCATTTTCCAGGTATTCATCAATATCTTGACCACCATCCTCATCTTCCTCTTCAGTGTTTGACATAAATGCTATTCTCTTGGCTTTCTTTTCAGCTCCATCACATATTCTCATCTCAAATGTTTGGAGGGATCCAATTAGCTCATCAACTCTCATATTTGAGATGTCTTGAGATTCTTATATGGCTGTTACTTTCATAGCAAATCTCTTAGGGAGTGATCTGAGTATTTTTCTTACTAACTTTTCATTTGACATTTTCTCACCAAAGGCTCCAGAGGCATTGGCAATTTCAAGGATACTCATGTAGAATTCATGAATATCTTCATCTTCTTTCATCCTTAAGTTTTCAAACTTGGTGGTGAGCAGCTGTAGTCTAGACATTTTCACTCTAGAGGTGCCTTCATGAGTGGTTTTGAGAATGTCCCAAGCATCTTTAGCTACTTCACAGGTGTTTACTAATCTGAAGATGTTCTTGTCCACTCCATTGAAGATGGCATTCAATGCTTTAGAATTTCCAAGGGCTAGGTCGTCCTCCTCCTTGGACCATTGTTCTTCAGGCTTTTTCTCAGCAGTGGCTTCTCCTTCTTTAGTAACTACAGGGTGCACCCAGCCTGTCAACACAACCTTCCAAGCCTTGTTATCAAGAGATTTTAAAAAAGCTACCATTCGAGGTTTCTAATAGTCATAGTTAGAACCATCCAAAATTGGGGGCCTATGAACAAATCCTCCATCTCTCTCCATTGTACCAGAAAGTATTGTCCCTAGATCTCACCCAGAACCAGAGCAGGATGCCTGCTCTGATACCAATTGAAATTCTGGTATCAGATATAAGATGTCGAAGGTAATGTCACGACACTAATATCTGTTAACATACATAGGATAAAGATACAGAATGGTAAAGCAAATGACACAAGCAATTGTTAACCCAGTTCGGTGCAACTCACCTACGTCTGGGGGCTACCAAGCCAGGAAGGAAATTCACTAAAATAGAATTAGTTCAAAGACTCTCCTTACACTTCAACAAGTTACAGTCTTTCTCACATAATCTCTACCCGTGCAATTTCTACCTAAGCACTCTTAGATATGAGAACCCACTCACTTCCCTACAATCACACACCAGTGATTTTAAACAACAATCCCTTGTGAAAAGAAAATACTTTTCAATTACACACTCTTGATTTTACTTCACAGTTTCAATCAAGAAGACACACTCTTGATCTTGCTTAACAGCTTTGATCAAGAAGACACACACTCTTGCTTAACAACTTTAGAGTGACAAATTACAACCACAAATCAGTCCAATTCAATCATCGATGGATGACTTGAATGACCTACAAGTCTCACGACTAAACAGACACAAACCCTAGCTTTCTATCTATATTTCGCTCAGTCTTGGTTGTGTGTTCAAACAGGTTTTCTAAGTCCCTTTTTATAGAAGCATCCAGCTGGGCTTGGACATCTTGAAAACCCTAAATTTATTTTCCAATCAAATCTTTTTATAACAGTTGGTTAGATCTCCTTGGAAAATAAGTAAATCTGGTTGTAATCCATGATTGAATGCGCCAGCTAATCAGATCTTCAATCATACAAAGATTGTCATTAATTGTGCAATCACAAAACACCAGACATTCATACTGAATGTTCTGTGTACAGGATGTCATGACATCGGGTCTGACATCCTGGAAAAATCCTGCATAATTCAATAATTCCTTTTATAACTTCCAGCAGGTACAATCATATCAGATGCCATGACCTTGTGTATGTCATCTGAACCAATACTGCATGAACATGTCTTTCATTTAAGCTCCAGCAGGTACATCCAATATCAGAAGCCATGGCATTGTATGTGGCATTCTGAAACAATCCTGCATGAACATGTTCTTGAACTCCAGCAGGTACATAGGATATCTCATGTTAAGACATCACACATAACATCTTGTGAACACTCTTTGTTTTACCAAAATTGCTGCCAACACTTAGAATCAACAAACCCCCCCTTTGGCAAATTTTGGCTAAAACATATATCTGTCCTTTTTGTTCACAAGGTACACTATCAGCAGTTAAACAACTTAACAGTAGTTTAAACGGCAGCAGAAGCAAAACAATTACTAGCTATAGCTACTAGTAATACACACATGCACAAGGGTACTTCTCCTCCCCCTAAATCTGTGCAACATAAACAGAATTACTAGTTATGGGTGCAACTAGTAAGACACACAAATGCACAAGTGTACTTCTTCTCCCCCTAAATCTGTGCACACAACAAACAGTCTCCATGAACATAACAGCTACTGTAACTCCAGCACCTGTACCAGCCAGAATGTCATTCTGACATCTGCTTCAACATCAACACATGTGCACCATATCAGACATCCTCTTTGACATTTGTAAACAGAACAACATTCTATTTTAACACCTGTGCACTTCCTTCAATAATAGCTGTCCTCCAACTATAAACATCTCACAACTTCCACAACAGCTTCCATATCAGCATTTCTCCCCCTTTTTAGTCAAAATTGACCAAAGGTGACCTTTTTCAAAAGCAATAAAACTTCAGTCTTTCAAACATCAGCATCAGAATAGCCACACAGTCTATTCTTCGCCACAACCCAGTCAGACCTATCCTTTGGGATAACCACAAACTCCTTTACTTGCTAAAGGTTCTCATGAACACAGATCCCCAACTTCCCCCTTAAACATTCAAATTGATTGGCATCCAAAGCTTTAGTAAAAATGTATGCTAATTGCTTTTCAGTAGTAACATGCTCCAGAGTTATGATCTTCTCTTCTACAAGTTCTCTGATGAAGTGATGACGAATGTCAATGTGCTTTGTCCTGCTATGTTGAATAGGATTTTTGGAAATATTTATGGCACTCAGGTTATCACAGTATAATGTCATGACTTCTTGTGTGACATTGTATTCAGACAACATCTGCTTCATCCAGACCAGTTGAGAACAGCTACTCCTAGCTGCTATGTATTCAGCTTCAGCAGTGGATAAAGATACACAGTTTTGTTTCTTGCTAAACCATGAAATCAGATTGTTCCCCAAAAAGAAGCATCCCCTAGATGTGCTTTTCCTATCATCAACACTTCCAACCCAGTCATCATCACAGTAACCAGTCAACATGGATCCAGATCCATGAGTATACAACATCCCATAGTCACTGGTGCCATTGACATATTTCAGTATTCTCTTCACTTAGTTTATGTTACTGACTTTTGGTTCAGCTTGATACCTAGCACAAACACCTACAGCAAATGCAATGTCAGGTCTGCTTGCTGTGAGATATAACAGACTTCCTATCATGCTTCTGTATAGACTCTGATTTACACTGACACCATTTTCGTCTTTGGAGATTTTCACATGAGTAGGAGCAGGTGTCCTTTTATGGCTTGCATTTTCCATGCCAAACTTCTTCACAATGTTCTTGGCATACTTGCTTTGAGATAGAAAGATAGAGTCTTCCATCTGTTTGACTTGTAGCCCAAGAAAGTAGGTCAGTTCTCCAACAAGGCTCATCTCAAACTCAGATTGCATTTGTCTAACAAAATGTTCAACCATCTGTTCTGACATCCCACCAAATACAATGTCATCTACATATATTTGTGCCACCATGAGCTTTCCTCCTTCATTCTTCACAAACAGAGTTTTGTCAATACCTCCTTTCCTGTATCCATTGTCAGTGAGGAACACTGTGAGTCTCTCATACCAAGCCCTGGGAGCTTGCTTCAACCCATAGAGGGCTTTCTTTAATCTGTACACATGTTGTGGAAGATTTGGATCTGTGAATCCTTTAGGTTGTTCAACATATACTTCTTCATTTAAGTAGCCATTTAGGAAGGCACTTTTTACATCCATTTGAAACAGCTTGAATTTCAGAATACATGTCACTCCAAGCAATAGTCTAATGGACTCAAGGCGAGCTACAAGAGCAAATGTTTCATCAAAGTCTACTCCTTCAACTTGAGTATATCCTTGAGCTACTAATCTAGCTTTGTTTTTAGTAACAACCCCTTGTTCATCAGATTTATTCTTATATACCCACTTTGTTCCTATGACATTTACTCCTTCAGGTCTAGGAACCAATTCCCATACTTCATTCCTCTTGAATTGGCATAACTCCTCTTGCATGGCATTGATCCATAACTCATCAGTCAAGGCTTCCTTGATATTTCTGGATTCAATCTTTGACACAAAGCAGCCATGTGAGATCACTTCCCTTGATCTAGTAATGACTCCTTTATCTGGATCTCCTATGATAAGATCTTTGGGATGATCCTTCTGAATTCTGATAGAGGGTCCCTTGTTGATTTTGTCATCTTTAGGTTCAGCTTGAGGAGGTTCTTCTTCCTTATTTTTGTATGAGAAGTCAGCTGGAGAATCATTCAGAGATGTCTCGACATCGTCTGTGACATCCGTCAGTTGGTCATCAACCACAAGATTAATGGATTCCATCAATATATTAGTTCTGGAATTAAAGACCCTGTAAGCTCTGCTGTTTGTTGAAATGAAGAACATAACAACTAACACAAAATCAATGATAATAAAATGGACTTTACAAGACAAAAAATAAAACACTTGCAATAAGAAGAGGGATTTGGACCGGATCGAATAAAATACTGAAAGGAAACACAGAAAGACAACATTCATAAAACACAAGAATCATCAAGAAATTCTATGAAGATGAAGAATTTCTAGAAAATTTGGATGAATATGATGAACTTTGAGAGTGTTTTATTTTGTCATAAAGATATTTTGGAGTGAGAATGAAAACAAAAATGAGAAGAAATACATCAACTTTGCTATGGAAAAATTGAGACAAGATAAGGAAGAAATTTGCGAGAGAAAAGAAATCAAGACACATGATAAACAAGTTGAACGAGTCATGGTTTAGATGATAAGGAATTTAAAGAAATCTTGATATTAAATAGAAGGATAACACATAAAGTGAAAAGAAAAGAAAAATATCGCAGTGATCTCTTTACTTCTGATATCATGTTGACATTTGGCAGTGAAAATAGAGAAAACCATTGAAAGAAAATAAATTGTATTTCATTATCACAAAAAATTCAAAATTACAAAATAAAGGGCATATCCATTTCTAGGACAAGAAAGCTTGCTAGCCAATAATAATATACCCAACTAAAAGTAAACTAAACCTAATACAAAAAATACAAAAAAAAAATACTAAATATACTAGAAATATATTAATGAGAGACTCGTCAAATAGAGCCCCTCAACTTCTCTTGCACTATCATAAATGGTGATGGAAGTTGCCTCGAGACCCCTATTAGAGCAAGTTATAGTGAGATTATTTACATCTCTTCTGATGCGTAGTAAAGAGACTTTTGTGACTACATTATGAGTTCTTCAAATATCTTTAGATGGAGCTTTAATACAACTATCGGGATTTTTCCATTGCAAATGACTTTGGCTTCAATCACTCCGTTTGCTACACATATTGACCCCATTGTATCAATCTTATTAAGTCTCCCACCAACAAGTACTACAAACATGTTGTTTTATTCAAACATTAAGGACATGTTACATGGAATGGTCAATTCAGAATCATCTCCACAAAGACAACAAATGTACTCATTATTAGGTTAATTATTTAATTGAAAAGTTATAAACTAACACAATCAATTATTAAAAATTATTATATTATTATAAATTATGGTCAGGTGTAATTAAGTGTTAATTTTTTTTCGAATGGACCTTGATAGTTTAACTTATCATGAGATATCTCTTCCCTCAATGTTTAGTAATACAAACATTGTTCTATTAGACATATCAGAAAGCCTTTTTAGGTTTATTATTAGTCAATGGTCTTACTAATCAATCAACCATGAAAGTGAAGTTTTATTTCCTAGTTTCCACCTAACTCCATTATTACAACATATGCTAACTAATATTATTCTCTCATAAATGTTTATATTTAATTGTGGCGATGCACTATAGTTAATGTTATCTTCAAAGATGAATTAGCTAGTAGTACTTTTTTGTCCTTTACAACACACTGTCACACAGTGAATTAATGGTAATGCATATGCTAGGGAAGGTATATTATCAGCAAATTGGTTGGTGGGAATAAGAATGTGCAAAAAAATTGTTACAAGTGGTAGAAATTCAGCTTTGTCATGTGTAGGATCTGGTCATACGGAAATCATTGACTATGTTTTAGATCCATTGCTTCCTAAACAAACTTCCATACATTTATAATATTTTAATCTTCTAATGAGTTTGAAACCAACAACAACAATTTAATTAAAACGTGCATAATATTAACATTTTACCATGATTATATATTCCAATCATTCAACCGTGGTGGTATGAATATGAGTTTATTATAAAATATATGGATTGCTTGTTTTGCATTATCCTTCAATAAACATATACAATAATTCAAATTGATTTATAGATAATAATCTAAAAAATTAAATTATTTTTGAAAAACAACTTGAATGGTCCACTGTTTTTCGAATTTCATGCATCTCGTAATTCATCTCTCATTCTTTAACATATAGAGTTTGGTTTAATCCACAAGTTCTTCAAATCAATGGTTCTTTTCCTTCTAGTTTATTTTTAAAAAACCCAATTTGTTGACTAATTCAGATTCGTCGTCATCACTATCATCATCATTATCTTAAATGATGATGATTAATATTATGATGACAGTAATGACGATGAATCAGAATTTTTAAACAAATTTGATGATAATGAACAAATATGGTAACTACTTTTTCATTTATATTGTCTTTTGATCTGTTAAACACGAAATGACCATTTCAAAAACAAAGGTCTAAGTAGAGAAAATCCAAAAAACACGAAAATCAGTGAAACCGAAATGGAAGAAAGCGTATGGAGGAATGACGTACCTTGAAAGTTCTTCAAAAGTGTGAATATTATAACCTATACAAAGAAAAATGGAAGAAAGCGTATGGATAACATGATTACCTTTTAGAAGAAGAAGAGGAAAAAAGATAAAGAAGAGACAATGTTGAACTTAATTACCTTTTAGTGTGAAGAAGAAGAGACACGAGTTCGCTGGATGTGAAAGTGAAAAAATGTTAGGGTTTTGTATTTTGAGCGAGACGACTATTCTTTGATTCTTTGTTGAAGCTTGATAACTTCGCTTATATATATGCAAAACTTATCGCTGCAGTTGGTAAAAAAACCCGTAATAAAATATCAGTACTATTCACAACGGTTTCTGGTACTAACCATAGTGATATATATTTTAATTTTGATATATTTATAAGAGTATATGGACAAATCATTTTTATAACGAGAAAATAAAAAAATTATTAGTGATGAGATTCGAAGCATGTAACATTTCATCTATCATCACCGTCGTTATTATGAGTTATCATAACATATCTTTAATAAAATAAATATAAATTCAAACGCGTTAAAATGAATTATATAGTTCGATATTTGTATTATCATTGGTTACATGAATTTGGTTTAACAAGTTTAGATCTTAATTCCATTTTATTTATCTTTTACCGTGATTAACAATGACATAATTATTGAAGTTGTATTGAAATCTTAGTATATTTAATAAAGTTTTTATCTCATCATTTTCAACATCTTTATCTTATACAAACTAGTAGTTTTGTAAGGTCCAAGGTCTCTTATCAATTGTGACTGTTTTCGTATTTACGAAGTTAGATCCAAATTCATGAACAAGAAGAATATGTGGTGTGAAGTCTTCTAGCACCTTTACTCATTAATTATGCTGCAGATATTTTAGATCAAATTAAATTAAATTTAGATGAACGTACCCTTTAGATTAAGACATACCAGAGACATGATGAAGTTGTGTGGTTTGTGAGCATGCGCACACAAATACAAAGATGAAAAACATGATATTGAAAGACTTTGTTCACTTTCATCTTTATCTTTTCTTAGGATTCTCTTTCTAAGTAACAAAATTCATGAGGATGAAAAGGTTATGAGTCATAGATCACAAGAATTAATATGAACATATTGTGTCATAAAACATTTACCAAAGTATTGCACATGTTTTTCTTAGATATGAGATATGGTTTCAGAAACGATATAATTTGTCTTGATTGAACTGGCACTATAGTGTGAGGTGGCTCATGGCTATGGAAAAAGAATGGCATTGAAATCACAAAAGCTGAATGTAAACAAACATGAATGGACTTTGAGGTGGGGGGACAGTTATTAATGTATTGATAAAATGGTTGGGGGGTATTAGCTAGGGACTGGACCATTTTGTTTCTTCAATTCAGACAGTTTAGTGAGGGGTTAATAAAATAAGATTTTACTCCCTTTAATTTCTTTTACTAAAAAAAATTACTTTATAAATTTATTGAATAACAAATATATTAATTATTCACCTAATCTATTTTTTTTTATAATAGAGATTGGATGGAGTATTAATTTGTCTGATAAAAAATTTTATAGGACAACTAAAAAAAACTTATAGGACAACTACAAAATAAAATGCTACAAAGATATTTGATAGGTTAAGACAAGAGTTTGAATATAAATATATTAATTTTTTAAGGATTCAATGTGTATGAATTTTATTTAAGAATGGTAAAACGGGTCTGTTAGATACCTCTTCTGTCTGTATTTTTTGTGTAATTGGTCAAAATTTTAGGCTCTTAATGTCAAATATGTTTTCGATTCATTTCCTTATGGATTTTTGTTCGCACGAACATTATCAAGAATTTCTTAATTTTTAACTTTTATAAGCACAAGGTTTGCATGCTTGCTCCATTTTGCTCTATTTTTTTTATGAGACGGACCAAAATTTTAGACCAGTACTCTTAATTATATTCACTTTGTTTATTTTTTGTGGACTTTTATGTGATGATCAGTATGCTTATTTTCCCTCCTTAATTTTATTGATTTTTTTTGTTGAAAAAAACAAAAAAAATACGGTATATACCATTACACATTAAGGGTGGATATAACTTCAGTTCGATTTGGATTTAGGCTCAAACCACCTAATCAACCAAACCCTTGGTTGAAAACTAAGAATCCAAATTCTGATTGTTTGGACTAGCAATTTAGTCAATTTTGGTTTGTAAAATTGATCCATTTTCTATTTTTTTCAGGGCCAAATAGAATTGCAAGCCCAAATTTAAAATTGATCCATTTTCTATTAATTTTTTTTACAGGTTGGTTTCTTAGAAAATTAAGTCTAAATACAAAATATATTAAGTCATGCTAAGTCTAAGTTGAGTCAATTCGAATTAAGTCCAAATTTAAAATCGATCCATTCTATTTATTTTTTTTTATAATTTTAAGGGGTTGCTCTTCCCGTCCTTAGTGGTGAAAAGCCACCCTATAAAAATCCAAAATTGCTCCTTAATATTTTAGAAATATACTTCTGTAATCACCCTTTAGGTTGTAAAAATTTGCATTTAAAAAAAAATACACGGATGTAATAAGTACACTAATGTAATAGACCATTTATACTAACATAATATAGTATCATAATAATTTTTTTATCAATTAAATCATACATTGATGTAATAAGATTAAAATGTCATATATTAGAATCAATCCATAATCCAAAATACTATCAAAATGATAAATTATAAACCATAATACTATTCATAATTCATAAATAAATACTATCAAATGCTACTAAGTATATCTTAATCTGACGCCTCTTTCCTTCTCTTCCTCCTGTATTTCAATACAATTTGTGCCTTAGATAGAATGACATTTATAACGTCCCTCGCATAAGTGTCATCTAGAAAGTCTCTTCTCTCTATATCTGCTCACACAATGGTGTCTTTAAGACGACATGTAGGTAACACATTAAGGGACTTAATTTGCCCTAGCCTGCTACTGTTCTAATATCTCCTGATGAGTTGGCATAAGTGAATATACGTGAGCATCTAGTTGAAGGAGAATGGCGATCCAAAATACAGCGGAATTTAAAATTTCTCCTTTAATGATCCTTACGAATGAGCATGATCAGTGATAGAATCGTTACCTCTTGTGGCGATTGTAACCTTTGATGCAAATCTACGGAGCGATCACGAACGTTGAACGATGACAACGCCTCTACTCAGTCCACACGAACGAATTCCTTCAATCTCAGTGCTAGCTGCTACGAATGAAGGCTTTGAGTGAGAGAGAGAGAGAAACGAAATTGCAACTGCACAAATGCTTCTACACAAGGGTTCTATTTATAGAACCACTTGTGTGGGCTGCAAGCTAAAAAACCCACTCAAGTGTATGTGGCCCATATCTTATAATATGCCAAAATCACTTAAGCGCGTGGTACCTTACCATATTTTGTGTACTACTTAAGTACACCGTACCTTACGATGTTCTACAATTCACTTAAGGGCACCGTACATTATGGTATTCCTTAGTTACTCTATCTCTCATCAATCCGTCCTTTTGTGTGTGACCTTGTAGGTTTTCGCGGCATTGACAATTATATTAAATCATGTATTTAACATAATAAACAGTGAGCGGTATCTAGCAACACATCACTGCTACCCAAGACACGAAAATGTCATGTGATTTGACAAATCCTTTTGTGATAATACTTATATGTACAATTACCCTTTTGCCCTTATGTCTATATTAAACATAAGGCATAGACCGTGTCATCCTTGTTCAGTTCAATATTGGGCTCATAGACATTTATCCTGTTACACAGGATGGCCAAATTCCACCTAGGTCACTCATGTCCCTTAGCACGCTTCGTGGAGTACCCATCAACTGTCTTTATGGTCATCCAGTTACGGACAATGTTTGATCAACAATAAGGCACTCGACTCTACATCTAGGGTCCATAGTGGTTTCAGGTGGAAGGGTGGTATACACCATTATCACCATGAGAATAACTTATGACACTTTGCATAACATTCTATATAGTATTCTCATAGCGGGTCAATCCAGTATAAATATTACTCTTAATATTCATACCTATGTTTAAGACTTGATAACTCCTTATCCATGATCCATGAGATGTGATCATTAGTCTATATACATAATAGTCTTAATGCTTTAATGTTATCCCACTTCACAATAAAGCTCGACTATGGATACTTTAAGAATAGTGTCCTTATGTTTAATGTGATATCATGATTAAGTCACACTTGATACATTAAACGGACTATCTATTCTAGGGACTTTATTAGACAAACATAATAAAGAAAAAACCTTTTATTATTAATAAATAATTCGATACAAGTACCAAAAGTATTGGCCTCTAGGGCTTACACCAACACTAGTGTCATATAAGGATGTGATATTATGAAATACTATTGGATGTAGACGAATGCACTACTCCATTGGTGAGGAGTTGTCACACTTTGTGCTTCACCTGGTACTTGATGATTATAGAAATCATCATACATCGCATCTACATATCTACAGACCATAGTGAGAGAAGTAGACACGAATGGGCCTCTTGGAACAACTTGTAGATATCTGATCTAGCGCATGACTCGCTTAGGAAGATGTTGATACATCAAGCGTGACCCACAAAGTTATACATATACATATTTTTGGTATTTTGGTTAGTAAATAAAGAAAGATAAAGTATGATACAATTAAATGTGCTTGGTGATCTCTCCCAATGCAAACCCAATGGATGAGGGGTAAGGAGGATGGCAAGGTGTGATCCCAAAGCCAGTGCAAATGATGAGATATCATGAGGGATCTTAGGGTCAAAATTGGGGTCTTACAGTGACGATGTCTCGTCTTCGATCTCCATGAACATAAAAAATTAGGTTTCTTGATTAGGAATAGGAACCAAAGACCAAACAACCTCAAGCACGTAACGAAAAGCGGAACAAATAGTTTTTGGAAAAAGAAACAAAATCGAAATGAAGAACATAACAACTAACACAAAATCAATGATAATAAAATGGACTTTGCAAGACAAAAAACAAAACACTTGCAATAAGAAGAGGGATTAGGACCCGATCGAATAAAATACTGAAAGGAAACACAAAAAGACAACATTCATAAAACACAAGAATCATCAAGAAATTCTATGAAGATGAAGAATTTCTAGAAAATTTGGATGAATATGATGAACTTTGAGAGTGTTTTTTTTGTCATAAAGATATTTTGGAGTGAGAATGAAAACAAAAATGAGAAGAAATACATCAGCTTTGCTATGGAAAAATTGAGACAAGATAAGAAGAAATTTGCGAGAGAAAAGAAATCAAGACACATGATAAACAAGTTGAACGAGTCATGGTTTAGATGATAAGAAATTTGAAGAAATCTTGATATTGAATAGAAGGATAACACATAAAGTGAAAAGAAAAGAAAAATATCACAGTGATCTCTTTACTCTTGATATCATGTTGACATTTGGCAGTGAAAATGGAGAAAACCATTGAAAGAAAATAAATTTTATTTCATTATCAGAAAAAGTTCAAAATTACAAAATAAAGGGCATATCCATTTGTAGGGCGAGAAAGCTTGCTAGCCAATAATAATATACCCAACTAAAAGTAAACTAAACCTAATACAAAAAATACAAAAAAAATACACTAAATATACAAGAAATATATTCATAATCCATAAATAAATACTATCAAACACTACTAAGTATATCTTAATCTGACCCCTCTCTTCCTCTTGTATTTCAATACCATTTGTGCCTTAGATAGAATGACATTTATAACGGCCCTCGCATAAGTGTCATCTAGAAAGTCTCTTCTCTCTATATCTGCCCACACAATGGCATCTTTAAGACGACATGTAGGTAACACATTAAGGGACTTAATTTGCCCTAGCCTGCTACTGTTCTAATATCTCCTGATGAGTTGGCATAAGTGAATATACGTGAGCATTTAGTGTCATATAAGGATGTAATATTATGAAATACTATTGGATGTAGACGAATGCACTACTCCATTGGTGGAGAGTTATCACATTTTGTGCTTCACCTGGTACTAGATGATTATAGAAATCATCATACATCGCATCTACATCTCTACAGACTATAGTGAGAGAAGTAGACACGAATGGCCCTCTTGGAACAACTTGTAGATATCTGATCTAACGCATGACTCGCTCAGGAAGATGTTGATACATCAGGCGTGGCCCATAAGCCAACCATCTAGAGTAGAAGAGTATGTTATCCAAGGGTCGCTATTGACGGTGACAGTCATACAGTGTGTAGTTGATATCATTTGGTGCAATGCGATCAAGAAACACTATGAAGGACTCAATCGTTTGGTTTCCTCTAAGCGAGACGAATGCACAAACATGTGGTTGATCCTCGATGTAGTCATCATAATATGACCAACCAGAGATGTGTGGAAAGTGATGGAGGATCCAACCTGAAAATAGTTTAAATGAAATATTAGTAATGGTGTAGCACAAGTGTTATGAAAATGGTATAGTAATAATAAAGCTGCAAATATATTATCTTAAACAGCGTGTAGCTAGTTGGCATCTGTCTGGTTTTCCAAAGATAACCTTTTGCTAATTTCAGTTACAGGTAAACTAAATAAGTGACCCCCCAGTTGTACTCATGAATCCGTTAGAAATCAATGAAGTGTATGAGATAAACCACATCAATGTAACAAGCACTCTTGTCCACAAAAATGGACGTGGTAACGAAGTACATGAGGTATGACCTTAATGCATATGCTCTATGGTGCATAACATGTGCATCATCACCATCGATCTCCACTCCCGCAACTAGGTGGTGTATATACAGCTTTTCTAGGAACGGAAATCTAGCATGACACCCTTTGGTGTCTTCCAACTCCTTTAGATTATCCTCTAGGTCAGTTCCTGAATAGGTCACCATCATATACAGTGTATCAGGTCTGGTCATTATAGAATGGTCTAATAACCTTCCCTTAATCCAAAGATGTAGCAGGGATGACACATCATCCAGTGTGATGGACATATCATCTTGTAGAAGATGAAAAGATGACACCTCTAAGTGTTATCTCTCAATGAAAGCTAACAACATACCATGGTTAATAATAGTATAACCGGTCATGCATAAATCTCGCTGCCCAGATAGATGCATGGTGTCATGAAACATTGCTCCTCGGGTTACTGTAGCCTCACAATCTTCCTACCATGGTTGATGCATTTTAAAGTATCATTATGCTACAACAAATACATCATCGCCCGAAACTTCGAATATTATACCACATGTGTTTCAAAGAATGAATATAGAAAATTTTACCTCTTCATCCCACGCGTTCCTATCAGCATGGTGTAACACCCCAAAATTTGCCCTCCTCATTCATACATTCATTTTTTAGGCCATTTAGTATTTCACATTACATTGCATCATGTCAATCAGAATCGGATCCTAGAAGCTTGAACATCATCCGAGACTTTGTGGGTTCTATCCGGATGATCAGTCAACACAAGGAAAAGACTTGAGGTACTACCAACAGGACCAAATGGGGCCTATTCACCGTACAAATCGCCAAGCTGGAAGAAGCAAGAATCTGCTGCTGAGCTGTCATGCTCGCTAGGCGAGCAGATGCTTCGCCTAGCAAAGAGCACTGTCATGCTCGCTAGGCGAGCAGATCCTTCGCTAGGCGAAGGGCGCGCATTTCAGAAAATATCAGAAAGATTTTGGGCTTGAGTTGCCCTCATTTGAGCCCACTACCCACGAAATCAGTCTATAAATACTGAAGTTTCAGTAGAGGAGTTAGACTGGGAAATAGACTTGGAGTTCCATTTAGAGAAAGATATTGAGAGAAGGAGACCTAGGAACTACTCTACAGCAATCTTCAGGCAGCCCTGAGAAGTTCACTCCGCCTCACGTAAACCCTAACGATACCTTGCCAATCCAGCCGTGTCGTTCAATTCCAATCGGTCTCTCATCAAGTATGCCTTTGTTCCTCTTACTTTATGCCTTGAATTTGAATACTATGAATGTATGAGGTAACGTCAGGTTTTGCCCACGGGTTTATATTTGTGTATGAATATGTGAATAATGCCTAGAATGTTTAGTAATTTCGTTTCTGAGATGAATGCCATAGGGTCTGGAATCCTTAACATCGGACTGTTATCAATGAGAAACCCGAAACCCGCAGGCGCTCGCTAGCCGCTTCGCTAGGCGAGCACGCAGCGAAGCTTCGCTAAGCTTTCGCTAGGCGATGCAGTCGCGAATGTGACAGCATTCGCTCTTTTTGTTCTATTTTGTTCTAACCTGTCTTTGTGTTGCCATGGCATTGTTTTCCCTAGATTTCATCTTGTTTGTCTAACCTTTCTGTTGAGTTTTCGTGAGGGCTCACATGCTCTTGCAGGGATACCATCCGGAGGTTTATTCTGATTACTCGTATTGATTGATTTTCTTTGATGGTCTAGCTGGAGAGATCTCAGGGTTGCTAATCCTTTAATTGTTGTAACTTCGGATCTTTATCCGTGTGGTAAGTTTTTCCCTTTCTCGTACTTTATCGCTTTCTTAGCTGGAAGACCTCGATAGGAGGCAATGTTTGAGCCCCTTGGTGGCATTTTTCTTTAAGATACATGTTTTGTGTGATGTGATCGCTTCCCCATAGGACGCGAGGCTTCGGATAGTCTCCCGTTTGCATGCCAATTAAGGTAGCACTGTTCCTTCGCCTAAGACTTCCTTTTTGCATGCGCGTTCCTACAACACAAACAAACCCTAAAACCCAAAGCAACATGTTATCTCCTTCTACTACAGGCGAGTAAGTCTCCAAAGGTCGAGCATCCGGTAGATTGTGTAGTAACATTGTTCGTCCAAAACCCAATCCATAACCCCGTAGTTAGCCGAACTACGTTTTGCTCTGATTCTCAGGCCAGATGAGATATGTAGGCATAAGACGCGATGTCTTAGCGAGCACACATCCCCCCAACCCATAGGTCAGCCGAGTTACGAAGACTCTGATTCTCATATTCATATGAGATACGTATGCAGTGGATGCGACATCCACGCGAGTCATTTCTCTTAACTTTTTTTAGTAAATAAACACATTAGGTAAACTCACACCCTTTAGACAAGAACCACAAAAGTGGATCCCGTAGAGTACTACGGATGCGTAGGGGTGCTAATACCTTCCCTTCGCATAACCGACTCCCGAACCCAAGATTTGGTTGCGAGACCCCGTCTTGTCCTTTCCTTTTTCAGGTTTACTTCGAGCGTTTCCTTTCCCTCCTTTGGGATGAATAACACACGGTGGCGACTCTTCTGTCATTTTTTCTTTTGCCGGTTGTTTTTTCGCGCACTGTATTTTTCAGGTTGCGACAGCTGGCGACTCTGCTGGGGACAAAATAAGTTAACCTCTTGCTGGTCCATCTTCCCTAAGCAAGTCCCTCCTAGCTTTTATGATTTCTGGTTCATTGGGTGTTTATGCTTTTGTACATTTATTTACTTACTTGCTTGCATTCATCTGCTGTATCTGTTGGAGTTGTCGTTTGTTTGTTGGGATGGGATGTTCTACGAGAGATAAGCCCATTACCCAGGCTTGAGTGTACACACAGGTTTTAGAGTGGATGATCATGAGGCTTGCGTGGCATGTTGCTACGTTAAGTCGTTCGTGAAGAACCACACCCAGACGAGGTTTCTTTTGGATATATTATGTCCTACGGATGTTCCGTAACGACATGATGTTCCTTTAGAAATCGTCGACTCTGGTGGCCATTTCCCGAGAACTCAGTCGAGGCCTCTCCTCCGAGACGTGATTATGTTAGCTCTGGTGGGCGCATTCTCGCTGATCAATCCGAGGACCCCGAGACTGGGAACTTGCTATTAGGATGTCCTGTTGAGGGGAGTCAGTGGAGGTCTTTTATCCCGTAATAATGCCAAACCTTCAGTGGTAAACGTATTATTCGCGACTGAAGGGATGAAGCTGACGAACTTCTGTTCTTAGAACCTACCAGTGAGGGGCGGGCTAAATTCAGGAAACCTTAACCTCCAACCAACCCGGTTTTCTGAAGCAGAGTTTTGGTCTTGTATTATATTCCTCAGTGAATTTCTCTCCAGGCAGTGCAACCTGACAAATGTTCAAGCGGATCCATCACTTCTGATTGACATGCCTTTGCATTGCATAACATCATCAAAATATTTGCATCCAACATCTCATGCTTATTCATTTGCAGGGTATTCCCTCTCAAAACGGGGGCGCCTTAAAACTGAACAAGCAGTGCATCGCATACCATGCATATTAACCCTTGTCTGTTTTGTAGGTGTCACCGCAGTGTCTAATGTTTGTTCCCTGTATCAGGCAGTTATTGGTCCCAAGCGAGTCCACAGGTACCCGACAAAGGAAAATCGTCCACAGCTAGCGATGGACCAAGTACAGAAAGAGCTGGATGATATGCGTGAAAGGATGGATCAGTTCATGACATTGATGACTGGTATGGCAGAAGGCCAGGAAAAGCTGAGGGAATTGGTTGAGCAACCGAGACCCGATCCGGAGGTGGAGATACCAAATGCTGATGGGAACGCTGATAACCCTGTGAACACTGGTAACGCGGGTAACGCAAATGCTGATGGAAACCCGGGTAATGTTGGCAACACAGGGAATGTTGGAAATGGTATTGGCGGAAGGTACAATGTGAATCAAGGAATTCAGATTAACGGGCGCCCCGTTACTGAAGATTATCAGTATGATCAATTTTCTTTGCACAACGAGGCCCTCGAGACCACTCGCCGTATGGATGAGCTTGCTGAGAAGCTCAAATCTTTGGAGTCTCAAAATTCCTTAGGCTTTGATGTCACAAATCTTGGTCTGGTTCAGGGAGTAAGGATCCCTCACAAGTTCAAACCCCCTACTTTTGAGAAATACAACGGGGCTTCTTGCCCACGCACTCATCTCCAATCTTATTTGGGAAGGTTGGGAGCTCACACGGAAGATGAAAAGCTGTGGATGTACTATTTTGAAGACAGTCTAACTGGAGCTTCTCGTGAATGGTATTCTCATTTGTCTCGTACTACCATCAAGAGCTGGAAAGACTTGGCAGAGGCTTTTGTCAAGCAATATCAATACAACTTGGACATGGCTCCAAATCGGACCTTGTTGCAAGGTATGTCTCAGACTGCCAAGGAAACCTTTAGAGAGTATGCTCAGCGTTGGAGACCGATTGCTGCGTCCGTCCAACCCCCTATGTCTGAAAGGGAGATGGCGGACATGTTCATGAACACTCTTCAAGGCAATTATATTGAGAGATTGGATGCTTGCCCGTCAATCAGCTTTGCAGAGATAGTAATTGCTGGAGAAAGAATCGAGAGTCTGTTGAAGATGGGCCGAATTCAAGACAATAGTGCTTCCAACTCATCAGGTCCCAAGAGACCGTTTGCTGGTAACGGTCAGCGAAGAAAAGAAGGCGAGGCAAGCGTTGTGTATGCCGGCAGAGGCAGGGGTAGAGGACGCCCTAATTATTATCAAGATCAAGTGGCCGCAGTCACTATTCCAACACCTGTTCCTCAACCGCAATATCATCCGCAACAACAACCCAGGTACAACAATCAACAACAAGGAGGTAATCCGGGTCAGCAGAGACACTATCAACAACGTCCAAGGCAGACGGACCGGGTCATCGAGCCAATCCCAATGCCTTATTCAGTATTACTTCCCAAGCTGATTGACATGAATCTGGTTACGTTGAGAACTCTGGCCCCACCAATCGATCCCAATAATTTGCCTAGAGGTTATGATGTCAACGCCAGATGTGCTTTTCACTCCAACGCACCTGGCCATACTACAGATAATTGCAAGGCTCTCCAGTTAAAGGTACAAGATTTGAGAGATGCCCAGGCTATCAATTTTGCTCCGGTGCCTAATGTTATCCAGAACCCGATGCCGGCTCACGGCGGGCAGAGGATTAATGCTGTTGATAGTGGGGAAACTTTGAATTTGGTTTCTGATGTGACTAAGGTGAAGACTTCGCTATCGGTGGTTAAAGACCGACTTCTAAAAGGACAGATTTTCCCGGGCTGTGGGGAAGAATGCAGAAATTGTCAAGCTGCCGAAAACGGATGTGACAGTTTGAGAAGGGGTATTCAGCAACTGATAGATGAAGGTTGTCTTCAGTTCGATCAGGCCCGTCCAGTGAAGAATGATGTATCAACAGTGACGTTTTATTTCATTCCTGAAGAAATATGTGTTCCCGAGAGACTCGCTCCGACAACAATATATTTCCCAGAAAGTACTGAACCAGCAGCGGTGAACATCGAAAGTTCAGCACCAGTTGCAATTTACTCTGACAGCCCTCAACCGACTTTGGTTGGTCCGATCACCATCACAATACCAGGACCCGTTCCGTATGAGAAAGACAGTGCTATCCCGTGGCACTATGGGGCTGATATCTACTGCCAGGGGCAGAAAGTTAACGAAGAAGACATTGACATTGGTAGCTCCGCTGTAGACAATGTTGGAGGGGTTGGTGGCTTCACTCGTAGTGGACGCCTATTTGCACCATCAACATCACGCGCGAATACTGAAGCCGAGGTAGCTGCCAAGGCTAAAGGGAAACAGATGGCCACCGAAGAGGTTACTACTGAGGAGGCTCCTCCTAAGACCGCATTCGAGAAAGAAGTGGACGAGTTTATGAGGATTATCAAGAAAAGTGACTACAAGGTAGTCGACCAGCTAAATCAGACACCCTCAAAGATCTCCATTATCTCACTATTGCTGTGCTCTGAGGCGCACAGAGCAGCCTTGTTGAAAGTACTGAATATGGCCTATGTTCCACCGGAGATAACTGTTAACCAGCTGGAGTCGGTAGTTTCCAATGTAAACGCTAGCCGGGGGCTAGGTTTCACCGATAATGACCTGACATCTGAGGGCAGAAATCACAACAAAGCCTTGCATATCACAATGGAGTGCAAAGGGGTGGTGCTTTCCCATGTTTTGGTTGATACAGGCTCTTCTCTGAATGTTCTTCCAAAGAAAGCCTTAACGAAGTTGGATTGCGATGACACCATCCTGAGGCCAAGTAATTTAGTTGTGAGGGCTTTTGATGGCTCTAAGAGAGCTGTCTTTGGCGAAGTTGAGTTGCCAATTAAGATTGGACCGCAGGTATTCAAGAGTACCTTTTATGTGATGGATATCCAGCCTGCCTACAGCTGTCTGCTAGGTCGGCCTTGGATTCATGTTGCCGGTGCTGTTACTTCTACCCTCCACCAGAAGCTCAAATATGAACTAGAAGGTCAGGTCGTCACTGTCTGTGGTGAAGAGGATATTTTTGTTAGCCACCTGTCTACATTTAAGTATGTAGAGATGGACGGCGAGATGCACGAGATGCTGTGTCAGGGCTTCGAAGCCATAAACATCAATGAGGTCGCGCCCGAAGCTGTCTTTTCACCTGAGTTTGAGAAGGTCGGGACTTCTATCTCTTCATACAAGCAAGCTGTCGAAGTGGTTAAAACTGGTAATGCCCAAGGCTAGGGCAAATTTGTGGAGCCAGTCATCAAAGAAGACAAGTTTGGATTGGGGTATACTCCGGGGTCTCAGAAGAATGAAGCCGGTACTTTCTCCAGCGGGGGTTTGGTTTCTCCCCACATCGTCAATGCTGCAGATGAAGACAAGGCTGACAGCGACTGTGACTTAGATAGCTGGATTCGCCCGTGTGTCCCGGGAGAAAAGCTCGACAATTGGTCGTCTGAAAAAGTCGTTCGGGTTACTCTACTAAAAGAGTGTTTTTTATTGTTTTCCTTTATTACATGCATAATAAAGTCTTACACTTTGCCCAAGGTGTAACGACTCATTTGTAGGGCCATCCATTTAGTTACATTTCGCAATTATTTTTATCATCAATAAAGGACGGCTTTTGCAAACAATTTTGTGTTCTCTTTCTTTCAGTTTTTTTTTACTTTTACAAAAAAAAATGGCAATGTTTCTTTTTTCGTTTTTTCTTTCTTTCCAAAAAAAAATCTCTCATTCTAAGGTAAAGCATGATCCTCCATCATGCAGAGCGGACCACCCGGATCTCACTACTAACGACACTGCTATGGCCAAGTATGACTTCGACAATCCTATCTATTAAGCTGAAGAAGGGGTTGAGGAAGATTGTGAATTGCCTGAAGGGTTAGCCAGATTGTTGAAACAGGAGGACTAAGCTATTACACCTTATCAGGAGGTGATTGAGACCGTCAACATCGGTACCGCAGACGACAAGAAAGAGATCAAGATCGGGGCAAGTCTACAGGCCGAGAGGAAAGACCGTTGATCATGTGCTTGACTGTGTTAGAAAGGTCAATGGGTTGTGTGCTCGGTCAGCATGACGAGTCAAGTCGAAAAGAGCATGCAATATACTACCTTAGCATTAGTTTACCGACTGTGAACAAAGATACTCATTGCTCGAGAAAACTTGCCGCGCTTTGGCATGGGCTGCTCGCCGACTAAGACAGTATATGTTGACTCACACGACTCTATTGATATCAAAAATGGATCCAGTCAAGTATATTTTTGAAAAGCCAGCACTTACCGAAAAGGTTACTAGTTGACAAATGATACTGACAGAGTATGACATCCAATACACTTCACAAAAAGCCATCAAGGGAAGTGTCTTGTCAGACTATCTTGCAGAGCAACCGATTGATGATTACCAACCTATGAGGTTTGACTTTTCTGATGAGGACATCATGTTTCTCAAATCGAAAGATTGAGAGGAACCACTCCCGGAGGAGGGGCCTGACCCTGAATCCAAATGGGTTATGATGTTTGATGGGGCGGTCCACGTCAATGGTCGCGGAGTTGGTGTAGTGTTGATCCCACCGGAAGGGGGTTCATATGCCATTTGGTGCCAGAATAACTTTTCCCTGCACCAACAATGAAGCCGAATACGAAGCTTGTATCCTAAGACTTGAGGAAGTCGTCAATATACAGATTAAAACCCTGGATGTATACAGGGATTCAGCTTTGGTCATCAATCAAACCAACGAGAAATGGTGCTATGCTGGAACTACGTACCCAGAATTGACGTATCTCGGTCAGAGACAAATGAAGAAAGCATTTGGTCAGAAAGTGCGCCCTCGGGGGTATCAAGTCGGTGAATTGGTACTCAAAAGATTTCTTCCTCCCAACACAGATCACAGGGGCAAATGGACACCGAACTATGAGGGTCCATACGTGGTTAAAAGAGTTTTTCTCTGACGGAGCTTTGATGCTAACAACCATGGATGGAGAAGGATTCCCGTCCCCTGTCAACTCAGACGCAGTTAAAAAATATTTCGCATAAAATAGACCCGCTGGACAGTAAAAAGAATAGTTCAGGAAAAAAAAAGGGCATCCCGACGAACCAAAAAAAAAGGAATGAAGAGGTTCGGGCAAAAATTAGGGATATAAAAAAGAGTACACCCGGTGAGTCGAAAACCCAAAAGGGCGGCTCAGGAAAAAAAGGGTATCCCGGTGGATCGAAAACCCAAAAGGGAGGTCCACGCAAAAGTTAGGGAATAAGCGAATGACTGCAACCTGAGTTCACCAGTGTTATATCACCGCTTCATTCAATCCGGCAATCTTCGAAGGTTAAAGATCGACTAATCATCCACTTCAGAAAGCAAGATGAGCAGAGCGTCTTGAGGACATACGAGCCATAGCAGAGTCGAAACTCGGTGGGACCCCGTATCCCCATTGCCATTAGGATAGTTCTCTTTTTATAGCGATCACCTCTTTTCAGGGATCAGCTTCCTGATACCCTCGCCTATTCCTGGCACAAATTTTCTCCCAAGTAAGAGTCGAATAATTCAGTTAAAGAGCCTCTTTATTTTTCATTTATCAGTTTGTTTGCAAAAATGTCCGAATTTTTGATAAAACATATTGCATATGAACATAATGGTGGCTTTTGCAGATGATTTGCACAGGAAAACATTTAAAAATTGCTTTGAATGTGTTTAATCCCGGACGGTGAATTCAAACCGAGTAATTCCCCCGAGGCATACATGTATTTTTTGGTTGCAGGTCACAAGAACCGGATGCCAAGTCATGAATCCTCATCCCCAAGCGGTTGACAAAGTCTCTCCTCATCAGAGCATGTTCCCCAACAGAGTTGACAGTATCCAGACTGTCTAGCCCCAGTAGAGTTGACAGTATCCAGACTGTCTATCCCCAGTAGAGTTGACAGTATCCAGATTGTATATCCCCATCGGAGTTGATAGTGCTAGACTGTATCTTCCCGGCAACAGCGAAGTGGTTGCATACCCAACAGATGAGAGGGTGGTGTTCCCAGTGTTCATCTCATTCCCCAGCAGATTATTTTTAACAGATTTGTTAATCCCTAGCTTGAGGGCGATTAGCAAGTTCATATCCCCAGCAAAGGTCGTTTCCTACGACATTTCCCCAGGAAGTGTTTTCCCCACAGACTCTCCTCACAGAGCCTCGCCGAACAAAGTTTCCATAGTTGATACTCCCCCCGCAAGGTCAACTTTTCAAGCAACCAATTTATTTTTGGTGGCTCATTGGTCCCGGCAGACGGATCATTCCCCACAGAGCATTCAAGGATTGATACAACGATCTGTTCCCTACCGGAGTTTGCTTCCCCAAGCAGATTTCTTTTTACACCATGCATAACATTTGCATTTGCATGCATATCATATCAAGCATACACATAAGCTGATAAACAGGTTCTTCCAAGCAGACTGAAGAATTACTTTACAACCGAGGTCATGAGATCCAGCCAGAGGATCAAGCGTGAGTGATCCAGCCTGAGGGTCATTTTGAAGATTCAGCCTGAGAATCGTTTTCCAGTGATCCAGCCTGAGGGTCATTTTGAAGATTCAGCCTGAGAATCGTTTTCCAGTGATCCAGCCTGAGGGTCATTTTGAAGATTCAGCCTGAGAATCGTTTTCCAGTGATCCAGCCTGAGGGTCATTTCGAAGATTCATCCTGAGAATCGTGTTCCAGTGATCCAGCCTGAGGGTCATTTCGAAGATTCCCCAGTGAAGTCGCCTACAAGCTTTATTTCCCCAGCAAGCCCAAGTCTAATTGAGGACTCGTTACAACATGTTCTAGCCCGAAGAATATGTACGAAGCCCAAAAATGGAATATTCTCGAAGCTGCATATCTAATATGAAGGTTGGGTGTAGATTTCAAAAGAGGGTCAACCAGCGCATGCCTCAGATGCGGGATCCTAATGATGGGAATTTATCATCGAAACAATCCAGATCTAGCCAGAAGATCGAAGTAGATTCAGCCAGAGAATCGAAACAAAGAAGATCTATCCAGAAGATCGAAAATCGCAACAATTCAGATCTAGCCAGAAGATCGAAGTAGATTCAGCCAGAGAATAAAAGGAAATAGATTCAGCCAGAGAATCGAAACGAAGGAGATCTAGCCAGAAGATCAAAATCGTATCCAGCCCGAGGATCAAAATTAATATCCAACCAGAGGACTAAATTGAGTATAGGTTCAGCCAGAGGATCGAAACTCCAGATTAAGTCGGAAGACTGATTCAGATCCAGCCAGAGGATCGGAAGAAAAATAAACAGCGCGGTGTATTCAACATTTTTGTGATGTTCTCGGAGCGCAAATTTGAAGGAGAATTGCGACCCAAAGCGCAGCGGAAATTAAAATTTCTCCTTTAGAGATCCTTACGAATGGTCATGATCAGTGATAGAATATTTACCTCTTGTGATGATCGAAACCTTTGGTGCAGATCTCTTGTGACGATCAAAACCTTTGATGCAGATCTCTTGTGACGATCAAAACCTTTGACGCAGATCCACGAAGCGATCACGAACGTTGAACGATGACAACGTCTCTACTCAGTCCACACGAACGAC
Source organism: Lathyrus oleraceus (assembly GCF_024323335.1). Taxonomy (NCBI): domain Eukaryota; kingdom Viridiplantae; phylum Streptophyta; class Magnoliopsida; order Fabales; family Fabaceae; genus Lathyrus; species Lathyrus oleraceus. The sequence continues at coordinate 65,636,341 of NC_066585.1, forward strand.
TTCCTTCAATCTCAGTGCTAGCTGGTACGAATGAAGGCTTTGAGTGAGAGAGAGAGAAAGAGAGAAAACGAAAATAATGCAACCGCAAATTTTTGCTTCTGCACAAGGGTTCTATTTATAGAACCACTTGTGTGGGCTTCAAGCTAAAAGCCCACTTAAGTGTATTTTGGCCCATATCTTATAATATGCCCAAAATCACTTAAGCCCATGGTACCTTACCATATTTCGTATTCTACTCAAGTACACCGTACCTTACGATGTTCTATAATTCACTTAAGGGCACCGTACCTTACGGTATTCCTTAGTTACTCTATCTCTCATCAATCCGTCCTTTGTGTGTGACCCTGTAGGTTTTCGTGACGTTGGCAATTATATTAAATCACACATTTAACATAATAAACAGTGAGCGGTATCTAGCAACACATCACTGCTACCCAAGACACGAAAATGTCAAGTGATCTGACAAAACCATCTGTGATAATAATTATGTGTATAATTACCCTTTTGCCCTTATGTCTATATTGAACACAAGGCATAGACCGTGTCATCCTTGTCCAGTTCAATATTGGGCCCATAGACATTTATCCTGTTATGCAGGATGGGCAAATTCCATCTAGGTCACTCATGTCCCTCAGCATGCTTTGTGGAGTACCCATCAACTGTCTTTATGGTTATCCAGTTACGGACAACGTTTGATCAGCAATAAAGCACTCGACTCTACATCTAGGATCCATAGTGGTTTCAGGTCGAAGAGTGGAATACACTATTATCACCATGAGAATAACTTATGACACCTTGCATAACTTTCTATATAGTATTCTCATAGCGGGTCAATCCGGTATAAATATTACTCCTAATATTCATACCTATGTTTAAGACTTGATAACTCTTTATCCATGATCCATGAGATGTGATCATCAGTCTACAAACATAATAGTCTTAATGCTTTAATGTTATCCCACTTCACACTAAAGCTCGACTACGGATACTTTAGGAATAATGTCCTTATGTTTAATGTGTTCTCATGATTAAGTCACACTTAATACATTAAACGGACTATCTATTCCAGGGACTTTATTAATCAACCATAATAAAGAGAATGCCTTTTATTATTCGATACAAGTACCAAAATGTATTGGCCTCTAGGGCTTACACCAACAATCTCCCACTAGCACTAGAGCCAATCAGGCATACCCCGTATGCCCATTGATCTAGTATGGCCATCATGCTTCTGCTGCGCAAGAGGCTTTGTCAGTGGGTCAACTATATTGTCAAGTGTAGGTACTCTGCATATTCTCACACAACGTCTAAGTATGTGTTTGGATCGTCGGTGAGATCTAGGCTCCTTAGCTTGTGCGATAGCACCATTGTTATCATAATAGAGACCAATGGGATCCACAATGCTAGGGACTATGCCAAGTTCACTAATGAACTTTTTGATCCAAACAACTTCTTTTGCTGCACTTGAGGCAGCAATATACTCGGCCTCGGTTGTAGAATCAGCAACTGTATCTTGCTTTGAACTTTTCAAGCTCACAGCGCCACCATTTAAGCAAAACACATAACCATTGGAATCATTCATATTAAAGCGTCTCAGCACCTTGTCTATGTACTCTGACTCAGGCCGAGCATTTTATGATCTATCTCTATAGATTCTAATTCCTAATATATAGGCTTCTTCACCTAGGTCCCTCATAGAAAAGCATTTCCCCAACCAAGACTTTGCTTGTTGCAGGGTAGGGATATCGTTTCCAATAAGTAATATGTCATCTACATATAATACCAGGAATACGATCATGCTCCCACTAACCTTCTTGTAGACACAAGGCTCATCTTCGTTCTTGATGAATCCATATTGTTTTACTATTTCATCAAAACGAAGATTCCATGAGTAGGTCACAGGCTCATCTTGATCCATGAGTAATACATCACCTAGATCAGATATCCATATATCTTAGTCAGGTGACGTATCCTGCCTGACCTACGCTGGTCTTGTTCTACTTGAGCAGGTTGCTCTTACACAACTACTTGTGTTTCCTGCTCTAATTCCTCCATAGGTGTATCGATAATTTGTGATTCTTGAATTTCTTCAAGTTCTACTTTCCTCCCACTGATTCCTTTGGAAATAAAATCCCTCTCTAGGAAAACTCGGGTTCGAGCGACAAACATTTTGCCCTCAGAAGGATTGTAGAAATAATATCCTCTTGTTTCTTTAGGATACCCCACAAATAAGCATTTGTCAAATTTGGGCTCAAGCTTAGTTGAAACTTGTCATTTCACATAAACCTCGCAACCCCAAATCTTCATGTAAGACATATGTGGTCTCTTACCACTCCATATCTCATATGGTGTCTTTTCAACCTTTTGGATGGAACACGGTTAAGTGTGTAAGCTGCTGTCAATAGTGCATGTCCCCAAAAGGGGTTTGGAAGATCGGTGTGACTCATCATGGATCGGACCATGTCTAACAGGGTTCGATTTCTTCTCTCAGATACACCATTCCTTTGGGGTGTTCCAGGAGGAGTAAGTTGGGATAGGATCCCACACTCTCTCAGATGGTCATCAAACTTTAGGCTTAAATACTCACCGCCTCGATCTGATCGAAGAGTTTTAATATTCTTACCTAGTTGGTTTTGTACTTCATTCTTGAATTCCTTGAACTTTTCAAAGGACTTTGATTTGTGTTTCATTAAATACACACAACCGTATCTACTGAAATCATCGATAAATGAAGTACTGAAAACCTCCTCTGGCTGGAATGTTCAGTGGTCCACATACATCAGTATGTATGAGGGCCAAAAGATCATTAGCTCTTTCACCTTTTCCTGTGAATGGAGATTTTGTCATCTTCCAAGTACTTTGGGCAGTTTCTCTTCCAGTGTCCGGTCTTACCGCAATGGAAGCAGGTGCCTGCCTTTGCTATGCCTCCATTAGGCTTCAAAGCAGCAACGGTGGGTCTGGGTTTGGCAACTTCCTTGCCTTTCCCTTTATCACCCTGCTTGGTGGGCCTTTTGTTCTGTCTCTTTCCATTTCCGATCATCAGAATGGACTTCCTTTTTGACTTCAAATTCTGCTCGGCAGTTCTTAGCATGGCGAGCAGTTCAGGAAGAGATTTGTCCATATCAATCATATTGAAATTTAGGACAAATTGACTGAAACTATCTGGCAACGATTGCAAGACCAAATCAGTCGCAAGTTCCTTTCCGAGGGGAAAACCCAACCTTTCAGGCTTTTCCATATACCCAATCATCTTGAGCACATGGGGACTTATAGGGGCTCCCTCAGCTAACTTGCCTTGAAAAAGGGTTTTTGAAACTTCAAACCTCTCATGCCTTGCTTGCTCTTGATAGAGCATCTTCATGTGTTCGATCATATCGAACGCTGTCATGTTCTCATGTTGCTTTTGCAACTCTGAGTTCATGACATCCAGCATGAGACAAGCAGTTTCATTGGCATCATCGACATGCTTCTTATAAGCATCTCTTTCTGCCTTAGGTGCAGAACTAGGAGGTTCCTCTTCAGGAACAGGTGTCTCCAAGACATACAGCTTTTTTTTCATGTTTGAGGACAATCCTCAGGTTTCGGTGCCAATCCAGAAAATTTGTCCCAGACAATTTTTCCTTGTCAAGGATTGATCGCAATATGTTTGTTAGAGGTGTTTGCTGTCATGGTTATCTACATAAGGATTAAGAAAATATAAGTATCATTGACATATTTAATTAGGCCTTTAATCAAATATGCTCCCACTATTTTACTCAAAACAAATGACCCTCATCATTTGATTCGGAAAATCCCGTTGGAAGATTTTCTAGTGGGTCGAGATCCATATTTCACTTCGTTCTAAGTCCGCGTAGGCGGATTACACAAAACTAGGTTATTTAGGTAGGAACTCCTTCCAATTGTATCTCATACAACTCTCGAAAATTTCAGTTGGGTGAATAACTCCTTATTCCAATCCATCATATGGATCATTCCCAACTCTTGCTTCTAAACACATATAAGAAAATTACAATCAAGTTTGACTTATCGTTTTAGCAGTTGGATATTACAATTATCCCATCGCACCTTAACTAATACAAAACATGCACCTCGCGTAGGCGAAACCTACATTATTCGATACCAGTCTTGATGAGTGCTAAAACTTGGAAAGCAAACATATATAATATTCTCATAATTTGTTTAGTTAAGTTTGACCCATTGTCTTAGCAGTTGGATATTACAATTATCCCATCGCACCTTACTAATATATAGATCATGCACCTCGCGTAGGCGAAACCTACATTATCCGATACTAGTCTTGATGAGTGCTAAGACTTGGAAAACATAAACTTAATATTTTAGTTTGAGGGAATTGCAATTGTTATGATCTCACCGGCTTATTTATCATATAAATCGTCTCTCACATGCATCAACATACATACACAATGAAACAGTTATGGCCCCTAGCGCAATTGTTCTCCCAAGCCAATGAGAGAACCTAAGCTAACCTAATAACGATCTAAGCTTCTCAAGCAAGATCTTCAAGGTTGTCCTCCTTTGATATTGAAATCTTCTCTTTCTTCATGACATTGCCTTCTTCTCTTTCTTCATAACATTGCCTTCTTCTCTTTCTTCATAACATTACATTCCAGAAGAAACTCGTTTTACATACGAGGGATAGAGATGAGAAAAGAAGTTACATTAAGAGATCAAAAGGAGAGGCACGACACGTAGGTCGTATTTAAAACAAAACAAAATAAAGGAAGACTAAGGCCATAACTGATCACCACAAGGCAATAATAATAAACACATTGTTATTATTAAATTTTAATTCCTTTAATTAATTAAAACCAAATTAAATTTCGGCGACCGATCACACTACGCAGAGTTAGCCGGGGGTTCCGCTGCCCGGTCAGGGGTCAAGGGGCAGCGCCCTTGCGGGGTTGGAGGGGCAGCGCCCCTGTCCAAAATTTTAATGAACAATTCATTTGAAATGGACATTGTTTTTGCATCCACACAACTCTTGCGCAGGCACAAAACAGAGACCCCAAATTTTTGACTCTGTGAGTGTGACGACCGTCACAGGCGTGTGACGACCGTCACAGGCTATGTGAGTGTGACGAGCGTCACAGGACACGTTACGACCGTCACAGGTCAAAAACAAAAAACGCGACCGTCACGTCCTTGTTACGACCGTCATGGGCGTGTTACGACCGTCACACATCCAGTTTGTTACGCTTGTTACGCTCGTCACACGAGCTTCACGCAGCCAACATAACAGACTTTGAAACAGTCAACACGCTCGTCACACGAGCTTCACGCAGCCAAAATGACAAACTTTGAAACAGCCAACACACGTGTTCCAAAAAAAAAAACCCTAAATTGACAACTCCTTGACGGCACAACCCTTGCGCCGTCACCAACCCTAATGCGCCAATTTCAGACCGTCAAACACACCTCGATTGTTGATTCAGTATGATTGATCAACAGGTCATTGCTTCACCATACTAATGTCGGATTCCGAAGCAAATGACCATTGATCGCTCAAAGGAAAACAATCATTTAGTGTTCGAATGAACGAAACAGAAACAGTATATCACATATACCGTATTTTGCATTAGGATTACTTATATCATATATAAGTTGATCGGTCTCAATTGCGTAACCTATGGACGATCGATGTATCGCTGCTTCACCATACTAATGTCGGATTCCGAAGCATAGTCAACATCAATCATCCAACTCGTACACTCATGATGCCAAATTTAATTGCCCGTTTAATTAATCGATTCATTCTGTCTTTTAATCATATTAATACAGAAATTAAACAGCTATCCGATTCATGGTTTCGTATGTGGCTCTGATACCACTGAAGGAGAATTGCGACCCAAAGCGCAGCGGAAATTAAAATTTCTCCTTTAGAGATCCTTACGAATGGTCATGATCAGTGATAGAATATTTACCTCTTGTGATGATCGAAACCTTTGGTGCAGATCTCTTGTGACGATCAAAACCTTTGATGCAGATCTCTTGTGACGATCAAAACCTTTGACGCAGATCCACGAAGCGATCACGAACGTTGAACGATGACAACGTCTCTACTCAGTCCACACGAACGGCTTCCTTCAATCTCAGTGCTAGCTGGTACGAATGAAGGCTTTGAGTGAGAGAGAGAGAAAGAGAGAAAACGAAAATAATGCAACCGCAAATTTTTGCTTCTGCACAAGGGTTCTATTTATAGAACCACTTGTGTGGGCTTCAAGCTAAAAGCCCACTTAAGTGTATTTTGGCCCATATCTTATAATATGCCCAAAATCACTTAAGCCCATGGTACCTTACCATATTTCGTATTCTACTCAAGTACACCGTACCTTACGATGTTCTATAATTCACTTAAGGGCACCGTACCTTACGGTATTCCTTAGTTACTCTATCTCTCATCAATCCGTCCTTTGTGTGTGACCCTGTAGGTTTTCGTGACGTTGGCAATTATATTAAATCACACATTTAACATAATAAACAGTGAGCGGTATCTAGCAACACATCACTGCTACCCAAGACACGAAAATGTCAAGTGATCTGACAAAACCATCTGTGATAATAATTATGTGTATAATTACCCTTTTGCCCTTATGTCTATATTGAACACAAGGCATAGACCGTGTCATCCTTGTCCAGTTCAATATTGGGCCCATAGACATTTATCCTGTTATGCAGGATGGGCAAATTCCATCTAGGTCACTCATGTCCCTCAGCATGCTTTGTGGAGTACCCATCAACTGTCTTTATGGTTATCCAGTTACGGACAACGTTTGATCAGCAATAAAGCACTCGACTCTACATCTAGGATCCATAGTGGTTTCAGGTCGAAGAGTGGAATACACTATTATCACCATGAGAATAACTTATGACACCTTGCATAACTTTCTATATAGTATTCTCATAGCGGGTCAATCCGGTATAAATATTACTCCTAATATTCATACCTATGTTTAAGACTTGATAACTCTTTATCCATGATCCATGAGATGTGATCATCAGTCTACAAACATAATAGTCTTAATGCTTTAATGTTATCCCACTTCACACTAAAGCTCGACTACGGATACTTTAGGAATAATGTCCTTATGTTTAATGTGTTCTCATGATTAAGTCACACTTAATACATTAAACGGACTATCTATTCCAGGGACTTTATTAATCAACCATAATAAAGAGAATGCCTTTTATTATTCGATACAAGTACCAAAATGTATTGGCCTCTAGGGCTTACACCAACAAAATTTTTGGTCTGTCTTTGGTATTCAATCACAGCTCACCCTGTTTGTCTGATAAGCTGTTCGCTTTCATCCTACTCGGGTTAGCTGATGATTGAATAGGGGCAGCTGTAACACCCTAAAATTTGCCCTCCTCATTCATACATTCATTTTTTAGGCCATTTAGTATTTCACATTACATTGCATCATGTCAATCAGAATCGGATCCTAGAAGCTTGAACATCATCCGAGACTTTGTGGGTTCTATCCGGATGATCAGTCAACACAAGGAAAAGACTTGAGGTACTACCAACAGGACCAAATGAGGCATATTCACCGTACAAATCACCAAGCTGGAAGAAGCAAGAATCTGCTGCTGAGCTGTCATGCTCGCTAGGCGAGCAGATGCTTCGCCTAGCGAAGAGCACTGTCATGCTCGCTAGGCGAGCAGATCCTTCGCTAGGCGAAGGGCACGCATTTCAGAAAATATCAGAAAGATTTTGGGCTTGAGTTGCCCTCATTTGAGCCCACTACCCACGAAATCAGTCTATAAATACTGAAGTTTCAGTAGAGGAGTTAGACTGGGAAATAGACTTGGAGTTCCATTTAGAGAAAGATCTTGAGAGAAGGAGACCTAGGAACTACTCTGCAGCAATCTTCAGACAGCCCTGAGAAGTTCACTCTGCCTCACGTAAACCCTAACGATACCTTGCCAATCCAGCCGTGTCGTTCAATTCCAATCGGTCTCTCATCAGGTATGCCTTTGTTCCTCTTACTTTATGCCTTGAATTTGAATACTATGAATGTATGAGGTAACGTCAGGTTTTGCCCACGGGTTTATATTTGTGTATGAATATGTGAATAATGCCTAGAATGTTTAGTAATTTCGTTTCTGAGATGAATGCCATAGGATCTGGAATCCTTAACATCGGACTGTTATCAATGAGAAACCCGAAACCCGCAGGCGCTCGCTAGCCGCTTCGCTAGGCGAGCACGCAGCGAAGCTTCGCTAAGCTTTCGCTAGGCGATGCAGTCGCGAATGTGACAGCATTCGCTCTTTTTGTTCTATTTTGTTCTAACCTGTCTTTGTGTTGCCATGGCATTGTTTTCCCTAGATTTCATCTTATTTGTCTAACCTTTCTGTTGAGTTTTCGTGAGGGCTCACATGCTCTTGCAGGGATACCATCCGGAGGTTTATTCTGATTACTCGTATTGACTGATTTTCTTTGATGGTCTAGCTGGAGAGATCTCAGGGTTTCTAATCCTTTAATTGCTGTAACTTCGGATCTTTATCCGTGTGGTAATTTTTTCCCTTTCTCGTACTTTATCGTTTTCTTAGCTGGAAGACCTCGATAGGAGGCAATGTTTGAGCCCCTTGGTGGCATTTTACTTTAAGATACATGTTTTGTGTGATGTGATCGCTTCCCCATAGGACGCGAGGCTTCGGATAGTCTCCCGTTTGCAGGCCAATTAAGTTAGCACTGTTCCTTCGCCTAAGACTTCCTTTTTGCATGCACGTTCCTACAACGCAAACAAACCCTAAAACCCAAAGCAACATGTTATCTCCTTCTACTACAGGCGAGTAAGTCTCCAAAGGTCGAGCATCCGGTAGATTGCGTAGTAACATTGTTTGTCCAAAACCCAATCCATAACCCCGTAGTTAGCCGAACTACGTTTTGCTCTGATTCTCAGGCCAGATGAGATACGTAGGCATAAGACGCGATGTCTTAGAAAGCACACATCCCCCCAACCCATAGGTCAGCCGAGCTACGAAGACTCTGATTCTCATATTCAGATGAGATACGTATGCAGTGGATGCGACATCCACGCGAGTCATTTCTCTTAACTTTTTTTAGTAAATAAACACATTAGGTAAACTCACACCCTTTAGACAAGAACCACAAAAGTGGATCCCGTAGAGTACTACGGATGCGTAGGGATGCTAATACCTTCCCTTCGCATAACCGACTCCCGAACCCAAGATTTGGTTGCGAGACCCCGTCTTGTCCTTTCATTTCCCTCCTTTGGGATGAATAACGCACGATAGCGACTCTTCTGTCATTTTTTCTTTCGCCGGTTGTTTTTTCGCGCACTGTATTTTTCAGGTTGCGACACATGGTTTGCATACAAAATCAATATTGAAATGTGATATGGGGCCTCCTTCAAATTCCTCAAGAACGGAAATATCGGTAGCAGGTGCATCAAGATGAACTCGTGGGGCTTCTGACGCAGCAACATGTCACACCTACCTCCAAGAAGACGAAGTCGGAGACACCTGAATCCTAGAAGTGGATGCTTCTACCTCAAATGAACTGGAACCAACTTGTGATCACGCGGTTCGATCTTTCTCACTGCAAACAAATGCATGATGGGACATTCTACTGTGCCTCAATCATTCTTGGTTATCAGACATGTTACCTATAATTAAACCAGACAAAGCAGGAAATGTAAAACCCATATGGAAAACATTCAAAATCAAATAATGCACACATGATACGAAAGTAAACTTCCGTATTGCTATAAAGTCAAGTTAAGAAAATATGGAAAGTGCACTTTTGTAGTTTCTTGAAACTCATTAAACACAAAAATGGGAGAAACACAGGGAAACGAGAATGGGATAAAACACATTGTTATGTAAACTACCTAACAATGAGTGTAATTACCTATATGGTAATGTTTCTTACACAACCTAATGTTCCTATTTCATAATACATGTAGAGAAAAAACTTGTATTGAAAAAACTTGTACCAAATGTGTAGTTGAAGCTAAATCACTTGGATTTAATGGATGTTAAGAAGTAATTGATAAATTAATTAAATTGAATGGAGTAGGAAATTCACTTGAGGAGAGAAGTTTGAGAAGTGATTTTACTGGAAATGAAAAAGTGAAAGGCTTAACGCCTATTTGACTCAAACCCTGTCAGGATGTATATTTTTATAAGTTATTAGGGAGATGCATTTCCGTATTAGTTTTTGGTAAAATGAGAGTGTGGCTCACTTACAAGTGAATAAAGTGTGAAAGGTACGTCTGAAAATGCATCTTTGAATTCTATGAGCATTTTAATTTTACCAAAGGGTGTGTAAGCACCATCAAGGGTGATAAAAGTAATGCCTTTTTTATAGGTTGGTTCCTTTGAAATTTAAGCCCAAATAAACCTATTAAGTCATTCTAAGTCCAAGCTCAAATATAATTCAGTCAAATTTTTCTTTTAAGAGTTTAACTTTTAATTTGAAATTGGGATTAAATTAATTAATTACTTTTATATGACAAAATCTAGAATATTTAGACTCATAATTACCTATATTTAATCTCTATAATGATCCCTTTTCTATTTTATTTTTATTTTTTACAGGTCGGGCCAAACAAGATTGCCAGCCCATTTAAATTGATCCATTTTATATTCACTTTTATTATTTTTTGACAGGCTGGGTCTTTAAAAAAAATTAAGTCTAAATGCTAAATATATTAAGTCATGCTAAATTTAAGTTGGGTCAATTCGAAATAAGTCTAAAAAAAATTATAGGTTGGTTTCTTTGAAACATATATAATCTCTATGATAAGGAAACATATACAATTTCAAATAGTGACTAGATAAATTAAGTATATTTAATTCATAACTGTCGCTACCGGGATTTCACGATAATGAAACCGGGACTAAAGAGAATGCCAAAGAAAGGCAAAGTCAGAAGAGTCGCCACCGAATTTTATTTAGTTCACCTCTATCGGAGAGGAGAGGGGAAATAGTCGATAAAACCCTCGGAAAATAGACGCGCACGGGAAGCGCTTAAAAGAGAATAAGGAATCGGTCTCACAACCGAGATTTGGGTTCGGAAGTCGGTTGCGTATGGGGAAGGTGTTAGCACCCCTTACGCCCATGGTACTCCATGGGAACCATTTGGGTTGTTTTACATACATGAGATTTATCTATTATTGTTTTATTTTCAAAAGAATGTGTGAAAAGAAGGGGGGTGTTTTTGTTATTATAGTGCTCGCCAAGGATTGTGGCCCTTGTGCCTACGTATCACTCATTCGGGAATGAGGAATCAGAGCTCCGTAGTTCGGAGTAGAAAATATTTGTGTGTTGGTTGATTTTACCTTTGGAAAAAAGGGTTTTTGGGATGATGCCCTAAGGCACAAAAAGGAGTTTGATGAGTTATATTGTTTTTTACCTTGAATAAGGGTTTTATGAAAGAATGTTTGTGATTATATTGTACTAAAGTCTATGGGCGGAGGTGATTATTCTAGACAACAAGTCAAGCATCTTGCGTCCAAAATAATCAGAGTAAGGGTAGGAATGCTCCATTCTCACTCATTCTCCACCACTTAAGGCTCATGGTGCACAATAATAATCGTAATTATTAAGTATTTTTGAATTTGGCTAAGAAAATGCCACTTGACGTTGAATCAAGGGTTTATTTTATTTTGATTATGAAATTTGGCTTATGCAACATGAATGCAAAGTAACCAACAAGAAATTAAAAAGTCTCATTGTAAGGTAGCCCAAGAGAAAGCCTTTTGTGTGCAAAAGTGACCTAAGCTAAACCAAGGATAATGGTCTTACAAACATCTCCCCCTAAGGTGGTGCCATGATGCCATTCTTACAACATGAATGTAAGTTACAAATAAAATCCAACATTTACAAAGTATCACAAAGATAAGGGAAAGGCCTCCAAGCAAGGGTCCTAAAATGAAATCCTCTAGGTCCAAGTTGATTAAGAGTGGAATGAATATTTTTGTCTTATCATTTTATCATGTTTTTGTTGTTTTTAATGTTTGATGATAATAAAATAAATAACAAGTAAATAAACATGCATGATGAATTTGTACAATGATGATGATGATGATGAGTACTTTAATGTAATGACATAAAAGTAAATTACAAGAAAAAGAAACAATATCACAATAATAATGGTTAGTGAATATAAATGATATAAAACAAATATAAGTCAATAACACCAAAATCACAATAACAAAGGTTAATGATGAACAAAATTAATGAAGTATAATTAGTGGTTAGTAACATGTACAAAAATGAATATTTTTTAAGACTATTTTTTTAGGCCAAAAAGACTTAAAATATGACACATTAAGGGATAGCTTATCATTGATGCAAAGTATTGAAGATGATTAAAAAATAAACTAACAATAGATTTGTAACAAAGAAAGTTATGCAACCTTAAGTCCATCTATTAGTATTAAAAAATAAATAAAAAAGTGATTTGTTCTCTTTCTTTTATTTTTATTCCTCTTTTATTTAACAAGATAATGAGGTAGTAAATAAGTTAGCCTAATGTAAATGATATAGTTAGATAATAATAAACATAAACATAAAATACTTGAAGTAAAGTGAACAAAAGAAAAAATAAAGTGCAATAATATAAATGTTAGAAGTTAGTACTTAGTGAACATAAACATAAAGTAAATGAAATAAAATGAACAATAAAATAAATTGCAATAATATAAATATTAGGAGTTAGTAATTAGTAGTTAGTAGCAATAAGCAAATGGATTAACAAGTTAATGTAAAGATATGGTTTCATCTATGCATCAAATGACCCAAATATGGTTAAAATAGAGGCAATCTATCAATGCCTCAAAGTATCATGAATGATCTATTGATCAACCATAGATAGGTTTGAAACATTGAAGATTTAATCAACTCTAAACAACCATAGTCATGATCTAATAGACCTCATCAACCAAATAAATACAACAATAAGTTCATAATAAAAGAAAAAAAAAATAACACACACAAAGCAACCACAAAAAGGTGAACAAGATAGTAAGAGTAAAAAAAAAATCTTAAAAAAAGGTGAGTAAACCAAATTCAATCATTTTTTTTTGCAAGCTTGAATCTAAACCATCTCAAAAGACCAACCAAGAACAAGCAACCATTTTTAATAAAAAAAAAGAAACAAAAAGTTAAAGAGTTTAAGTTAAAATCATTACCCACAAAATGTGAAAAAAGCTAGGTAGAAATGGTGTTGAGCTTGAATGTGAAATGAGGGGTTTGGGATGAAAATATTTATGGTGAAAGCTTAGTAAATGGGTTGGGTTATGAGTGTTAGAGAGTGAGAAATTTTGAAGAAAAAATGTGAAATGAAAAAAAGTTGGTGGTGGTGACTTTTGGGAGGGAAAGGTTTTTTTGGGTTTTGATTTAGGTTTGGAGAAGAGGGGTTGAATGATATTTTTTCATCAATTTTGGGGGCTAGAAAGCATGAAAAATGAAGGGGAATAGTGCATCTATTTATAGGGAAAGTTGGTGGGAAAATGGGGGGGAACCAAATACCCTTTGTGCAAAAAAGGCTCTCTTTTTTTGGAGTGTGCAAGGCAAATCCGGTCCCCCCCCCCCCCCCCCCCCCCCCCCCAAATGGAGGCTTTGGTAAAGTTTCTGAGGACAGCTCACGTACCACAAGAGATATTTGTTTGTCAGTTTGAAGGAGTAGTTAACAATATCGCTACTAGCTTAAGCTTAGGTTTCAGTGATGAAGAGCTTCCCGCCGAGGGGAGGAATCATAACAAGGCTCTCCATATTTCCATTGAGTGTGTGGACACAGTCCTATCAAGAGTTTTGGTAGACACTGGGTCTTCCCTCAATGTGATGCCTAACAGCTCCTTTGCTAAACTAACTATTGAAGGACTCGTAATAAAGCCGAGTGAGCTTATAGTAAGAGCATTTGATGGGACTAGAAGGACTGTAATCGGTGAGGTGAATTTGCCTATGAAGATTGGTCCCCATATTTTCCTTATCACTTTCTTCGTAATGGATATCTATCCAGCCTACAGTTGTCTTCTTGGAAGGCCTTGGATCCATTCAGCGGGTGCAGTCACTTCAACGCTCCACCAAAAATTGCAATTCTTAGCTGATGATAAGCTAATTGTTGTTGAGGGTGAGGAGGACATTGTGGTAAGTCACCTCGCATCTTTCAGATACATTGAGGGAGAAGGGGAGATAAGGGAAGTCCCATTCCAATCATTTGAAGTTATCAATGTTGAAATGGTTTGCCCAGCAAGGGGTGAATCAAAAGATGCCGAATCTCCCATGGCATCTCTTAAAGACGCCCTGACAATCATAAAGGATGGACACCCCCAAGGATGGGAAAGATTGCTTGAACTCCTTGCCAACAAGGACCGCACCGGTTTGGGATACAACTCCCAGAATTTGAAGAAGCCCGCGCCTATAGCTACAAGGGGATCAGTGATCCCGCTGTCCGATAACTTCTCAAGTGCTGGTTACCTGGATGACAACCGTATTTGTGCCATGGAAGAAGAAGAAGAATATGATGGCTTGATCTTCACAAAGACTGATGGAAATGGTGCCACCAAATGGACCGAGTTTGAAATACCTAAAGTGACATTGATTGAAATGTAATTCCCAATGTTGTTTTCCTTCCTTTTATCAAAAGAACCCATGTCAAGCCCAAGGCATGGGGGAATCATTTGTAGGGCCTCATCAAATCTCCTTATTAATCATTAATGAAAAAGGGTTCATGTTCACTTTTTTTAAATGACATTTTTCTTTAAAAAAAAATAATAATATGCATTTGTCTTTCATTTATTCATTCCTCTTTTATTTTTTTTAAATTTTTTTTTTAAAATCATGCCTTGGTCCCATGCAATATGCATTTGGTTATGAAAGTAATATAATTATGATGAGGAGATAATGAAAGCATGCATGTGCAGTAGGGTCATGGATCAGATGAGAGTTGTATCGGAGTAGGGTGAATTTCGGGGTATGACAACTGCCCCTATTTAATCTTCTCGAACCTGAATGTTTACATAGCAACGGCTTCCACACATTCAAGGTAAGAGAGGATTAAATAAATAAAAATATCCATAAATTCAACCTGCTGGGAATGAAATGAATGTGATATGAAGTGATGGGTATTTGTGAAGATTGTTCATGTGGTGGAAAATAAATTTGATATGAAATCATCTGTTGAGGATAGTTTATGGTATCATGTGGGGAGGACATGGGTCAGATGTATGATGGTTATGTAATGATGTGTATGATATGCAATGCATGTTATGGTGTACGCAGAATACCGAAGTATGCTCGGGCTGCTGGGGTATGCAAATGCACGGTCTATAAATTATGCCAAATATGATTGGGCTTTAGTGGAACTTTTCGTTTCGGAGGGAAAAATCATGCATGAAGTGATGCATGCAATGCATGTGGGACTACAACTGGGTATTTGGATTTTTATAGGGATTTTTGTCTCCAATGAGGGATCATCATCAAAGGGTGGATGGAAAAGGGTGTCATCATCAAAGGGTTGATGGAAAGGTAATTTGTCTTCGTCAAAGGGTTGACGGAAAAGAGTTTGTCATTGTCAAAGGGTTGACGGGAAGGTAATTTGTCTTCGTCAAAGGGTTGACGGAAAGGTAATTTGTCTTCGTCAAAGGGTTGACGAAAAGAAACTTTTATAAAATGTCGTCATCAGAGGGCTGATGGAAAATTTTTGTCATCGTCAAAGGGTTGACGGAAAGGTAATTTGTCTTCGTCAAAGGGTTGACGGAAAGGTAATTTGTATTCGTCAAAGGGTTGACGGAAAGAAACTGTTGTAAAATGTCGTCATCAGAGGGCTGATGGAAAATTTTATTGGGGAAAATTCCTAACAACGGTTGGGAAATTCCGAACTCTGACGAGTTAATTTGAGTAAGTTAAGGAGATACTCATGATGTGATGTTATGTATGCCAATGCATGTTTGGGCTTTGCGGAGGAGTGTGTTTAGGGAATGCCAATGGTGATTGGGCTTAAAAAGGGTGATTGGGTGAATCGTATTGACTTTCCGATACTTGAGAAATTGAAGTTCGACGTCCAAGCAGGCGTTGAATGTAATGTTTGAGAATTCCCATTGGGGGGAGAAATGATCGGCTTAGTCCAAAGAACTATGTGGCACCCTTGAGTTGGAAATGTGTTTTGACTACCTTTAGCAAAATTCTAAAAAGAATATAATTCGATATTGTCTTCCTTATAGTTTTTTTTTTGAAAAAGGTCTTTTAATCGAAAATTTCCCATGTAATTTTATTTAGAGAAAGGTCATATTTCGCAGACAAAGCAGGAAAAGTAAAAAAAAATGGAACATATGTGAGGGAACTTGATTTTTATTGACAAGTGATTCCACAAGTAGGGAATTTTGTACAAAGGAAAGCAATTCCTAAAAGAGGTGATTGCGAAAGGAAAATGATAATTGTAATGGCAATGAAACATTTCGAGCTTCCACCAAATTCTAACTCTGCTATAGTCTTTATGCCTTTGGTCGTCCTTTGATCTTGCTTTTTTGAAGGAGGGTGATAGGATTGGCTTGCTTGGGACCCACATGATTGACCTGCTAAGGAATGAAGAAGGATTCCTTACGGGATGCAGCCTCTTGCTCTTATTAAATCCCTAATTTTTGCCTAGACCGCCCTTTCGGGTTTTCAGTCTATCGGGATACCCATTTTTGCATAAGTTGCCCTTTCGGGTTTTCAACATATCGGGCTATATATTTATTTTTTTAAGCATAGTATTTTTTGACTGCATCCGCATTCACCGGGGATGGAAGATCTTCACCATCCATAGTTGCAAGGATCAAGGCTCCTCCGGAGAAGACCTTTCTTACAACATACGGACCTTCGTAGTTTGGCGTCCATTTTCCCCTTGGGTCAGTATGGATTGGAAGAATCTTCTTCAATACGAGGTCTCCGGCCTTTAGGCTGCGGGGGAAAACCTTTTTGTCATGTGCCCTCTTGATGCGCTTTTGATAAAGTTGGCCATGGCAGATGGCTGCTAAGCGCTTCTCATCAATGAGGTTTAGTTGGTCAAATCGAGCTTGTACCCACTCAGACTCATCAAGCTTAACATCTGTCAAAATCCTTAAGGAAGGAATCTCTATTTCGACCGGTAAGACCGCATCCATGCCGTACACAAGGGAGAAGGGAGTTGCCCCAGTGGAAGTGCGTACGGAAGTACGATAGCCGTGTAATGCGAATGGGAGCATTTCGTGCCAATCTTTGTAGGTTTCCACCATCTTTTGCAAGATCTTCTTGATATTTTTGTTAGCTGCCTCAACAGCGCCATTCATCTTAGGCCTATAAGGCGATGAGTTGTGGTGGTCGATCTTAAAACTTTGGCATAGCTCTTTCATCATTTTATTATTGAGGTTAGATCCATTATCAGTAATGATCTTGTTGAGGACCCCATAACGACAGATGATTTCTTTCCTGAGGAATTAGGCCACCATTTGTCTGGTAACGTTGGCGTACGAGGCTGCTTCTACCCACTTTGTGAAATAGTCAATGGCTACAAGGATGAAGCGGTGTCCGTTCGAGGCAGTTGGCTCTATGCGTCTGATCACGTCAATTCCCCACATGGCGAAAGGCCAAGGTGATGTTAGGACGTTGAGAGGCGTTGGCGACACATGGATCTTATCAGCATAGATCTGGCACTTGTGGCAGGTTTGGACGTGGCGATGACAGTCAATCTCCATAGTCATCCAGTAATATCCGACCCTTAAGATTTTCTTCACCATAGTGCTCCCACTGGCATGCGTCCCAAAGGATCCTTCATGAATTTCCATTATAATCTGGTTTGCTTCTTGCTTGTTCACACATCTAAGCAAAACAAAATCATAATTTCTCTTGTATAATACCCCTCCACTTAAGAAAAATTTGGATGACAGTTTTCGAAGATACTTCTTGTCGGTGATAGACGCGTCCGCATGATACTCTTGATTCTCTAAGAAATTCATGATGTCATGGAACCAAGGATGACTGTCAACTTCGTCTTCTGTTGCCAGACAGTAAGCAGGTTCGTCGAAGTAGTTCAGGTGAAAGGACGACGCTTCGTTCTTCCATTTAACTTTAAACATGGATGCCAAAGTCGCCAAAGCGTCAGCTAGCTGATTCTCTTCTCGAGGGATGTGGTGGAATGTAATTTCATCGAAGTAGGGGACTAGTTTCAAGACATGCTCTTTGTAAGGAACGAGCTTATGGTCTCTAGTATCCCAATCTCCTTTTACTTGGCTGATTACCAAGGCTGAGTCCCCATAGACTTCCAGGATTTTGATTCTAAGATCGATAGCAGCTTCAGTACCAAAGATACAAGCCTCGTATTCGGCCATATTGTTTGTACATTCAAAACATAATCGGGCGGTGAAGGGGAGGTGGAAATTAGTTGGAGAAGTGATTACTGCCCCAATGCCATTGCCATGAGCGTTAGAAGCTTCATCAAAAACCATGGTCCATCGAGATCCAGGCTCGGGTCCTTCATCGGGACCGGGGATGTTGCAATCCCTAATCAACATGATATCCTCGTCGGGGAATTCGAAACGCATAGACTGATAGTCCTCCAAGGGTTGTTGTGCAAGATAATCAGACAATACACTCCCTTTGATGGCCTTTCGAGTGACATGTTGGATATCGTACTCGGTCAGAGCCATTTGCCATCGGGCTACTCTACCAGTTAGAGTCGGCTTCTCAAAGATGTATTTGACATGATCCATCTTAGAGATCAACAATGTCGTATGAGTGAGCATGTATTGTCTTAAACGTTTGGCAGCCCATGCTAGTGCGCAACAAGTCTTTTCAAGCATCGAATATCTACTCTCGCAATCAGTGAACTTCTTGCTCATATAGTATATTGCATGCTCTTTCCTACCAGTCTCGTCATGTTGGCCGAGAACACAACCCATTGATCCTTCAAGAACGGTGAGATACATGATTAATGGTCTACCAGGTACAGAAGGCATCAACACAGGAGGCTCTTGCAAATATTCCTTTATTTTCTCAAATGCGCCTTGGCAGTCATCGTTCCAAATGATGGCTTGATCCTTTCGAAGAAGTTTGAAGATTGGATCACAGGTGGCAGTGAGGTGAGATATGAACCTAGCAATGTAGTTCAATCTACCTAGGAATCCTCGGACTTCCTTCTCGGTTTTGGGTGCAGGCATAGCTTGTATGGCTTTTACTTTCTCGGGATCTACTTCGATGCCACGTTGACTGACGATAAAACCTAACAATTTGCCGGATCTTACCCCAAATGTGCATTTGTTGGGATTAAGCCTCAATTTGAACTTCCTCAGCCTCTCAAACAACTTTTCTAGATTGATAAGGTGTTCTTCTTCGGTTTGAGACTTAGCTATCATGTCGTCGACGTAGACCTCAATCTCTTTATGGATCATATCATGAAAGAGAGTGATCATGGCTCGTTGGTATGTGGCGCCGGCGTTCTTCAATCCAAAAGGCATCACCTTGTAGCAGAAGGTGCCCCATGGTGTTATGAAAGTGCTTTTCTCCATATCTTCTGATTCATGGAATTGTCCTCTTCCCAAATCTGGACAAGTTCGTGGATCAATTAGCAGTTGAAGTCTTTTTAACAAAAAATCCGGTGCCTTTTTTACTTGCCGATTTCTACCATGCCTTACATACAAGGCATGAGAAGAGGGGAGGTACTTACCTTTGTTGCGCTCCTATGCTACATCTTTGGATGAGGGCCCGCATGCCTCAAAGTGGACCCTTCGCCGAAAAAAACTGACATGGCCGCAAAGGTTCGCATCTCTCTCTGCCAACTCAATCCTATGGTACAAGAATGAATGGGATATAAAGGATGTCATCGCAAGATACGGAGAGTTCTCTAACATACCCTTGATAGGAACACAAGGTTGCATCAACTACAACCCTGCTATACTCAAGAGACAACTAGGGTACGCCATGACAAGTCCCCCTTAGGAAAGAGATTTCGTTCCATTTGTCATCAATACCGTGGATCCGCTTGGTAGACACTGGGTCTTCCCTCAATGTGATGCCTAACAGCTCCTTTGCTAAACTAACTATTGAAGGACTCGTAATAAAGCCGAGTGAGCTTATAGTAAGAGCATTTGATGGGACTAGAAGGACTGTAATCGGTGAGGTGAATTTGCCTATGAAGATTGGTCCCCATATTTTCCTTATCACTTTCTTCGTAATGGATATCTATCCAGCCTACAGTTGTCTTCTTGGAAGGCCTTGGATCCATTCAGCGGGTGCAGTCACTTCAACGCTCCACCAAAAATTGCAATTCTTAGCTGATGATAAGCTAATTGTTGTTGAGGGTGAGGAAGACATTGTGGTAAGTCACCTCTCATATTTCAGATACATTGAGGGAGAAGGGGAGATAAGGGAAGTCCCATTCCAATCATTTGAAGTTATCAATGTTGAAATGGTTTGCCCAGCAAGGGGTGAATCAAAAGATGCCGAATCTCCCATGGCATCTCTTAAAGACGCCCTGACAATCATAAAGGATGGACACCCCCAAGGATGGGAAAGATTGCTTGAACTCCCTGCCAACAAGGACCGCACCGGTTTGGGATACAACTCCCAGAATTTGAAGAAGCCCGCGCCTATAGCTACAAGGGGATCAGTGATCCCGCTGTCCGATAACTTCTCAAGTGCTGGTTACCTGGATGACAACCGTATTTGTGCCATGGAAGAAGAAGAAGAAGATGATGGCTTGATCTTCACAAAGACTGATGGAAATGGTGCCACCAAATGGACCGAGTTTGAAATACCTAAAGTGACATTGATTGAAATGTAATTCCCAATGTTGTTTTCCTTCCTTTTATCAAAAGAACCCATGTCAAGCCCAAGGCATGGGGGAATCATTTGTAGGGCCTCATCAAATCTCCTTATTAATCATTAATGAAAAAGGGTTCATGTTCGCAATCAATTTTGAGATCCTTGTCTTTCATTTATTCATTTCACTTTTTTTAAATGGCATTTTTCTTTTAAAAAATAAATAAATAATAATAATAATAATTTCTTTTCAAATCATCCTTTCTTTCATACCAATAAAAGCGTGAACCTTAAATCATGCAGATCATCCTCGACAACCACCAATGACAATTCTGCTACAGTCTCATACGGCTTTGACAACCCGATTAATCAAGCTGATGAAGAGTGTGAGGAAGAGGCCGAACTCCCAGAAGAATTGGCAAGGCTGCTCAAGCAAGAGGAAAAAGTCATCCAGCCGCACGAAGAATCAGTGGAAGTAATTAACCTTGGGACAGATGAGGAAGCAAAAGAAGTCCGAGTCGGCTCCGCTCTACAACACGAGGTGAAGACAAAATTGATTGAGCTCTTGAAGGAATACAAAGATGTGTTTGCATGGTCATACCAAGATATGCCCGGCCTCGATACTGACATTGTGGTCCATCATCTACCCCTTAAAGAAGAATGCCCTCCAGTAAAGCAAAAACTACGAAGGACCCGTCCCGACATGGCTATGAAAATCAAGGAGGAGGTACAAAAGCAGCTCAACTCCGGCTTCCTAGCGGTCTCCAATTATCCTCAATGGATAGCTAACTTTGTGCCTATACCTAAGAAGGATGGCAAAGTAAGGATGTGCATAGATTACAGAAATCTAAATAGAGCAAGTCCCAAAGATGACTTTCCACTGCCACACATTGACGTGCTAGTAGATAATACCGCTCAGTTCTCTGTTTTCTCTTTTATGGATGGTTTCTCCGGTTATAACCAGATCCGCATGGCTCCAGAAGATATGGAGAAAACCACTTTCATAACACCATGGGGCACCTTTTGCTACAAGGTGATGCCTTTTGGATTGAAGAACGCCGGCGCCACATACCAACGAGCCATGATCACTCTCTTTCACGATATGATCCATAAAGAGATTGAGGTCTACGTCGACGACATGATAGCTAAGTCTCAAACCGAAGAAGAACACCTTATCAATCTAGAAAAGTTGTTTGAGAGGCTGAGGAAGTTCAAATTGAGGCTTAATCCCAACAAATGCACATTTGGGGTAAGATCCGGCAAATTGTTAGGTTTTATCGTCAGTCAACGTGGCATCGAAGTAGATCCCGAGAAAGTAAAAGCCATACAAGCTATGCCTGCACCCAAAACCGAGAAGGAAGTCCGAGGATTCCTAGGTAGATTGAACTACATTGCTAGGTTCATATCTCACCTTACTGTCACCTGTGATCCAATCTTCAAACTTCTTCGAAAGGATCAAGCCATCATTTGGAACGATGACTGCCAAGGCACATTTGAGAAAATAAAGGAATATTTGCAAGAGCCACCTATGTTGATGCCTCCTGTACCTGGTAGACCATTAATCATGTATCTCACCGTTCTTGAAGGATCAATGGGTTGTGTTCTCGGCCAACATGACGAGACTGGTAGAAAAGAGCATGCAATATACTATTTGAGCAAGAAGTTCACTGATTGCGAGAGTAGATATTCGATGCTTGAAAAGACTTGTTGCGCACTAGCATGGGCTGCCAAACATTTAAGATAATACATGCTCACTCATACGACATTGTTGATCTCTAAGATGGATCCTGTCAAATACATCTTTGAGAAGCCGGCTCTAACTGGTAGAGTAGCCCGATGGCAAATGGCTCTGACCGAGTACGATATCCAACATGTCACTCGAAAGGCCATCAAAGGGAGTGTATTGTCTGATTATCTTGCACAACAACCCTTGGAGGACTATCAGTCTATGCGTTTCGAATTCCCCGACGAGGATATCATGTTGATTAGGGATTGCAAACATCCCCGGTCCCGAGGAAGGACCCGAGCCTGGATCCCGATGGACCATGGTTTTTGATGGAGCTTCTAACGCTCATGGCAATGGCATTGGGGCAGTAATCACTTCTCCAACTAATTTCCACCTCCCCTTCACCGCCCGATTATGTTTTGAATGTACAAACAATATGGCAGAATACGAGGCTTGTATCTTTGGTACTGAAGCTGCTATCGATCTTAGAATCAAAATCCTGGAAGTCTATGGGGACTCAGCCTTGGTAATCAGCCAAGTCAAAGGAGATTGGGATACTAGAGACCATAAGCTCGTTCCTTACAAAGAGCATGTCTTGAAACTAGTCCCCTACTTCGATGAAATTACATTCCACCACATCCCTCGAGAAGAGAATCAGCTAGCTGACGCTTTGGCAACTTTGGCATCCATGTTTAAAGTTAAATGGAAGAACGAAGCGCCGTCCTTTCACCTGAACTACTTGGACGAACCTGCTTACTGTCTGGCAACAGAAGAATAAGTTGACGGTCATCCTTGGTTCTATGACATCATGAAATTCTTAGAGAACCAAGAGTATCCTGCGGACGCGTCTATCACCGACAAGAAGTATCTTCGAAAACTGTCATCCAAATTTTTCTTAAGTGGAAGGGTATTATACAAGAGAAATTATGATTCTGTTTTGCTTAGATGTGTGAACAAGCAAGAAGCAAACCAGATTATAATGGAAATTCTTGAAGGATCCTTTGGGACGCATGCCAGTGGGAGCACTATGGTGAAGAAAATCTTAAGGGCCGGATATTACTGGATGACTATGGAGATTGACTGTCATCGCCACGTCCAAACCTGCCACAAGTGCCAGATCTATGCTGATAAGATCCATGTGTCGCCAACGCCTCTCAACTTCCTATCATCACCTTGGCCTTTCGCCATGTGGGGCATTGACGTGATCGGACGCATAGAGCCAACTGCCTCGAACGGACACCGCTTCATCCTTGTAGCCATTGACTATTTCACAAAGTGGGTAGAAGCAGCCTCGTACGCCAACGTTACCAGACAAGTGGTGGCCCGATTCCTCAGGAAAGAAATCATCTACCGTTATGGGGCCCCCAACAAGATCATTACTGATAATGGATCTAACCTCAATAATAAAATGATGAAAGAGCTATGCCAAAGTTTTAAGATCGACCACCACAACTCATCGCCTTATAGGCCTAAGATGAATGGCGCTGTTGAGGCAGCTAACAAAAATATCAAGAAGATCGTGCAAAAGATGGTGGAAACCTACAAAGATTGGCACGAAATGCTCCCATTCGCATTACACGGCTGTCGTACTTCCGTACGCACTTCCGCTGGGGCAACTCCCTTCTCCCTTGTGTACGGCATGGATGCAGTCTTACCGGTCGAAGTAGAGATTCCTTCCTTAAGGATTTTGACAGATGTTAAGCTTGATGAGTTTGAGTGGGTACAAGCTCGATTTTACCAACTAAACCTCATTGATGAGAAGCGCTTAGCAGCCATCTGCCATGGCCAACTTTATCAAAAGCGCATCAAGAGGGCACATGACAAAAAGGTTTTCCCCCGCAGCCTAAAGGCCGGAGACCTCGTATTGAAGAAGATTCTTCCAATCCATACTGACCCAAGGGGAAAATGGACGCCAAACTACGAAGGTCCGTATGTTGTAAGAAAGGTCTTCTCCGGAGGAGCCTTGATCCTTGCAACTATGGATGGTGAAGATCTTCCATCCCCGGTGAATGCGGATGCAGTCAAAAAATACTATGCTTAAAAAAATAAAATATATAGCCCGATATGTTGAAAACCCGAAATGGCAACTTATACAAAAATGGGTATCCCGGTAGACTGAAAACCCGAAAGGGCGGTCTAGGCAAAAATTAGGGATTTAATAAGAGCAAGAGGCTGCATCCCGTAAGGAATCCTTCTTCATTCCTTGGCAGGTCAATTATCTGGGTCCCAAGCAAGCCAATCCTATCACCCTCCTTCAAAAAAGCAAGATCAAAGGACGACCAAAGGCATGAAGACTATAGCAGAGTTAGAATTTGGTGGAAGCTCGAAATGTTTCATTGCCATTACAATTATCATTTTCCTTTCGCAATCACCTCTTTTAGGAATTGCTTTCCTTTGTACAAAATTCCCTACTTGTGGAATCACTTGTCAATAAAAATCAAGTTCCCTCACATATGTTCCATTTTTTTTACTTTTCCTGCTTTGTCTGCGAAATATGACCTTTCTCTAAATAAAATTACATGGGAAATTTTCGATTAAAAGACCTTTTTCAAAAAAAAAAACAAAAAAAACTATAAGGAAGACAATATCGAATTATATTCTTTTTAGAATTTTGCTAAAGGTAGTCAAAACACATTTCCAACTCAAGGGTGCCACATAGTTCTTTGGACTAAGCCAATCATTTCTCCCCCCAATGGGAATTCTCAAACATTACATTCAACGCCTGCTTGGACGTCGAACTTCAATTTCTCAAGTATCGGAAAGTCAATACGATTCACCCAATCACCCTTTTTAAGCCCAATCACCATTGGCATTCCCTAAACACACTCCTCCGCAAAGCCCAAACATGCATTGGCATACATAACATCACATCATGAGTATCTCCTTAACTTACTCAAATTAACTCGTCAGAGTTCGGAATTTCCCAACCGTTGTTAGGAATTTTCCCCAATAAAATTTTCCATCAGCCCTCTGATGACGACATTTTACAACAGTTTCTTTCCGTCAACCCTTTGACAAAGACAAATGACCTTTCCGTCAACCCTTTGACGAAGACAAATTACCTTTCCGTCAACCCTTTGACGATGACAAAAATTTTCCATCAGCCCTCTGATGACGACATTTTATAAAAGTTTCTTTTCGTCAACCCTTTGACGAAGACAAATTACCTTTCTATCAACCCTTTGACGAAGACAAATTACCTTTCCGTCAACCCTTTGACGAAGACAAATTACCTTCCCGTCAACCCTTTGACAATGACAAACTCTTTTCCGTCAACCCTTTGACGAAGACAAATTACCTTTCCATCAACCCTTTGATGATGACACCCTTTTCCATCAACCCTTTGATGATGATCCCTCATTGGAAACAAAAATCCCTATAAAAATCCAAATACCCAGTTGTAGTCCCACATGCATTGCATGCATCACTTCATGCATGATTTTTCCCTCCAAAACGAAAAGTTCCACTAAAGCCCAATCATATTTGGCACAATTTATAGACCGTGCATTTGCATACCCCAGTAGCCCGAGCATACTTCGGTATTCTGCGTACACCATAACATGCATTGCATATCATACACATCATGACATAACCATCATACATCTGACCCATGTCCTCCCCACATGATACCATAAACTATCCTCAACAGATGATTTCATATCAAATTTATTTTCCACCACATGAACAATCTTCACAAATACCCATCACTTCATATCACATTCATTTCATTCCCAGCAGGTTGAATTTATGGATATTTTTATTTATTTAATCCTCTCTTACCTTGAATGTGTGGAAGCCGTTGCTATGTAAACATTCAGGTTCGAGAAGATTAAATAGGGGCAGCTGTCATACCCCGAAATTCACCCTACTCCGATACAACTCTCATCTGATCCAAGACCCTACTGCACATGCATGCTTTCATTATCTCCTCATCATAATTATATTACTTTCATAACCAAATGCATATTGCATGGGACCAAGGCATGATTTTTTTTTAAAAAAAATTTAAAAAAAAAAAGAGGAAAAGGGGGGAAACCGGATTTGCCTTGCACACTCCAAAAAAAGAGAGTCTTTTTTGCACAAAGGGTATTTGGTTCCCCCCATTTTCCCACCAACTTTCCTTATAAATAGATGCACTATTCCCCTTCATTTTTCATGCTTTATAGCCCCCAAAATTGATGAAAAAATATCATTCAACCCCTCTTCTCCAAACCTAAATCAAAACCCAAAAAAACCTTTCCCTCCCAAAAGTCACCACCACCAACTTTTTTTCATTTCACATTTTTTCTTCAAAATTTCTCACTCTCTAACACTCATAACCCAACCCATTTACTAAGCTTTCACCATAAATATTTTCATCCCAAACCCCTCATTTCACATTCAAGCTCAACATCATTTCTACCTAGCTTTTTTCACATTTTTGTGGGTAATGATTTTAACTTAAACTCTTTAACTTTTTGTTTCTTTTTTTTTTTATTAGAAATGGTTGCTTGTTCTTGGTTGGTCTTTTGAGATGGTTTAGATTCAAGCTTGCAAATAAAAAATGATTGACTTTGGTTTACTCACCTTTTTTTAAGATTTTTTTTACTCTTACTATCTTGTTCACCTTTTTGTGGTTGCTTTGTGTGTGTTATTTTTTTTTCTTTTATTATGAACTTATTGTTGTATTTGTTTGGTTGATGAGGTCTATTAGATCATGAATATGGTTGTTTAGAGTTGATTAAATCTTCAATGTTTCAAACCTATCTATGGTTGATCAATAGATCATTCATGATACTTTGAGGCATTGATAGATTGCCTCTATTTTAACCATATTTGGGTCATTTGATGCATAGATGAAACCATATCTTTACATTAACTTGTTAATCCATTTGCTTATTGCTACTAACTACTAATTACTAACCCCTAATATTTATATTATTGCAATTTATTTTATTGTTCATTTTATTTCATTTACTTTATGTTTATGTTCACTAAGTACTAACTTGTAACATTTATATTATTGCACTTTATTTTTTCTTTTGTTCACTTTACTTTAAGTATTTTATGTTTATGTTTATTATTATCTAACTATATCATTTACATTAGGCTAACTTATTTACTACCTCATTATCTTGTTAAATAAAAGAGGAATAAAAATAAAAGAAAGAGAACAAATCACTTATTTATTTATTTTTTAATACTAATAGATGGACTTAAGGTTGCATAACTTTCTTTGTTACAAATCTATTGTTAGTTGATTTTTTAATCATCTTCAATACTTTGCATCAATGATAAGCTATCCCTTAATGTGTCATATTGTAAGTCTTTTTGGCCTAAGAAAATAGTCTTAAAAAATATTCATTTTTGTACATGTTACTAACCACTAATTATACTTCATTAATTTTGTTCATCATTAACCTTTGTTATTGTGATTTTGGTGTTATTGACTTATATTTGTTTTATATCATTTATATTCACTAACCATTATTATTGTGATATTGTTTATTTTTCTTGTAATTTACTTTTATGTCATTACATTAAAGTACTCATCATCATCATCATTGTACAAATTCATCATGCATGTTTATTTACTTGTTATTTATTTTATTATCATCAAACATTAAAAACAACAAAAACATGATAAAATGATAAGACAAAAATATTCATTCCACTCTTAATCAACTTGGACCTAGAGGATTTCATTTTAGGACCCTTGCTTGGAGGCCTTTCCCTTATCTTTGTGATACTTTGTAAATGTTGGATTTTATTTGTAAACAGTCCCTACAAACCCCCAGTCTGCCTATTGTCAGCATTTCATATCATGATCATTCATATATCATGCATAAAAAAATCCAAATCATGCATAGCCGAAATGTACTTCGTGCTCATTGTGCATTGACCTAGGTCTTGTTGTTGATCCAATGTCCTTTGATCTCTAATTCCAGTTTGTATCTGGTGCCCTTAAACCAACATCCGGTTTTTGCAGTCATTTTCAAGTCCAATTGTTGTTGGCAAAATCCGTTAAAAGCTGGTTGTAGTCCATTGCTTACGGTCAGAGTCCACTTGTTGTTGAGCTTTATTCCATTGTCAGGTCATATATGAACCTGTTGTTCAATACTATTCAGGTCATATATGAACCCGTTGTTGAACCTTATTCCAGTGTCAGGTCATATATGAACCTGTTCTGAAGAGTTTTTTCCTATGTTTTTCAATACTATTCAGGTCATATATGAACCTGTTGTTGAACCTTATTCCAGTGTCAGGTCATATATGAACCTGTTCTGAAGAGTTTTTCCAATTGCTGTTCAATACTATTCAGGTCATATATGAACCCATTGTTGAACCTTATTCCAGTGTCAGGTCATATATGAACCTGTTCTGAAGAGTTTTTCCAATTGTTGTTCAATACTATTCAGGTCATATATGAACCTGTTGTTGAACCTTATTCCAGTGTCAGGTCATATATGAACCTGTTCTGAAGAGTTTTTCCAATTGTTGTTCAATACTATTCAGGTCATATATGAACCTGTTGTTGAACCTTATTCCAGTGTCAGGTCATATATGAACCTATTTTGAAGAGTTTTCCCCTATGTTGTTCAATACTATTCAGGTCATATATGAACCTGTTGTTGAGCTTTATTCCAGTGTCAGGTCAGATATGAACCTGTCCTGAAGAGTCTTTCTCTATAATTGTTTCAATGTTGTCAGGTCATATATGAACCTGATGTTGAGCTTTCATTCCAGTATTACCAGGTCATATATGAACCTGTTGATACACTCTTCTTGAATTTTTCTGAGTTTGTTAGGTCATATCTGAACCTGCTGTAAGAACTTCTTGATATTCCCCAGCATTGTTAGGTCATATATGAACCTGTTGTTGTGTTCCAGTATTGCCAGGTCATATATGAACCTGTTGTAGCATTTTTTTATTCAGGTTTAGTAAGTCATATGTGAACTTACTACCGAAATCTCTTGTGTTCTAAGTATCGTCTATTAAATTTCACTTTGAGTACTCCCAATTGTGTGTCTAATTCTCCAGCAGGTTTGTTTTCCCCAGCAAAGTTATTTTTCACCATTTGTCTGTCTCCCTGTGGGTCATCAGCATTCCCCACAGATTGGTTTGTCTAGTGGCATTTCCTGTTAAGGGTCCACCATATCCCTAGCAGATAAAAATTACAAAAAAAGAATCATGCATCCATGCATATCGTATCATGTCATATCATATCATATCACATCATGTCATAGGGATTCAGGATCAAAATCCGGGTCTTCTTAGTATTTAACCATCTCCCACTATGATCATATGAAGAGTGACCTGCTTCATATTTTCTAGTTGAAGACACTTAAATAGGGGCAACTGTCATACCCCGATTTTGGTCCTAAATTTTTTCCCATTTTTTCATTTTTCATGTGACACTTGGCCTAAAGTTCATTTGCATACATTCATGACCAAAGGCAACCATCCATTCCCAAATCCATATTTTTTTTTTGATAAACATTGGTCATTATCTAGTTTTTTGATCATGGTGTTTTTTTGATTATAAAATGGATTCTAACTATTTGACTTTTTAATTTTCAATTTGATTGTATTTTTAAATTAAGTCTAGTTCCAAATTTCAATTTAATCTTAATTGTGTTTTTACTAATGATTCAAACTCTAATTGATTTTTAATTTCCAAATAAAATGTTAGAATTTGACATCAAAGTAGTTTTAACAAATTATAGATTAATTTGATTTTAATTGGTTTTTTTTATTCTTAATTGACATTTAGATTAGTTTTGGATTATTCCTAAAAATCCATATCCATTTTACAACCAAACATGATCCATTTTCCATCCATAGTTCATTTCAAATCAAAATAGTACATACACTCATTTCATAACATTCAATAATATTTAACTCTCAAACATTTCCAAACTCATTTTCATACATACATTTTCATTTACGTTCAATTACCATTACACAAATCATGTAGCAAACCACACTTTTTTACAAATCACAATTACAAGCAATAACAACATATGTTACGGAGTTATTCCAGAAGGAGGCGGGGGACAAAGCATTGAATCAACTAGAAAAGTCGGTTAGTTCAAAACTTGAAGCTACAGTGGCTAGGCAGATACAAGTACAATTTCAAACTACTGGCAAGTAGGTTCTTCAGGAAGCACTTAAGACTAGTGTGGAAGCTACATTGGTTCCTGCTTTTGAGAAGTCTTGCAAAGCAATGTTTAAACAAATTAATGGCACATTTCAGAATGGACTTTTGAACCACACAACTGCTATTCAACAGCAATATGATTCTACTCATTCTCCGCTAGCCATCACTTTGAAGGAAACAATTAATTCAGCATCATCGATCACTCAAACCTTGAGTGGGCAGTTGGCTGACGGCCAACGTAAACTGTTGGAAATGGCAGCTAACTCCAAAGTGGTTGCTGATCCTTTTGTAACACAAGTCAACAACGGCATGGCAGCTAACTCCAAAGTGGCTGTTGATCCTTTTGTAACACAAGTCAACAACGGCTTGCATGAGATTACCGAGGATCCTACAAAGAACTATCAAGGTTAATAAATGAGCAAAAATTCGAGGAAGCATAGTTGTTTTGAGCTTAGATCATTTGGAAGCACCAAATCATGTAAGGTCGGAATGCAATTTGAGTATAAGTTGTGCTTATTTCATGCAGTGAACCGTCACACTTACGGCAGCTCACTAAAACTGACACCATACAAAATATTCTTGATGGACAGTTTGAATTGGAGATACCAGAGTTGTCGAAAGGAAAAGTTGACAACGGTCCTAATGCATCCGATTCAAAACCTTATTTTCCACTATTGATTGATGGTGCCAAACAGAACAGTTCCGACAGTGGGCTGACGAACTGCATAATAAAGTAACCTGCATTTATATGTGTAAACAATGGTTGGCACAGTACATGTAATCCATTGTTGGCAGTATTTGTGGGCTATCCAATGTGCAATTTTTAGTTTACTGTCGCACCAGATGTCTTGAAAGTAGGAGTTAGCACGGCAAATACTCAGAAAATCCCACTCGCTTCTCAACAGTGCCTCAATGTTTGGTTTGTTGCTTAAGGAATGGAACAGTTTTACAGTAGATGTACCGGAGCTGAGGCTACTAAGGAATTACCGTTCAGATGCTGTGTCATGAGTTTCTCACTTTAATGTTGTTTTAGGGAGAGTTCACAGACCGGGAGATCAACGTAATATTGTTGACGAATTGAGAAGCATTTTAGAAAAAAAGGCTTCTCTTTGAAAATCCAAATTGATGAGTTGCCTCTAGCTGAGTTTGAGCTGAAGAAGGATAGTTGCCGACAAAAAGCTTCCAAAGCACTTGATTCAGAATTCCATCGATTCAGATGTTGATTGTACCCTATTTGAAGCAAAAACACGTGATACACCGTCAGACTTGTGCATCTCAGGTAATTTGTTAGACACTGTAAAAACCACGCCAGAGTGGGAAACAAATTATACCTTCGGATGATCCTAGCAAACTGGCAGAAATTGTACTGGGAGAGTTATGTGCAAAAATGTCTGGATGAAGCAACAGAGAAAGCATTAGTCACATCTTTTAAAGGACGTATGGGCAACATACAGGTTTCAGACGGCACACTGAGCTATATTGGTTTTGTGGGACGTACAATTTAGTCTTATCGTAAATATTCAAAACTTTCTTACCATTGCCTACAATTTGGCAGCCATGTGAGTTGTCTAAGACTGCAGAATATTTTGTGTGATACAAAGACTACTCGTTTGTTGAAGGAATGTAAGCATGATTCAAACCCAAGCTTTTGCAATAAACATCAGAGCTACAATGCTACAAGCCAAAGCCATGTGAAAAACAAAAGCTCCTCATGTTTTCACCGAATTCACTGCAGTAAAACATAAAGCAATTAGTCAAAGCAGTAAAATTTGAAAAAATGCCCAAAGGAGAATTGAGACAGAACAGAGGGAGAAAGTACGTAGTTTGTGTTACCGTTTCCGAAGTTAACATCAAATAGGGGAATCCCAACTGAGCACACAAAAAGGATTTTGGCAGAAACACCCGTTTGGATCACCAAAGACCAAATCGAAACCCTAATCTGCAAGATATAAAGAGGGAGGTGAGAACGGCAAGAGGGGGAGAGAAAAAAATTGAGAGGCGGACAAAACCCCACCAGGAACCCTAATCCCCAAATCAAAAAGAAACCGGTATTTAGAGAGGCGAAGGAAGAGGATTTAAGCATCACCTGAGCCGTTGTCACCGTCGAAGGTGAGATTTTCACTCGACTCTCTTTTGAAACCGTAGATTCGTGTATTTCTTGGGTAGTATCGTGTGCGATTGAGAGCGGTGAGCGATTGTGAGAGACGAATGAACGTTTGAGTGAGTGTAAGAGCGATTGAGGGACAGGTTGAGAGCGAGATTGAGGGAGCGCTTGAGTGAAACAGAAGTTGTTGAGAGAGGGAGTGACAAAATCTATTACTGTTGCTCCCGTTTTTGTTTTTCTTTTATTTATTTTAAGCAAAACAAACCTTTAAGAAATTAGAAAACCATTTAAGAATCTAATACGTTTAGTATTCCTCTGCTTTTTTATTATTATTATTAAATGGTGTATAGTATTTAATTGCTTTTTGATTCCCAATCCATTAGCCTCTAGAACCCAACAGCCAAGCGGCTGGGTTTAATTTCTTGTTTTTTATTGGTAGTCCAACAGACTTTTTTTAATCTTAGTTTTTATTTTTAATTCTAATTTTTAATCTATTTTGATTTACTTATCCGAATTAGCATTAAAATAATAACTAATCAAAAATGGCCTAGTGGAGAGAGGGCAGTTTCATGGTTTTTAGTGGAGCGGGTTCGATACTTGGGGATAGCCAATTTTTTGTGTTTATATTTGTTATGTCTATTATTTTATTTAATTTCTTTTTCTATATAGTACCTTGCAATTTATTTTAACTTTAGGTTATTAATACCCATTTTCATACCCTTGTAAGTCGATTGCTTTTTAAGCATCGCCATCAACCTCACATAGCTTACTCTTGGGCTTTCTTATAATGAGCCAGTTCTCTTGCACTTACACTCATACATTGCATTATTTGTTGTTTGGGCCCGATTTAATTATTTCATGATTTTGAATCCCCATTTGACAAAATGTACCCCACTCCCCCGATGTGTAATAATTTTGTACTGTTCTATTTCTTTGTTTGTTTGACTGTTTAGTTAGATACTAACACAAGAATAAAATCAACCATTTCCAAAAGATCAAAAATAATGACTCGATCCAACGTCGAGTATTTTCTCAATAAACAAATCAATTCATTTCTCCCTCCTATTCTATTCCATTTCTTTCAAACTTTCACCAAACGCTTGATTCAACGTCAAGCCATTTTTTCTAATAAAAACTCAAAAAATATTAATTCATAGTTAAGACCTTTTCAATAAAGATGGAAGCGGAACGTGGTGTATACCGCGCACTCCTGAGACTAAGATTCGAGACGTATGCCTCGCCTATCTTAGCTCTCGCCATCATCCAAATTTATCCACTTTGTTTTCTCTCGAACACTCATTCAAATTTCTCTTAAACATCCATCAATATTTGATCTAGTGTCAAGTCATTTTTTCACAACAAAACTCAAAATACCTAATTCTTATTTAACACTTTGTAGCACCTCAAATTTGCACTTCCCATTTGTATATACATTTTCATTTTAGGTCATTAACATTGCATTGTCATTGCATAGTCCTCTACATGTCATCAGTCAGACTGGTTAGGAGATTCAGTTGTGCAAGGCAACAAGAGCATTCTCCATGAGATCAAAGCCCTAGGGTTGGTACAAGGAGTTCACATGACCCAAGGATCATTTTTAAGTGGTTTGGCCAAGAATTGAAGGCTCAGAATTCATCAGTCCATGTACAAATCATCTGAGGCCCACAAAAGTCAACAGAAGTCAACTGCACAGTCAACTATGGATTTGGAGGTGGGAAATGGTCAGAGATGCCTCATTCATGTTCAAACAAGTCTCATTTGACATTTCAAACATCAACATTGAAGGATTTGAAGCCAGATCAAGACATTCCAAAAATAGCAAGTGACCTGTAATTTGAATTTTCCAAAAATGGAAAGGTTTTAGACTAACTTCAACTTAAGATTACATCATCAAGAAAGCTTCAAATGAGATTTTGTCCAACATGAAAGTTGAAGATCTTTCTCTCCCATTTCCAAAAAGTCCAAGATCATGAATTTCGCATGTGTGGTTGAGGAGATATGGTCCAATCATGACAAAGTATGGTTTAAACTTCAAATGAGCATAACTTTCAAACCAAAACTCCAATTTGAGTGGTTCTTTTTGCATATTGATCCTTGTAACATGTATTTTCCAAGCATACCATTATTTGACATGAAATCTTATTGCATAGGCATGTGCTCATTCATGAAGATTTTTGGGAAAAATTTCATAAACTCATTTTGGTTGAACATATGCATGCCAAACCAATTCAAAACCTTGCATGGACTCATTGTGAGAGATTTTAGGCCCAGAATGTGCACTGTTCACGTGCATGGAGGTGCATGAGGTAGAAATTGCATTTTTGCACTTACACCTTCAAAGTCATTAATCTCATTTGCATTTGCCCTAAACCTTTCTTAAACATGATTAGCATGGAGTATATATGCTTAATCATAACTGTTTTGCTCAGATTTAACATTTCAGATCTAGATTCAACCAAATTCTCAAAATTTTCTCTCACTTTTTTTTCCAAAATTCTTCAAACCTAAACACTTTTCATTGATTAATTCATCATCATGAAGCATAATTGAGTAGAATTGGACCAGAATTCAGAGGAAATCGTGGTTGTATTATTCATGTTCATAGCTTGGAGCATCCATGGCAATTGAAGATTGAGCTAGATTCGTGTGCCTTCAAGCTTCCAGTTCATCATCATTTACTTCAAGAAGCATATTGGAGAAGGATTAAAGCATGGCAAGGCTTGGAAGCAAGTGATTTCAATTTTGTTCATCAAGAGGTTGGTTTTTCGACCTCTTTAATTTTCCAATCCATTATGCTAGTTGTGAAGATCTTTGAATGGTGATAAATCTGAGCTTTGAATCGAGTAAAATGATGCATTATACACAAAGTTACATGTAATTAAAGTTTTGATGATGATTTGTAATTCCTTCGATCCAAGCATATTTTGATGTTTTTGCATGAACGATTTGTGGATTCTTGATGTATGATGCCTAATGATTCGAATGCTGTGCTCATTTTTCATTTCTGGAACTTTTGAAAAAAATCTGGAAAAGTTGGATGAAGATCTTCATGATCTTCATCGTGTTCTTCAAGAGATTCATACATTTTCCAGTTTCCTGCGGATTCTGCTGGGAAACACATATGGATTTCTTGCGGATTTCAAATTGCCATGCAGCGCGCGCGTTTTAGGGTTTTATTGTTAAACGCTGTCGTTTGGTTGTTAGCGCGCATTTGGATTCAAAAATGTACATGGTTCGAGTCCGGCTGAGAGCATTTTCACATTGCCTTGTATTTTCTCACTATTTCCTTCATATTTGCCATGCTTGATCCATTTCATTTTTTATTTCTTCCATGAACTTCTAAAATTCATAATAAATTGAAAATTCATCCAAATGACCTCCAATTTTTTGCATTGTGATCCTTATCTTGTCTATTAATTTTTTATCATTAATTTCAAAATTGTGCTTGGCTGGATATTTTTTTGGTGCTAGAATGTTTGAGTACATGTCCATATTTGACCTTGCCTTGGTTATCATGTTGTGAAATGCTGGTCTTTAATCCAATGAATTTGAAATTTTGCATGCTATAACTAGACACATTGCTTGACATTTTGGTGTTGATTTGGTATTTTTATCACTTGTCATTTCTGTTTTATGGTCATGTTAAGTTGGTGTGACAATTCGTGTCACACCTTTGCGTGTCCAACTTGTATGATATGTTTGCCATGCCAAATGATATCCAATTGCCCTGATTTTTTGTGTGATGGATGTTATAGATGTTGTGATTGCTCATGAATTTTGTTGGAATTATTTGAATCATTTCTGATTTAATTGAGATTTTTCATTCTGGTTGGTCACATTTGAGCTTTAAAATTGCCTTGAACTTCAATTGATCATGAAATGCTTTTGGTTAATGATATTGATATGATACCTTTTGGAATGTGTCAAGATGTGATTGAAGTTGATTCATGTTAAATTTCATGTTCTGTTTTGAATGTTTGACCCTCTTTTGACCCTAGGCTTTGACCTAGTGGTTTGGACTCACTGTTTGGGTTGTGGATTTCAGGTTAAAGGCACATTGCCATGATTGGAGTGGCTCAATCATTTGAGTTGATTACTTGATTGATGTTGGCTAATATTGAGTTGTTTTGTAGGCTTTGAGAACAAGTTGCCTAATGGCTTGTGCCTTGCTCATTGTGGCCTAATGCTTTGTCTATCTGTGTACTATTGCCTGATGACTGTGGTCTGTTTATTTGAACTGTATACTGATTAGTTTAGATTTTTCACAGGTACCTAAGTTGCTTTGAGTTCTTTTGAACTTGCTTTTGCTTTGCTTGGTTGCTTAACCATTGAGGTATAACTCTCTGACTTCATGTAGTCTGGAAGACCTGTCCTGTTATGTGGGCAGGCACCTGTCTGAAGTCCTCCTTAAGAGGCAATGTTTGTGTTTGTTTATCTTTGTGCCTTGTACATTCAAAGACCTCCTAAGTGAAGAGGCATTGGCAGATACAAGGGATGTGCAATCCATCCCCTGCTATTCAGTTGTGTCATTCATCCTGCTCACACCATTGTGTTGATGCACTTTGAATAAGAACCCAAGATCATGTTGTGTCAGTCACTTGTGGAGAAGAGTTCCTACACTCTGAACTCCCACACTTTCATTTGTCTAAAGCTCTCCCAGGCCAGGGATAAGAGCTGTGAGGTTTTACCCTCACTTCCCATTTCATCTTCTTCAGCCTAACTCTCAATGTTAGGGTTAAGAGCTAACCACACCCTTTCCCAGTTGGCTTGTTTGTCGAGGTTGACATGACCCCTTGACTAAAGCCTAGCCTTGTGTGAGCCACTTGTTTGCATATAGTGTGTGTGCTTGCTTGTGTTTGCTATTGTGCTGTTAGGCTAGCTTGCTTCCTGTGCAAGTTAGGATAGAAACCTTAACATAGGGATCGTATGCATGACAACTTCTAGGCTCGAGTCGTAGTCTCCCTAGTAGTTTGTGTCTCCCTTTGTTTCTGGTTAGGCTAGAAGTTTTTCCCTGTGTAGGGGAACTACGTCGCCCTGATCCTCATGCCAGATGAGGTACGTAGGCAGGAGATGAGCAGATCTCTCCGGGCGCCCTTTTTGTTTTCAACCCCTTTGTGTGTGTTTGGAGTCTGACATAAGCCCATCGATTGGCAGTTGGTTTCCTGTGTCTTGTTTGCTGGTTGGAGTCTGACATAAGTCCAGCGATTGGCAGTTGGTTTCCTGTGTCTTGTTTGCTGGTTGGAGTCTGACATAAGTCCAGGGATTGGCAGTCGGTTTCCTGTGTGTGTGATTGTTGGTTCGGAGTATGATGTAAGTCCAGCGATTGGCATTCGGTTTCCATGTTTGCCCGTTTGTGTGGAGTCTGACGTAAGTCCAGCGATTAGCAGTCGGTTTCCTGTTTGTGTTTTGTTTGGCGTGCGTTAGCCGAGCTACGAGCGCTCTGATTCTTCTCCTGTCAAAGAAGATACGTATGCATAGGATGTGACATCCTAGCGAGCACGTTTCCCCCGTCCCGAACTACATCGACTCTGATGTCTGTGCCTGACAGACTACGTAGGCCCAGGATGCGATATCCTGCCGAGTCCCGTTTCTTTTGTCGTTCTGTGTTTCCTTCCAGCCTTGTGCAGTGTGTGAGCAGTTTTTAGCAACCTTTATCCTTTCTTTCTGAGCGTGGATCCCGTCGAGTACGACGGATGCGTAGGGGTGCTAATACCTTCCCTTCGCATAACCGACTCCCGATCCCATCTTTCTCTGGTCGTGAGACCATTCCTTTCCAGGTTTACTTCGAGCGTTTCCTTTCCCTCTTTGGGATAAATAACGCACGGTGGCGGCTCTGTTGTTTCTTTTTCCCGCCGGTTTTTCGCGTAATGCGACAGCTGGCGACTCTGCTGGGGATTGGAGAAGTTGACCTCTTGCTGGTCCATCTTCCCTAAGCGAGTCTCTCCTAGCGCTCTCTAGGATATGGTTTGGTTGCTTTTGCTGTTTCATTTGTTTATATTTGCATTTATGTTTGCATTCATCATTTTTTCATCTGTGCTGACTGGTTGTTTGTCTCTCTGTTGGGTGGGAGTTACAAGAGGTAAAAGGCCCAATACCCAGGATATGAGTGAACTCTAGGACACCTAGGAATAGAGTGATTCATGGGAAGCGGGTGATATTGCGCCACTTAGCGGAACATGATATCATGAGCAGTTCAGACCCTGATGGGGTATTATCGTTACATACTTCGGGTGTGTATATGATGATATTCTATGAAAGGGTTATTTATGCTGCGTTTCTCTCGACCTTGCCCTGGCCTAGATGACACCCGTGAGTGGGGAGGGAATGATCATTATTACAGGTACAGTTGGTGACTCGTTGGTGACTTGTTGGTGACTTGTGGTCCTGTTGGTGACTTGGTTCTACAGATTGGGTCTCAGATGACTTTGGGTCTCAGATGTTTTTGTGGTTCCGAGTTCAAGCCGAAGCTTTGATCCTGTGCTTCGAGATACACAGCCGGCCAGTCGTGTCTGCATCATTTGCATCATAGCATGTTTATTTTCAAAAAAAATAATGCAAAAAAAAAATGAAAAAAGAGAAAAGAGAAAAAGAAAAAAAAGCTAATCTCTGCATGCATATCATTTCTCAGGTTCATTCAGGAGTCTATTCACTGTGAGAGATGGCATCCGTTCCAGAGTTGAAGCGGAAGACTTGCTCCTACAGTTTTCACCGTGAGCCTTTGACGTCTCTGATAGAGTTGAGCAACTTGGTGACCAGCGGTAATCAGAAGGGGTTTGTTGATCAGTATGGGGATTTGTTGACACTGTTGAAGATGGTGGTAGATCCAGTGCCGTTGCAGACTCTTCTATAGTTCTATGACCCAGAGATCCGTTGTTTCACCTTCCAGGACTATCAGTTGGCGCCCACTCTTGAGGAGTACTCCATTCTGTTGAATGTCCCGATCCGGTATCAGGTTCCTTTCTTGGATATGCCTAAGGAGGTTGATTTCAGAGTTGTCTCCAGAGCTCTTCTTTTGGGTATCAAAGAAGTGAGTGATAATTGGAAGTTCAGTGGGGATGTTGTAGGGTTGCATTTGAAGTTCTTGTTGAGGATGGCTAGAGAAGAAGCTAAGAAAGGAAATTGGGAAGCTTTTCATGCTCAGTTGGCTATCATGATTTATGGGATTGTGTTATTCCCGAGTATGCCCAATTTTGTGGATTATGCTGCTATCACCATCTTCATTGGAGGAAACCCAGTTCCTACTTTGTTAGCTGATACTTACTACGCCATTCACAGTAGGCATGGTAAGGGTGGAGCTATCAGATGCTATCTCCCATTGTTGCTCAGATGGTTCTTGTCTCTTATGCCAGTCAGTGGACCTTTTGTGGATGCTCAGAGCACTCATAAGTGGACTCAGAGGATTATGTCTCTTACCTCTTATGATATCAGATGGCAATCTTACCGGATGGATGTGCGTAATGCCATCATGAGTTGTGGAGTGTTTCGTAATGTGCCACTCGTAGTAACTAAGGGTTGCATCAATTATAACCCAGTTCTTTCTCTTCGCCAGTTGGGGTTTGTCATGAATGGAAGACCACTTGATGCTGAGATAGCCGAGAGTGTGTACTTTGAGAAGCGAAGTGACCCTGCTAGATTGGAGCAAGTAGGAAGAGCTTGGAAGTCCATTGGTGTCAAGGATGGAGCTGTTCTGGGGAAGAAGTTTGCAGTTGCTATGCCTGACTATGTTGATTGGGTCAAGAAGAGAGTTGAGACCTTGTTGTTGCCCTATGATAGGATGGAGCCATTGCAAGAGCAACCACCTTTGATCCTTGCTGAGAGTGTACCTGCTGAGCAGTACAAGCAAGCCTTGATGGAGAATCGTCGGTTGAAGGAGAAGGAACAAGATACCCAGATGGAGCTTTACAAAGCCAAGGCTGACAAGTTGAACTTGGCTCATCAACTCAAAGGCATGCAGGGTGAAGATGCTAGCAGATTGAAGAGCAAGAAGAGATCCTATGAGGAGATGGAGGCACTGTTGAATGCAGAACACCGTGAGTGCTTGAGGTTGCAGAGAGCTGAAGCCAATTATCAGAAGAAGATAAGAGACTTGGAGAAGCAACTTAGGGACAAAGACATCCAACTGAAGAAAGAGGTAGATTTGAGACATGCATCAGAGAGTCAGCTTGGAGGAGAAGTTGTAGAGCTCAGAAGACAACTGAAGGAGAAGATCACTCCTCTACCAGAATGTTCAGAATGTGACCTGTTGATAGACCAGTGCCATTATCTGAAGACGCTCATTCCTGGAGGACATCTGTCCTAGCTTGTATCTGTTGTTTATGTTGAGAATCACCTCCAGGCTTGTTGGATGGGATTCATTGTTGTACTCTGATCAGTTGGATTTTTGTCTGAATATTGTTGTATGCTTTTGTTGCTCATGTCTATAGATGAGATTGTTGATGTTTCATCCTGTGCTCATTCTCTTGTGTATGTTGTTTCTGTGTTGTTCTTGCTGTAGGTTGCCATATCTTGAAAGATGAATTCGGCTTTTGAATGCCTGAGAAATGAACATATCATGTGCATCATACGCATCATAAGCATCATACACATATCATTTTGCATTACAGGTGTTCTTGCTCGAGACTTCTCACTCTGGTTCCTGTGTCAGGAAGGATAGCTGATCAACGTCCGCAATGCTACGCAACCAGACTGAATCAACAGAGGAACATGGACCAAGTTCAAGCAGAATTGGCTGAGATGAGGGCTAACATGGCCCAATTCATGACAATGATGCAAGGGGTCGTTCAAGGGCAAGAGGAGCTGCGTGCCTTAGCCCAGAGACAAGAAGTTGTACTCCCACCTCCTAGTCGTGCTTCACCAGTGGGTGCACCTGTGACCGATAATGCTGCTGTTATTGCTCCCGTCAATGATTATGCCGTGGGTGATGATTTGAGGGGTATTCAGATTAATGGACAGCCTCTTGCTGTAGAGACTGTTAATGCCAGAGCTACCTGGGCTCCCGTTCGACATCCTGCTCCGCTAGTTGACAGGAAGGAAGACATGTTCACGCTGCTCAGTGAAGATGATGAAGTTGTGGGAAGAACTGACGAACGAGATCGGAAAGTTGATGCACTAGCTGAGAAGATCAGAGCCATGGAGTGTCAGAACTCTTTGGGTTTTGATGTCACGAATATGGGGTTGGTGGAAGGGTTGAGAATCCCCTACAAATTCAAAGCACCTTCTTTTGATAAATACAATGGTACTTCTTGTCCTCGCACCCACGTGCAAGCTTACTACAGGAAGATCTCTGCCTATACAGATGACGAAAAAATGTGGATGTACTTCTTCCAGGATAGCTTGTCTGGAGCTTCCTTGGATTGGTATATCGAGCTGAAAAGAGAATCCATTCGTAGCTGGAGGGATCTGGGTGAAGCCTTCTTAAGGCAATACAAACATAATATGGACATGGCGCCGAGCCGGACTCAGTTGCAGAGTCTATGTCAAAAATCTGGTGAAAGCTTCAAGGAGTATGCCCAGAGGTGGCGTGAGTTGGCTGCAAGAGTACAACCCCCTATGCTGGAGAGGGAACTGACTTATATGTTTATCGGTACATTACAAGGTGTATTCATGGACCGGATGGGAAGTTGCCCATTCGGTAGCTTCTCTGATATTGTGATTTGTGGGGAAAGGACTGAGAGTTTGATTAAAGCTGGGAAGATTCAGGATGCTGGTTCCTCATCTTCAAAGAAGCCATTTGCCGGGGTACCCAGAAGAAGGGAGGGTGAAACCAACGCTGTGCAACACCGAAGGAATACAAACAGAGGTCAATATCGCCAGGTTGCTGCTGTAACCATTCCAGCACCTCAACCACGTCAACAGCAACAACAGAGAGTTCAACAACCGCCACAACAACAACAACAGCAACGTCCGTATCAGCCCAGACAGAGAATGCCGGATCGTCGTTTCGACCCGTTGCCAATGACCTATGCTGAACTGTTGCCTGAACTGCTCAGATTGGGGTTCGTGGAGTTGCGTACAATGGCTCCGTTGACAAAAATACCACCTGGGTATGATGCCAACGTGCGTTGTGATTTCCATTCTGGTGCTCCGGGGCATCACATTGAGAACTGTCGGGCTTTTCATCATAAGGTCCAGGACTTAATTGACGCCAAAACTATCAATTTTGCTCCTGTGCCCAATGTTGTGAGCAATCCTATGCCTCAGCATGGTGCGCATAGGGTGAACAATTTGGAAGACGGTGAAGCTGAAGTCTTGGTGGTCAGTGTTGATGAGTTTCAGACTCCGTTGGTTGTTGTGAAGGGTCGTCTGTTGAATGAGGGAGTATTCCCGGGCTGTGATCAAGACTGTTCAGTTTGTGAAGGTTCAAAGAATGGTTGTGTAAAGTTGAGGGCTGGTATTCAGAATCTGATCGATGAGGGCTGCTTACAGTTTGCTCGGGCTGTGAAAGAACGTGGGGTGGTGTCAACTGTCACCATTTATTTCAAACCGTTCGAGGGACGTGGCCAGAGAATTGTTAATGCGCCTGCAACTAGTGGTACTCCTGTTACCATTTCTGCTCCAGTAACCGTCAGTGCTCCCACTACCATCGTTGCTTCAGGAAGAAGGCCGGTTGAGAACAGTAAAGCAGTGTCGTGGAAGTATGATAACGCTTATCGCAACAACAGAAGAGCTGAAAGTCAGACAAGGCCAGTGAATCAGTCTCCGGTGACTATTGGTGTGCCTAATAGAACTCCTGTGATTGCAAGTCCAGTTGTGGACAATGTTGGAGGACCAGGCGGTTTCACAAGGAGTGGTCGTCTGTTCGCACCACAACCGTTGAGAGATAACAATGCTGAGGCTCTCGCCAAGGCTAAGGGTAAACAAGCCGCAGTTGATGAGGAACCTGCTCAGAAAGAAGTGCCTGAGGGCTCGTTTGAGAAAGATGTGGAGGAGTTTATGAAGATTATAAAGAAGAGTGACTACAAGATTGTAGATCAGCTGAATCAAACTCCGTCCAGAATTTCTATACTCTCATTGCTGCTATGCTCTGAGGCACACCGTAATGCCTTGTTGAAAATGCTGAATCTGGCTAACGTGCCTCAAGAGATCTCTGTCAATCAGCTGGAGGGTGTCATTGCTAATGTCAGTACCAGGCATGGTTTGGGGTTTACAGACTTGGATTTGACGCCTGAAGGTCGCAACCATAACAAGGCCCTGCATATTACTATGGAGTGCAAAGGCGCAGTATTGTCTCATGTGTTGGTGGATACTGGCTCGTCTTTGAATGTGCTGCCTAAGAAGATCCTGAGCAAGATTGATGTTGAAGGGGTTGTCCTTACTCCGAGTGATCTAATTGTTCGTGCATTTGATGGATCCAAACGGTCTGTTTTTGGTGAAGTCACATTGCCGGTTAAGATTGGCCCGGAGGTGTTTGATATTGTCTTCTAT
Organism: Lathyrus oleraceus; assembly: GCF_024323335.1. NCBI lineage: Eukaryota > Viridiplantae > Streptophyta > Magnoliopsida > Fabales > Fabaceae > Lathyrus > Lathyrus oleraceus. Next base: position 65,680,505 of record NC_066585.1, read on the forward strand.
GTGATGGATATTCAGCCAGCATATAGTTGTTTATTGGGGCGTCCCTGGATTCACACAGTTGGGGCAGTTTCGTCAACTCTCCATCAGAAGCTGAAGTATGTCTAGAACGGTCAGATTGTGACTGTGTGTGGTGAAGAAGATATTCTGGTGAGTCATCTATCCTCTTTCAAGTATGTAGAGGTGGATGGCGAGATCCATGAAACGTTATGCCAGGCATTCGAGACCGTTGCTCTTGAGAGGGTGGCTTTCGTTGAGCAGAAGAAGCCAAGCGCCTCAATTTCATCGTACAAGCAAGCTGTGGAGGTTGTCAACTCTGGTAATGCAGAAGGCTGGGGCAAGATGGTGGATTTTCCTGTCAAGGAAGGCAAGTTCGGCATTGGTTATCAACCTCTGCAGGTAGAGAAGATTGAGCAGAAAGGGCCGAGTACCTTTACCAGCGCTGGGCTGATGAATCACAGTGATGTTGCAGCCAGTAGTGAAGACGGTGACAGTGATTGTGATCTAGACAACTGGGTTCGCCCGTGTGCACCAGGGGAGTCGATCAATAACTGGACAGCAGAAGATGTGGTCCAAGTTACTCTTCAAACAGAGTAATTTTCTTTTGTTTTTCATTTTGCACAAAACCCTACGTTCTGCCCAAGGCGTAGTGGTTCATTGTAGGGCCTCACCATGTTTTCAATGATATCATTAATAAAGGACGTTTTGCAAACAATTTTGTGATCCATGTCTTTCTGTTTTTTTTCTTTCAAAAAAATAAAAATGGCAATGTTTTTGTTTTCTGTGACTTTCTTGAACTCTTTTTTCTAAAATAAAACATTAAACATGCAGAATCGATCTTACGGAATCCACTATGAACAGTTCTGTTATGGCTCAGTATGATTTAAATAATCCCATCTACCAAGCTGAAGAGGAGAGTGAGGAAGACTGTGAACTCCCTAAAGAATTGGTCAGATTGTTGAAGCAAGAGGAAAGGGTCATCCAACCTCATCAAGAGGAGTTGGAAATTATTAATCTTGGTACCGAGGACGCCAGAAAAGAGATTGAGATCGGGGCTGCTTTGAAGGAAGATGTCAAGAGAAGGTTGATTGAGATGCTGAGAGAATATATGGAGATATTCGCCTGGTCGTATCAAGATATGCCTGGGTTGGATACCGATATTGTGGTGCATAGGCTACCTCTCAGAGAAGATTGTCCTTCAGTCAAGCAGAAGCTTCGGAGAACTAGTCCTGATATGGCTGTTAAGATCAAGGAAGAGGTTCAGAAGCAGTTGGATGCGGGTTTTCTGTCAGTGACTACTTATCCCCCGTGGGTGGCCAACATTGTTCCCGTGCCGAAGAAGGACGGCAAAGTCAGAATGTGTGTCGATTACCGGGATTTGAATAGAGCGAGTTCGAAGGATGATTTCCCATTACCACACATTGATGTATTGGTTGATAATACGGCTCAATCCGTGGTTTTCTCTTTCATGGATGGTTTCTCTGGTTATAATCAGATTAAGATGGCGCCAGAGGACATGGAAAAGACGACATTCATTACACCTTGGGGCACGTTCTGCTATAAGGTGATGCCATTTGGGCTGAAGAATGCCGGTGCTACCTATCAGAGGGCTATGACGACTCTCTTTCATGACATGATGCACAAAGAGATTGAAGTGTACGTGGATGATATGATTGCGAAGTCGCAGACAGAAGAGGAGCACCTGGTCAATTTGCAGAAGTTGTTTGATCGGCTGAGAAAGTTCAAACTGAGGCTGAATCCGAACAAGTGTACGTTTGGAGTGAGATCCGGGAAGCTGTTAGGCTTCATTGTCAGTGAGAAGGGGATTGAGGTTGATCCAGCAAAAGTCAAAGCTATTCAAGAAATGCCTGAACCAAAAACAGAAAAGCAGGTTCGTGGGTTTTTAGGGAGATTGAACTACATTGCACGGTTTGTATCTCACCTAACTGCCACGTGTGAACCGATTTTCAAATTGCTAAGAAAGAATCAAGCAATCAGGTGGAATGATGACTGTCAGAAAGCTTTTGACAAGATAAAAGAGTATTTACAGAAACCTCCAATCCTTATACCTCCAGTTCCAGGGAGACCTCTGATAATGTACCTGTCAGTGACTGAGAACTCGATGGGGTGTGTATTGGGACAGCATGACGAGTCTGGTCAAAAAGAGCATGCCATATACTACCTTAGCAAAAAGTTTACCGACTGTGAAATCAAATATTCACAGCTTGAGAAAACTTGATGTGCTTTGGCCTGGGCTGCTCGCCGACTGAGGCAGTATATGTTGAACCATACTACCTTATTGATTTCTAAGATGGATCCCGTGAAGTACATCTTTGAAAAGCCGACTCTCACCGGACGTGTTGCCCGTTGGCAGATGATTCTAACAGAATATGATCTTCAGTACACGTCGCAGAAGGCCATCAAAGGTAGTATTCTGTCAGACTACCTCGCCGAGCAACCGATTGATGATTATCAGCCGATGATGTTTGAATTCCCTGATGAAGACATCATGTATATTAAGATGAAAGATTGTGAAGAGCCTCTTGTCGAGGAAGGACCGGATCCTGATGACAAGTGGACATTGATGTTTGATGGGGCTGTGAATATGAATGGCAACGGTGTTGGGGCTGTGCTTATCAATCCTAAAGGGGCTCATATACCTTTTTCTGCCAGATTGACTTTCGACGTGACCAACAATGAGGCTGAGTATGAGGCTTGCATCATGGGGATAGAAGAAGCCATCGATCTGAGGATCAAAACTCTCGACATTTATGGAGATTCCGCTCTAGTGATTAACCAGGTCAATGGAGATTAGAATACCAATCAGCTGCATTTGATTCCTTACAGAGATTACACCAGAAGAATACTGACGTTCTTCAAGAAGGTGAAGCTGTATCATGTTCCCCGGGACGAGAATCAGATGGCTGATGCCTTGGCTACTTTGTCTTCTATGATCAAAGTTCATTGGTGGAATCATGTGCCACATGTTGCGGTGAATCGACTCGAGAGACCTGCGTATGTGTTTGCAGCCGAGTCTGTTGTTGAGGAGAAGCCGTGGTACTATGATATCAAGAACTTCCTCAAGAGCCAGGAGTATCCTGAAGGTGCGTCGAAGAATGATAAGAAAACCCTGAGAAGGCTAGCTGGAAGCTTTTATTTGAATCAGGATGACGTGTTGTACAAGAGGAACTTTGACATGGTTCTGCTCAGATGCGTGGATAGACACGAAGCAGACATGTTGATGCAAGAAGTGCATGAAGGATCTTTTGGTACCCATGCTGGTGGTCATGCAATGTCTAAGAAATTATTGAGAGCCGGTTATTACTGGATGACTATGGAATCCGATTGTTTCAAGTACGCTCGGAAGTGCCATAAGTGTCAAATTTATGCTGATAAGGTGCATGTACCACCAAGCCCTCTGAATGTCATGAACTCGCCTTGGCCGTTCGCGATGTGGGGCATTGATATGATTGGGAAGATTGAGCCTACTGCTTCTAATGGACATCGCTTCATCCTGGTTGCGATTGATTACTTCACCAAGTGGGTGGAAGCAGCTTCCTATGCTAACGTTACCAAACAAGTGGTTGCCCGATTCATTAAAAAGGAGATTATCTGTCGTTATGGGGTTCCTGAGAGAATCATTACTGATAATGGTTCGAATCTCAATAACAAGATGATGAAAGAGCTTTGTAGAGATTTCAAGATTGAACATCACAATTCTTCTCCTTACAGACCGAAGATGAATGGTGCTGTAGAGGCGGCAAACAAGAACATTAAGAAGATTGTGCAGAAGATGGTCGTGACGTACAAGGATTGGCATGAGATGCTGCCTTTCGCTTTGCATGGGTACCGTACTTCAGTACGTACGTCGACCGGGGCAACCCCTTACTCCCTTGTGTATGGTATGGAAGCTGTCATACCTGTCGAAGTGGAGATTCCTTCGCTGAGAGTCTTGTTGGATGTCAAGCTTTACGAAGCTGAGTGGATTCGAACAAGGTTTAACGAGTTGAGCCTTATTGAAGAAAGACGGTTAGCAGCTGTGTGCCATGGGCAGTTGTATCAGAGAAGGATGAAGAGAGCCTTTGATCAGAAAGTGCATCCTCGAAGCTATCAGATCGGTGATCTAGTTTTGAAGAGGATCCTTCCTTCCGGTACAGATAACAGGGGCAAGTGGACTCCTAATTATGAAGGTCCATATGTTGTTAAGAAGGTTTTCTCTGGTGGAGCCTTGATGCTTACAACTATGGATGGTGAAGATTTTCCGTCCCCTGTTAACTCAGATGTAGTCAAAAAATACTTCGCATAAATTGACCCGCTGGACAAAAAGAATAAAAGAGTCCAGGCAAAAAAGGGCATCCCGGCGAACCAAAAAAAGAAAAAAAGAAAAGGTTCGGGCAAAAGTTAGGGATAAAAAATGAAAAGAATTCGTACACCCAGTAAGTCGAAAACCCGCAAGGGCGGCTTAGGCAAAAATGGGTATCCTGGTGGATTGAAAACCCGAAAGGGAGATCCAGGCAAAAGAGGGATTAAAGAGAAGACTACAGTCTGAGTTATCTGTACTTCATCGCACTTCATCGTCTACCATCTCGAAGGATAGGATCGGTCCAGTCATTCTTCTCAGAAAGCAAGGAATTCGGGAGAAAACTGATGATCTGTGAGTTATAACAGAATTGGGAAATAGTGGATGCCGTGTTCACATTGCCATTAGGATAGATTTTTTCCTTTTGTGCGCAATTACCTCTTTCTAGGAATTGCTTCCCGATGTATTCGCCTTTTCAGGCCCATTTTCAATCAATAAAGGTCGTTATTCAGATAAATTGCTCTCTTGTTTTTATTTTACTGTTTTGTTTGCAAAAACGTCCGAATTTTTAATAAACATTGCATATAAAAACGTGAAGGCTAGACAATAACGTGCAGAAAGATAAAATATTTGAAAATCATTTTGAATGTCGAGTACACTTGGGTGTATCTTGTCCATGCAGCCCCCTGGGGCATGTTTGTCTTGTTTGCAGGTCGTTCCCTTTCGTTCCTGGCTGAAGCAGATAAGCCACGGTTGTTCAGGGATGTGTCAACACTGTCCAGTGGTGTGAGAGGGGCTTTCCCCAGCAGTTGAAGCAGGTTCAGGACTTGGCTTCCCAGCATAGTCAAGATCGGGGATTCCCCAAGCAAGTCGGAAGGCTATCAGAACTATTGTTATCCCCTGCAGAGGTGTCAGTGGAGTATTTTATTCCCCAGCAGGTCTAAGGTTAGTTTTAACTCCCCAGCAGGCCTGGAAGCGGGTGTATCTCCAGCCAGTTTGAGATTGTTAGTCCCCACCGAGTTGGAAGGTTGCTATCCCCAGCGGAGGTGTCAGTGGAGTATTTTATTCCCTAGCAGTCTGGTTTGAAGTACTGCTATCCCCAGTGTGGTCGTGAATGCTTTTCTACGGCAGGGTTTGTGGATGTCTATCCCCAGCGTGGTCGGGTATATTATTTCCCCCAACAGAGTTATGCATTTCCCCATCAGGGTGTGGAATGTTTTCCCCTAGTGGATCTCCCTAGCAGAGGGTTCGTGTTGATGGTTTTCCCCAGCAGGTTCCCCGAGTGGATCAGGTTCGGCGAAAATTGTCTCCAGTAGAGTTTATCCTACCTGTGGATTGGCTGTTCTCCCCAGTAAAGTCGCATTGGTTGTTTCCCTAGCGGAGTCCCCGAGTGGATTGGGTCCAGTGAAGGTTGTCCCCGGTGGGATCTATCTTGTCTCCAGCAGCAATGCTATTCCCCAGTATGAGTGAGAAGTTGGTGTTTTTTCCCTGCAGAGCATATTCCTCAGACGATTATCTCCCCACAGAGTTGGAGAATCATTAAATTTGTGTGCTCGGCAGAGCAATTCAGTTGCTCCCCAGTAGGAGTTTTCTATCATTTGCATTTTGCATGTAGTAATCATTGCATCCTCAAATCGCGTAGCATTCCTATTTAATATGGAGCATTACGCCATAGAAAAATTCAAACATATGCATTCATGTGTTAAACCTAATCAGACCATATCCCCGGCAGAGGCGGATCGTTGTTCAACACTTGTGTGGCACATTTGCTACAGTTGCTCCTGACAGCATTCAGGATTGATAACTCCCTAGAGAGGTTTATTTCCTCACTCGTCCGTAAAAGGAAAGCTTGATTCTCCCCAGTGAGATCCCCAACAAGTGTTTAGCCTTGCCTTGACGTGTTGAAGATGTCATTCCTGTGATACCGGTAAGTGTCATGTTTGCACCCGTGTGTGTTCTTTTTGGTGTCGATAAACACCATTGTTCGGTGTCGGTAAACATCGAGTCCCATTCCAGTCATCGGTAAATGTCTGGTCGTCCCTTTATTGATGTCAGTAAACATCATATTTCGATGTGCGTAACATCTATCCTTTCCCATTCATCCGTTGATGTTTGGTCACCTCTCCGTTGGTGTCGATAAACGTTGAGTTTTTCCCGATCGTCCGTTGACGTTTGGTTGTATTGGCTTTTTCCCCAATAGATTCACCTCTCCGTTGGTGTCGATAAACGTTGAGTTTTTCCTATTCGTCCGTTGACGTATAGTTGTATCTCCCTTCCCCAGGTCATTCGTTGATGTCTGGTCACCTCTCCGTTGGTGTCGATAAACGTTGAGTTTTTCCCAGTTGTCCGTTGACATCTGGTTGTATATTTTTCCCAGTCATCGGAATGTCTGGTCATCTTTCTTTGATGTCGGTAAACATCATCTTTCGATGTCGGTAAATGTCGAGTATTTTCCCCAGCCATCGGTCTGGTTGTTCCCTAGCCAGAACTCCCCAGTAGAGTCGTCGGTAAACGTCCTATCTGGTTTCCGGTTGCAAATACCTTTTTCCTTCCCCGGTGAAGTGTTCACCTCTCCGTTGGTGTCGATAAACGTTGAGTTTTTCCCATTCGTCCGTTGACGTTTGGTTGTATCTCTCTCTTTCCCCAGTTCATCCGTTGATGTCTGGTCACCTCTCCGTTGGTGTCGATAAACGTCGAGCTTCTCCCGTTCGTCCGTTGACGTCTGGTCGAGTCTTCTCAGTCATTCGTTAATGTCTGGTCACCTCTCCGTTGGTGTCGATAAACGTTGAGTTTTTCCTATTCGTTCGTTGACGTCTAGTTGTACCTTTCCCATTCATCCGTCGATGTCTGGTCACCTCTCCGTTGGTGTCGATAAACGTCGAGCTTCTCCCGTTTGTCCGTTGACGTCGGGTCGAGTCCCTTCCCATTCATCCGTTGATGTCTGGTCACCTCTCCGTTGGTGTCGATAAACGTTGAGTTTTTCCTATTCGTCCGTTGACGTCTAGTTGTACCTTTCCCATTCATCCGTCGATGTCTGGTCACCTCTCCGTTGGTGTCGATAAACGTCGAGCTTCTCCCGTTCGTCCGTTGACGTCTGGTCGAGTCTTCTCAGTCATTCGTTAATGTTTGGTCACCTCTCCGTTGGTGTCGATAAACGTTGAGTTTCTCCCATTCGTCCGTTGACGTCTGGCTGTATCTTTCCTTTGATAAAAATCAAAATCCCCAGTAGAGTCGTCGGTAAACGTCTGGTCTGGTTACTGTTGCAAGCATTTTGTTCATATCCAGCAAAGTGCAAATTTCTACGGTTCTTCGGTATTCAATCCCTATTTACCTTGAAGCTCTGACAGCCGTTGCTATCATCCGTTCAGGTTCCCAGTTGATTAAATAGGGGCAGCTGTAGCACCTCAAATTTTCACTTCCCATTTGTATATACATTTTCATTTTAGGTCATTAACATTGCATTGTCATTGCATAGTCCTCTACATGTCATCAGTCAGACTGGTTAGGAGATTCAGTTGTGCAAGGCAACAAGAGCATTCTCCATGAGATCAAAGCCCTAGGGTTGGTACAAGGAGTTCACATGACCCAAGGATCATTTTGAAGTGGTTTGGCCAAGAATTGAAGGCTCAGAATTCATCAGTCCATGTACAAATCATCTGAGGCCCATAAAAGTCAACAGAAGTCAACTGCACAGTCAACTATGGATTTGGAGGTGGGAAATGGTCAGAGATGCCTCATTCATGTTCAAACAAGTCTCATTTGACATTTCAAACATCAACATTGAAGGATTTGAAGCCAGATCAAGACTTTCCAAAAATAGGAAGTGACCTGTAATTTGAACTTTCCAAAAATGGAAAGGTCTTGGACTAACTTCAACTCAAGATTACATCATCAAGAAAGCTTCAAATGAGATTTTGTCCAACATGAAAGTTGAGGATATTTCTCTCCCATTTCCAAAAAGTCCAAGATCAAGAATTTCTCATGTGTGGTTGAGGAGATATGGTCCAATCATGACAAAGTGTGGTTTAAACTTCAAATGAGCATAACTTTCAAACCAAAACTCCAATTTGAGTGGTTCTTTTTGCATATTGATCCTTGTAACATGTTGTCATACGGTGAACTGGACTTTATTTGGATTTGTAATCGCAATGTCGCGGTTAGCAAGAGTCGCCACCGACTTTTCTTTTATCCCATAAGGAAAAGGTGGAAAAGAACAGGAAAGACCTTAATTTTAAATTCTTAGGTTCGGGAGGTACTTTATACAAAGGGAAGGGTTTAGCACCCTTTGTATCCATGGTTATCCATGGGCTCTTAATTGCTCAATCATTTATGTTTTTGAAAAAGGTGGTTGAGAAATATGTGAAAAATGTTTTGAAAATGAGAATTTAACTTTGTAATGATTCTTGTATGAATGTATACAAAGTGGTTATCTCGTTTAGTTTTTCGAAAGTAGTTTAGAAAAATATAACTTGGCAATGATCCTAGTACGGATGTATGCTAAGTGGTGATTTTCCAAAAGATGTTTGAAAGGGGTGAGGTGCGAAAAGCGTTTTTGTTATGAATGAGCAATTAAGGTTATACCTGTCCGAGGTCTTTCCGGGCATTTCCTATCCTTATGAGGGTAGAACTGTCCTTACTATTGAGAAGTAAGTAGTTTTATCCTTGGGATGTTGGAGGGTCATCGTAGGGTCATCGTCTGGTCATTGAAGGCAACAGTTGTGAGGATACCTTAGCATTCGAAGGGACTATCATCATTTAACCATAGGCTACACCGAAGGGTCATCGAGGGACAAAATCGTGTTTTCGAAGGCAACGTCCGAGGGACTATGATGATTTTACCGAAGGGTCTTTGCTAAGGATATCCCCATATTCGCGGGACATGACCGTAATATTGTAATCGTGGGGTAATAAAGAGAGGTCCGATATCATTTATTTAAAGTCCATGTTTTAAGTTCATTAGGTAATTATGGTGATACCGCATTAAATCGATACATTAAAATCAACACATTAAGGATTACATTAAAATTAATTAGGCAATCAATATGAATCTTCACATTAAAGTGAAATAATGTAGAGTCCCTCTCCATGAAGGCTTCCCATGCATAAAGCAGAGTACCTAGCCGGTTAGTTCTTCGGAAGTATGCTAGCCCTTACACCATGAACACACAGATTAAAGCATCGAGGTCAAAAACAATTGGAAATTTGCACCATAAAATGAATATCACAGCCAGGAATTTAAACCAAATAATGCAGAATCATGATTAGGTAAATATAAAACGGGCAACAAAGGACAAAGCAGCCCCTGTCCCGTTCGCTTCTGCTTCGCCTAGCGAAGGCTCAGCGAAGGCTCGCTGCGGGCTCGCCTAGCGATGGGCTAGCGAGCGGCCACGGGTTGGAAATTATGACCTCAATCTGCAGCATGGCTTATGGCCTCTAACACATAATTATATGGTTCAGTTTCACATTATTCAAGCACATTTAAATTCTCATGCAAAACTTCAAAATATTTATGAATTCAAATATAATATCCGTCACAAAATTAAGAACATGAAGTGGTACCATATGCCAAATGAGAGTACAAAACGATATCACATGCAGATTAAGACACTAAAGCGGTACCACATGCAAAATAAGAACACAAAGTGATAATCCTATGCCGATTAAGAATCCTAAAGCAATATCATATGCCAATTAAGAACTAAAGCGGTAATAGTGATACAAACCTGTTTGCAAATCGAGTTGCAACCTTGAATTGGCGAGCCGGATTGAGTTGGGCGGCGGTAGCTTCGGAACGGGTAAGCGGCCTTCAGGGTTTCCGCCTTCTGAACTCTTTGGATCAGCAGGGTTTCTGTGTTTCTCCCTCTGGATGCGTGTTTCCGTCCGTCTTCGTCCGTCTCTGTGTGTTTTTTTCGTGGCAGAGGAGCAGGTATTTATAGTAGTGGCAATGGTGACCTAATGGGCTTAAAATGAGGTCCAAAATTTCCAATTCTCGCAAGCTTCGCTAGGCGAAGGAATTGCTCGCCTAGCGAGCAAGCTAGGTTTGGGCTTTTTCTGGACCTGATGCTTCGCTGGGCGAGTAGCATGCTGAGATATTCGCTAGGCGAAGGAGCTGCTCGCCTAGCGAGCCAGCTATTTTGGGCCGCCTGTGGATTGGGCCTGTTGTGAGTGGGCTTTTGTCCATTTGTCATCAGTGCCTTGCAGAACAAGTCAGAGGGTCTTGGAAAATGCTTTGTAACACCAATGGGCAAATTTTGGGGTATGACAGCTGCCCCTGTTCAATATTCTCGAACCGAGAGAGTAGAATGGCATGTGCCGTTCGTGGTCTGGAGGTGAAAGATTATTGAACACTAGAATGCCCCGAAAATTTGCGCTTATCCATCAGTCTTGACGGAGATGGGCTTAAAGATGCCATCCAAGAAACTTGCTGAGGAGATTTCCAGATAGTGTCGTACGTTAGACGATATCTAGAGACATGGGTGTCACACCGGGTCATACATCAGACCGTATAGTGAGTCATCCGTTACGCCTTCGACTTCGCTGGGGAGTCAGAGTATGCTACATACTGCTGGGGATAAGGGATCAGAATGGATCGTTTGTTAGACCGTGTCTGAATACCGGATTGAGCTGTTCATTAGGCGGATGACTTTGCTGGGGATGAAAGATCCGAATGGATCGTACTCTAGATCGCATCTGGGTTGCAGAATGGGCCGTCCGTTAGGCTGAATCTGCTGAAAAGGGAGTAGTCGTGTACCAGACCACCATTCAGAAATGTACCTGTCCGAAGGTAGCATCTGAGAAAGGGGGTAGCCGTATACTAGACCACCATTCAGGAATGTACCTGTCCGAAGGTAGCACCTGAGAAAGGGAGTAGCCGTATACTAAACTACCATTCAGGAATGTACCTGTCCGAAGGTAGCACCTGAGAAAGGGAGTAGCCGTATACTAGACGGCTATTCAGGAATGTACCTGTCCGAAGGTAGCACCTGAGAAAGGGAGTAGCCGTATACTAGACGGCCATTCAGGAATGTACCTGTCCGAAGGTAGCACCTGAGAAAGGGAGTAGCCGTATACTAGACTACCATTCTGGAATGTACCTGTCCGAAGGTAGCACCTGAGAAAGGGAGTAGCCATATACTAGACTACCATTCAGGAATGTACCTGTCCGAAGGTAGCACCTGAGAAAGGGAGTAGCCATATACTAGACTACCATTCAGGAATGTACCTGTCCGAAGGTAGCACCTGAGAAAGGGAGTAGCCGTATACTAGACTACCATTCAGGAATGTACCTGTCCGAAGGTAGCACCTGAGAAAGGGAGGTTTAACTTGGTCGTACATTAAACCATACTTGAGTTGCTGATGATCAGAATGGATCGTACGTTAGATCGTATCTGAGCTGGAGGTCCAAATGGGTCGTACGTTAGACCGTATTGGAGTTGATGAGCGTGAGCCGTACGTTAGGCTGTATCTGAGGATTTGAGTATCCAAATGGGTCGTATGTTAGACCGTATAGGAGTTGTTGAGAGTCATGTGTTGGACTGAATCAGAATGAACCGTACGTTAGGCTGTATCTGATAATATTTGCAGAGAATATCTGGGGTGGGCTTAGAGATGCCACCATTAGGAGGATGTCAGAATGAATGTTGACACGGAGTATATCTGAGAGCTGTAGTTGAATCCTGAATGTAATTGATACAGATGTCCGTCTGAATGGACTTTTGTGTTGATTGTATCAAGAGGATACTTAACCTGAAAAATGAAGTTAGTTTCATGCAATGTCATGATGCATGAGATGTTTTATGCCTGCGAACCTGGTATGCAGGTGTATGCATGTATATATTATGAAATGATGTAAAGTGTATGATGCGGAATGAAGTAAATGTGAGCGTTGGATGCAGGTATGTAGTATGAAATGATGTAATGAATGCACTAGGCGTCTGAAGCATTCTTCCAGGGGACACTACTGGGGAGATAAATCTCAGTCTGCTGGTCAGAGGCATTGGTGTTGATGGCCCTTCCTTAGCTGGGGATTTGGGTTCTGTCTGACGATGAAACCACTCCACAGAGCCTGGCTGGGGTTAGAAGAGATGACCTGTCTGTCGGGTGATGCCAATTTCTTCTGGGGAATAACTGGCTTAGCCGGGGAATAGAATTAGCAACGGACTCCTGGGGGAAGCGCGATTAGACCTTCTCCTCGATCCTGAAGTCGTGTAGTAATTGCTATTGCTGTTTTAGGCATGCATTTTTGTAAACATTGGTCATATTCAAGTGCATACATCAATTCAAATTAAACCGATGGACGTTTACGCAAACAAAACAGAAAAGTAAAAACTAAAAGCATCTTTTTGGAAATGAAATTGTATTGATTTTGAAAGAGGGCCTATAAATAGGCAATTCGTGTACAAGGAGACAGAAATCCTAGTAAGAGGAAATTGTCAAGACAACGAAAAGAAAGCTATGCAGAATAAGTCCTATTGATTTTGATTCCACTACTGTCATTATGTCTTCAAGCATCTCATCTCCTGCTGTCGGATAGAAGTGATTGGCTTGATCGGTCCCTGGAATTTGGTTGAAGTTGACAGAGAACGGGACATAGTCATACGCTTTAATCCCTAATTTTTGCCTGGACCGCCTTTTCAGGTTTTCAGTCCACCGGGATACCCCTTTTTGCCCAAGCCGCCTTTTCAGGTTTTCGACTTGCCGGGTATACATTTGTATACGTTTATCCCTAATTTTTGCCCGAACCCTTTTGGTTCGCCGGGATGCCCTTACTTTTGCCTAGGTACGTCGACCTAGCGGGTCTCTTTTATGCGTAGTATTTTTTAACTATGTCCGCGTTCACAGGATGCGGGAAATCTTCGCCATCCATTGTAGCAAGTATCATGGCTCCACCAGAGAATACCTTCTTAACCACAAATGGCCCTTCGTATGTGGGAGTCCACTTGCCTCTGGGGTCACCTTGTGGTAGAATGATACGCTTGATAACTAAGTCGCCTACCTGATATACCTGTCTCTTGACTCTTTTGTTGAATGCTTGGGTCATGCGCTTCTGATATATCTGCCCGTGACAAACAGCCGCAAGTCTCTTCTCATCAATCAAGTTTATTTGGTCGAGTCGAGTCTGAATCCATTCATTTTCGTCTAATCCCGCCTCTTTCACGATTCTTAGAGAGGGAATCTGAACTTCCACTGGTAAAACGGCTTCCATTCCATAGATTAAAGAGAAAGGGGTTGCCCCTGTCGAAGTGCGGTAACCATGAAGAGCAAGAGGTAACATCTCATGCCAGTCTTTGTACGTCACCGTCATTTTTTGTATGATCTTTTTGATGTTCTTATTAGCAGCTTTCACGGTGCCGTTCATCTTTGGCCGATACGGAGAAGAGTTATGGTGTTTTATTTTGAACCGTGTGTAGAGTTCAATTTAGTACCATTATCAGTGATAACTCGCTCAGGAGACAGCAGGTTTCTCAGATGTATATTTGATAGAATCCATCTTAGAAATCAATAAAGTGGTATGATTCAACATATACTGTCTTAGTCGGCGAGCAGCCTAGGCCAAAGCGTAGCAAGCTTTCTCGAGCTGTGAGTATCTTGTTTCACAGTCGGTACCTTTTGCTAAGGCAGTGTATAACATGCTCTTTTCGACCAGACTCGTCATGTTGCCCCAGCACACCTTATTGAATTTTCTAACACGGCCAAATACATGATTAGAGGTCTTCCTTCAACTGGCAGCATCAGAATTGGAGGTTCTTGGAGATACTTCTTGATTTTGTCGTTCATCATTCCGTACCATCTCTTGATTTTTTCTCAGTAATTTGAAGATGGGTTTGCAAGTAACAGTCAAGTGCGGGATGAATCGGGCAATGTAATTCGAGTGCCCCCAAGAAACCTCTGACTTCTTTCTTGTCTACCTCAGTACCCAGATTTACAATTTCGAGGGATTCTTCATGCGGCTGTATGGTCTTTTCTTCTTGTAGTAACAGTCTGACAAGTTCTCCAGGGACTTTACAATCTTCCTCGCTTCCACCCTCGGCTTGGCAGATCGGATTTTCAAAGTCATAATGAACAATAGTAGAACTATTATCCACAGGATCCAGAGTGAATATGGATACGCGATTTGTTACGTGAGTGTGTGCAAGAAAACATAGCTTGTTTGAAAAATGACAGGAAAGATAAAGAGCGCAATATTTGAATGCAAAGAGTCCATTGATTTATTGAATATGAATATGCTTATGAAAATGACAAACCCTTAAAATTAGCTATTATGCCCCAGGTATAGACACAATGCTTTGAACCACAAAAATAGCAATAACAATCACTCCTGACTAAAGGAAATCGGGATAGTGTCTCCAGCCTTCCAATTACTGAGTCCGTCACCAATTGTTGGGAAAATCCAGCTATCCAAGTCATGATCGTTATCAGTATCTTCCACAGCATTGACAGTCGCGTCTTGATTAGGCAGAGGGGCAGTGATGCCATTAGGAGTCTCCGGAGGATCAAAGGTAGTCGCCTGTATCTTCCCACTTCGAATGCCACTTTCAACATGTTCACCTGTTAATATAAGTTCAGTGAAACCCAATGAGGAGCTCCTCAATAGATGGCTGTAGAATGGGCCAGTCAGTGTGCTCATGAACATGTCCACCAATTCTCGATCGGTCATAGGGGGTTTGACTCTGCCAGCCAAATCTCTCCATTTTTGAGCATATTCTTTGAAGCTTTCTTTAGATCCCATAACCATATTCTGCAACTGTAGCCGAGTAGGCGCTAATTCAGAATTGTACTGGTACTGCTTATAGAAAGCTGTTGCTAAATCAGTCCAGGTGCGGATGTCAGAGCCCTCGAGCTGATAGTACCATTCCAACTGTGTGCCAGACAGACTCTCTTGGAAGAAATGGATCCAGAGCTTCTTATTAGCGGTGTGCGGCTGAATCTTTCTCACGTAAGCTCTCAGATGCATCTGAGGACAAGATGCCCCATCATACTGAGTGAAAGCGGGGACCTTGAATTTGCGAGGAATGGTCACATCAGAGACCAGGCCTAAACTTTCGAAATCCAGACCAGGTGTCTGCTGACCCTCCATGGCTAGCATGCGTTCTTCCAGCAGTTTGTACTTATCATCCCTTGGAGAATACTGTTCATTTTCATACTCTTCATCAACATCCTCAGGGTTAGAGAAATCGACATTCTCCTCCTCTGAATCATTTTCCTCTCCCTCTTCTGGGCCATTCGGGATTCCAAATTTGATTCCCGTAGCCTGTCCTTTACGCCTTCTGCCCGGGTTAATGAAGCTCACAGCTTTCTTGTCCTTCTTCTTTTCAGTCAAAAGGGCCTTCAATTCCTCCTGCCCCTTGGATAAACTTAACATCATCTCCTTGAACTGAGCATTTTAAGTCTGGAGATCTTTGACAGTCTGTTCGAGATCCATTTTTCTGTTCAAGAGGCAGACCGTGAGAATATGGTCTTTTAGAACACCTGTTATGCAATGTTATGTTATGCGATGCAATGTATGAAATGTTTTCAAGGACTTTTGGAATTTAACTTTGCATAAATCACCAACAAGAGAGAAATGTTTATTGCTACTTTTTTTTTTATCAACGTTCATTACAAAAAGAATAATAGTAAAACTACAATGAAAGCTCAAGTCTCCCAGGGGCGACTTCTTTTCGGGCGAAGATATGCATTGAGTCTTCGTTCCTCATTAAGCTGACTAGTGAGCTCTAACACCTTCTTCCTTTCTGCATTGAACTGAGCTTCGAAAGTATCTCTCTCTTCTCTCAACTGGGTCCAGGACCTTTTCAATTCCTCAACATCAGTAGGCATATCGGGGTAAGGAATGATCTGGGAGGTATCTCCTTCGGCCTCTGATTCAACAAACAATGGTCCGACTGCAAGATATGGCATGACCAGTTCACGAGCTCTGGCGCGTACCCATCTGAGATAAGGCTCCATGGGAATAGAATTTTTCTTTCCTAAATTGCTTCTTTTCACCATGCTCCAGGCTCGTACAAACCCTTGGCGGAGACCTTGAGAATCATTGTCATAGTCAAACACTGTACCTTGAATAGTCATTTCATGTGGACCATCTCTTCGAGCATGCCCAAACTGACGTAGGGCTAAGGCAGGATTATAAGTAATACCTCCTCTTATCCCCATGAGTGGTACATTAGGGAATTCTCCACAACGGTCGATGAGGGTGACGTTTTCTCTGAGATTAGAACACCAACGGATGTCTGAATGGGAGAGTGCCATTATCCTTTGAGACCATTTCAGATTTTGATTATTCTTCAGGACTGATTGAGGGAGGTGCGAAATAAACCACCTAGACAACAAAGGTACGCAGCACATGAGAGTCCCTTGCCTCCTCATAGTACGAGTGTGAAGGGAATGCAAGACATCTCCAAGCAAGGTAGGCACAGGGTTATGAGTGAGGAATATCTTAATAGCATTCACATCTATGAATTGGTCCAGATTAGGGAATAGCACCAAACCATAGATTAGCAATGCTAGAACATCTTCAAAAGCACGGACATTCATAACTTTTAAGAATTCTCGGGCCTTACTTGTCAGAAATTTGGCAAGTAAACCTTTCGTTCCACTCCTTGTTACCCAATTGGTCTCAATGTCAGACTTTGTCATGTGTAAAGCTGCGGCAACTTCTTCAGACTTCGGAATCTTTTCCAGACCGCTGAAAGGTATTTGATCCAGGATAGGTATCCCAAGCAGCTGGGAGAATTCTTCTAACGTGGGTACCAACTGATAATCTGGGAAAGTGAAGCAATGATGTTTAGGATCGAAGAACTGGAATAGGACTCTCATCATATCTTCTTTGAAACCAGTGGTAACTAAGTTGAGAAGATGACCATGTTTCTTGTTGAACTGAGCATGATCGGGGAGTTCTGACACCAAATCTTTGAGTTGAGGAGGGATTGCTACAAGATTGATCCGGATAGTCTTCTTGGGAGCCATAACCTGTTCAAAGAGCAAAGCTAAATTCCTAAGTCCTTGAAATGGTTAGTATGATGATGCTATGATGCTATGATGATGTTATGATGTTATGATGTTATGCAAGCACAGACATGTCACACAACAATCATTCCTAGGTTTTAAGGCTTGCATGAGTTCCATAGGTAAGTACCCTCCCCACTGAAGTTTGGTTGGTTCAACCTGTCCTAGAATAGTAACCGGGTTCTAGAAGGATCTCAGATCATCGACCTTTCTTTAGGTCCACTTCAGTGCAACACCAAGTGGTTGACCGAAGCTTCCCTAAAGTCCAATCTCAAAGAGTGTAGTATCGAGTATCAACCAACCTCAGTCGGAACCGAAGCCAGTTATCTCACTACTTTCTAATGGCTAGGATGAGTCAATTAGGGTTCTAAAGGTCTGGTTAATGCTTTGATGACACCACGCGGAAGCTAAATTTTTCCTCAAGTGAACATGAGGAACATCAGGACAACCAAAGTGTCACATTAACCGTAGCCATCATTTTAACCATTCCAGTATACGCCGGATAGTCGCGATGATCTATTGCTACTTACCTAAGGTACACTAGATCCGGGTGTAGGATCTTTCACTCAGACAATCCCTTAAAACGAAAGCACAAATTCAAACATAAATGATTTTTAAGGTGGACCTCTCTTTATAGTCCCCAGCAGAGTCGCCAGTTCTGTCATACGGTGAACTGGACTTTATTTGGATTTGTAATCGCAATGTCGCGGTTAGCAAGAGTCGCCACCGACTTTTCTTTTATCCCATAAGGAAAAGGTGGAAAAGAACAGGAAAGACCTTAATTTTAAATTCTTAGGTTCGGGAGGTACTTTATACAAAGGGAAGGGTTTAGCACCCTTTGTATCCATGGTTATCCATGGGCTCTTAATTGCTCAATCATTTATGTTTTCTTTGTTTGAAAAAGGTGGTTGAGAAATATGTGAAAAATGTTTTGAAAATGAGAATTTAACTTTGTAATGATTCTTGTATGAATGTATACAAAGTGGTTATCTCGTTTAGTTTTTCGAAAGTAGTTTAGAAAAATATAACTTGGCAATGATCCTAGTACGGATGTATGCTAAGTGGTGATTTTCCAAAAGATGTTTGAAAGGGGTGAGGTGCGAAAAGCGTTTTTGTTATGAATGAGCAATTAAGGTTATACCTGTCCGAGGTCTTTCCGGGCATTTCCTATCCTTATGAGGGTAGAACTGTCCTTACTATTGAGAAGTAAGTAGTTTTATCCTTGGGATGTTGGAGGGTCATCGTAGGGTCATCGTCTGGTCATTGAAGGCAACAGTTGTGAGGATACCTTAGCATTCGAAGGGACTATCATCATTTAACCATAGGCTACACCGAAGGGTCATCGAGGGACAAAATCGTGTTTTCGAAGGCAACGTCCGAGGGACTATGATGATTTTACCGAAGGGTCTTTGCTAAGGATATCCCCATATTCGCGGGACATGACCGTAATATTGTAATCGTGGGGTAATAAAGAGAGGTCCGATATCATTTATTTAAAGTCCATGTTTTAAGTTCATTAGGTAATTATGGTGATACCGCATTAAATCGATACATTAAAATCAACACATTAAGGATTACATTAAAATTAATTAGGCAATCAATATGAATCTTCACATTAAAGTGAAATAATGTAGAGTCCCTCTCCATGAAGGCTTCCCATGCATAAAGCAGAGTACCTAGCCGGTTAGTTCTTCGGAAGTATGCTAGCCCTTACACCATGAACACACAGATTAAAGCATCGAGGTCAAAAACAATTGGAAATTTGCACCATAAAATGAATATCACAGCCAGGAATTTAAACCAAATAATGCAGAATCATGATTAGGTAAATATAAAACGGGCAACAAAGGACAAAGCAGCCCCTGTCCCGTTCGCTTCTGCTTCGCCTAGCGAAGGCTCAGCGAAGGCTCGCTGCGGGCTTGCCTAGCGATGGGCTAGCGAGCGGCCACGGGTTGGAAATTATGACCTCAATCTGCAGCATGGCTTATGGCCTCTAACACATAATTATATGGTTCAGTTTCACATTATTCAAGCACATTTAAATTCTCATGCAAAACTTTAAAATATTTATGAATTCAAATATAATATCCGTCACAAAATTAAGAACATGAAGTGGTACCATATGCCAAATGAGAGTACAAAACGATATCACATGCAGATTAAGACACTAAAGCGGTACCACATGCAAAATAAGAACACAAAGTGATAATCCTATGCCGATTAAGAATCCTAAAGCAATATCATATGCCAATTAAGAACTAAAGCGGTAATAGTGATACAAACCTGTTTGCAAATCGAGTTGCAACCTTGAATTGGCGAGCCGGATTGAGTTGGGCGGCGGTAGCTTCGGAACGGGTAAGCGGCCTTCAGGGTTTCCGCCTTCTGAACTCTTTGGATCAGCAGGGTTTCTGTGTTTCTCCCTCTGGATGCGTGTTTCCGTCCGTCTTCGTCCGTCTCTGTGTGTTTTTTTCGTGGCAGAGGAGCAGGTATTTATAGTAGTGGCAATGGTGACCTAATGGGCTTAAAATGAGGTCCAAAATTTCCAATTCTCGCAAGCTTCGCTAGGCGAAGGAATTGCTCGCCTAGCGAGCAAGCTAGGTTTGGGCTTTTTCTGGACCTGATGCTTCGCTGGGCGAGTGGCATGCTGAGATATTCGCTAGGCGAAGGAGCTGCTCGCCTAGCGAGCCAGCTATTTTGGGCCGCCTGTGGATTGGGCCTGTTGTGAGTGGGCTTTTGTCCGTTTGTCATCAGTGCCTTGCAGAACAAGTCAGAGGGTCTTGGAAAATGCTTTGTAACACCAATGGGCAAATTTTGGGGTATGACACATGTATTTTCCAAACATACCATTATTTGACATGAAATCTTATTGCATAGGCATGTGCTCATTCATCAAGATTTTTGGGAAAAATTTCATAGACTCATTTTGGTTGAACATATGCATGCCAAACCAATACAAAACCTTGCATGGACTCATTGTGAGAGATTTTAGGCCCAGAATGTGCACTGTTCACGTGCATGGAGGTGCATGAGGTAGAAATTGCATTTTTGCACTTACACCTTCAAAGTCATTAATCTCATTTGCATTTGCCCTAAACCTTTCTTAAACATGATTAGCATGGAGTATATATGCTTAATCATAACTGTTTTGCTCAGATTTAACATTTCAGATCTAGATTCAACCAAATTCTCAAAATTTTCACTCACTTTTTTTTTCCAAAATTCTTCAAACCTAAACACTTTTCATTGATTAATTCATCATCATGAAGCATAATTGAGTAGAATTGGACAAGAATTCAGAGGAAATCGTGGTTGTATTATTCATGTCCATAGCTTGGAGCATCCATGGCAATTGAAGATTGAGCTAGATTCGTGTGCCTTCAAGCTTCCAGTTCATCATCATTTACTTCAAGAAGCATATTGGAGAAGGATTGAAGCGTGGCAAGGCTTGGAAGCAAGTGATTTCAATTCTGTTCATCAAGAGGTTGATTTTTCGACCTCTTTAATTTTCCAATCCATTATGCTAGTTGTGAAGATCTTTGAATGGTGATAAATCTGAGCTTTGAATCGAGTAAAATGATGCATTATACACAAAGTTATATGTAATTAAAGTTTTGATGATGATTTGTAATTCCTTCGATCCAAGCATATTTTGATGTTTTTGCATGAACGATTTGTGGATTCTTGATGTATGATGCCTAATGATTCGAATGCTGTGCTCCTTTTTCATTTCTGGAACTTTTGAAAAAAATCTGGAAAAGTTGGATGAAGATCTTCATGATCTTCATCGTGTTCTTCAAGAGATTCATGCATTTTCCAGTTTCCTGCGGATTCTGCTAGGAAACGCATATGGATTTCCTGCGGATTTCAAATTGCCATGCAGCGCGCGCGTTTTAGGGTTTTATTGTTAAACGTTGTCGTTTGGTTGTTAGCACGCATTTGGATTCAAAAATGTACATGGTTCGAGTCCGGCTGAGAGCATTTTCACATTGCCTTGTATTTTCTCACTATTTCCTTCATATTTGCCATGCTTGATCCATTTCATTTTTTATATCTTCCATGAACTTCTAAAATTCATAATAAATTGAAAATTCATCCAAATGACCTCCAATTTTTTGCATTGTGATCCTTATCTTGTCTATTATTTTTTGATCATTAATTTCAAAATTGTGCTTGGCTGGATATTTTTTTGGTGCTAGAATGTTTGAGTACATGTCCATATTTGACCTTGCCTTGGTTATCATGTTGTGAAATGCTGGTCTTTAATCCAATGAATGTGAAATTTTGCATGCTATAACTAGACACATTGCTTGACATTTTGGTGTTGATTTGGTATTTTTATCACTTGTCATTTCTGTTTTATGGTCATGTTAAGTTGGTGTGACAATTTGTGTCACACCTTTGCTTGTCCAACTTGTATGATATGTTTGCCATACCAAATGATATCCAATTGCCCTGATTTTTTGTGTGATGCATGTTATAGATGTTATGATTGCTCATGAATTTTGTTGGAATTATTTGAATCATTTCTGATTTAATTGAGATTTTTCATTCTGGTTGGTCACATTTGAGCTTTAAAATTGCCTTGAACTTCAATTGATCATGAAATGCTTTTGGTTAATGATATTGATATGAGACCTTTTGGAATGTGTCAAGATGTGATTGAAGTTGATTCATGTTAAATTTCATGTTCTGTTTTGAATGTTTGAACCTCTTTTGACCCTAGGCTTTGACCTAGTGGTTTGGACTCACTGTTTGGGTTGTGGATTTCAGGTTAAAGGCACATTGCCATGATTGGAGTGGCTCAATCATTTGAGTTGATTACTTGATTGATGTTGGCTAATATTGAGTTGTTTTGTAGGCTTTGAGAACAAGTTGCCTAATGGCTTGTGCCTTGCTCATTGTGGCCTAATGCTTTGTCTGTCTGTGTACTATTGCCTGATGACTGTGGTCTGTTTATTTGAACTGTATACTGATTAGTTTAGATTTTTCACAGGTACCTAAGTTGCTTTGAGTTCTTTTGAACTTGCTTTTGCTTTGCTTGGTTGCTTAACCATTAAGGTATAACTCTCTGACTTCATGTAGTCTGGAAGACCTGTCCTGTTATGTGGGCAGGCACCTGTCTGAAGTCCTCCTTAAGAGGCAATGTTTGTGTTTGTTTATCTTTGTGCCTTGTACATTCAAAGACCTCCTAAGTGAAGAGGCATTGGCAGATACAAGGGATGTGCAATCCATCCCCTGCTATTCAGTTGTGTCATTCATCCTGCTCACACCATTGTGTTGATGCACTTTGAATAAGAACCCAAGATCATGTTGTGTCAGTCACTTGTGGAGAAGAGTTCCTACACTCTGAACTCCCACACTTTCATTTGTCTGAAGCTCTCCCAGGCCAGGGATAAGAGTTGTGAGGTCTTACCCTCACTTCCCATTTCATCTGCTTCACCCTAACTCTCAATGTTAGGGTTAAGAGCTAACCACACCCTTTCCCAGTTGGCTTGTTTGTCGAGGTTGACATGACCCCTTGACTAAAGCCTAGCCTTGTGTGAGCCACTTGTTTGCATATAGTGTGTGTGCTTGCTTGTGTTTGCTATTGTGCTGTTAGGCTAGCTTGCTTCCTGTGCAAGTTAGGATAGAAACCTTAACATAGGGATCGTATGCATGACAACTTCTAGGCTCAAGTCGTAGTCTCCCTAGTAGTTTGTGTCTCCCTTTGTTTCTGGTTAGGCTAGAAGTTTTTCCCTGTGTAGGGGAACTACGTCGCCCTGATCCTCATGCCAGATGAGGTACGTAGGCAGAAGATGAGCAGATCTCTCCGGGCGCCCTTTTTGTTTTCAACCCCTTTGTGTGTGTTTGGAGTCTGACGTAAGCCCATCGATTGGCAGTTGGTTTCCTGTGTCTTGTTTGCTGGTTGGAGTCTGACATAAGTCCAGCGATTGGCAGTTGGTTTCCTGTGTCTTGTTTGCTGGTTGGAGTCTGACATAAGTCCAACGATTGGCAGTCGGTTTCCTGTGTGTGTGATTGTTGGTTCGGAGTCTGATGTAAGTCCAGCGATTGGCATTCGGTTTCCATGTTTGCCCGTTTGTGTGGAGTCTGACGTAAGTCCAGCGATTGGCAGTCGGTTTCCTGTTTGTGTTTTGTTTGGCGTGCGTTAGCCGAGCTACGAGTGCTCTGATTCTTCTCCTGTCAGAGAAGATACGTATGCATAGGATGTGACATCCTAGCGAGCACGTTTCCCCCGTCCCGAACTACGTCGACTCTGATGTCTGTGCCTGACAGACTACGTAGGCCCAGGATGCGATATCCTGCCGAGTCCCGTTTCTTTTGTCGTTCTGTGTTTCCTTCCAGCCTTGTGCAGTGTGTGAGCAGTTTTTAGCAACCTTTATCCTTTCTTTCTGAGCGTGGATCCCGTCGAGTACGACGGATGCGTAGGGGTGCAAATACCTTCCCTTCGCATAACCGACTCCCGATCCCATCTTTCTCTGGTCGTGAGACCATTCCTTTCCAGGTTTACTTCGAGCGTTTCCTTTCCCTCTTTGGGATAAATAACGCACGGTGGCGGCTCTGTTGTTTCTTTTTCCCGCCGGTTTTTCGCGTAATGCGACACACTTTTTCAATAAAGGTGGAAATGAAACATGGTGTATACCGTGCACTCCTGAGATTAAGATTCGAGACGTATGCCTCGCCTATCTTAGCTCTCGCCATCGTCCAAAATTGTCAATGTGGTTTCTTCAAACCCTTTCTCAGTCGAATTCAAAACACTTAATTCTTATTAAACATTTTTTGCAAATAAGATGGAAATGGAACGTGGTGTATACCACGCACTCCTGAGACTAGGATTCGAGATGTATATCTCGCTCATCCAAGTTCTCACCATCACTCAAAATACATCCAACCGATCAAACTCTTTTCTCGCCACCGTGCGATTAATCAAAAAACCTTTTTCATAAATGAAAGATATATTGTCTTAAGGTGATGCAAAACAATGTTTCGGCCACGATTGTTGAGTAGAGATAAATGACGCTTTTCCGAATGTAGATTTATAAATCCGTTCGATGTGTGGTATGCGTCCACTCCTCATCTGTTTTGGGTAAAACAATGTTTTCGTCGATTAATATAGTATAGCTTTCGCTAAAATCGACCAACAAACAAACATTTTTCTACCCAGAACTACGTAAGCCTTGATTTCTCTGTTGAGATACGTAGGAGCAGGATTTGTAAATCTTGTCAGGCCCACTAATAAAAAACTTAGGTTTAGTCCTTCGTTAAAAAATCCAAAAACATTTCTCCTCTCTTCTATTCTTTCTTTCCTACCTAATAAATTGAAAAGCCTAACATTTCGAACTCACACTAATGCACACAACTGACCTAATGGTTCCCGTTGAGTACAACGGACGTGAGGGATGCTAATACCTTCCCCTTGCGTAATCGACTCCCGAACCCTGATTTGGTTGCGACGACCAATAATCATTGTCGTTTTTTTCTTGGGTTTTATCGATATTTTCCCTTTCCTTTTTAGGAATAAATAAAGTTCGATGGCGACTCTGTTCAGTCCATCATTGCGAGCGTGCGATTGCGTTTCGCTAGGTTGTATCCTTCATTTTTAATATGAGGTACGACAGATGGCGACTCTGCTGGGGAAGAGAAGTCCTTAAGTGAGTCAAGCCTAGTTAGGACGTTTGTGTGCCTTTGTTTGTTTAATTATGTGGCTTTTCCCTTATTTATTGCTTTTTAATATCTTTATTGTTATATTGATATTTGTTGTATATTGGTTCCACCGTGTTGGGTACTTGGATTTTGATTGCAAACCATGTGGGAAAGACTCTACACCCGAGTCTAGAGTGAAAAAAAACATAAGATAGGACGATGGTTGAGTAGTACGGACTCCCGAGGTGAATACTTCGTAAGAGTTGGTACGAGAACCTCACTTAGAGTAGATTCTTTTGCAAATATTGTCGCCCGAGGTGTATACCTCGTAAGCTTTGATGTTTTAAAGGGGTCCATGACTCTAAGGACCTTTTAGAACATTGAACCTTTGGCCAATTAGAAATGATGGTTGCGTAGTATGGATTCCCGAGGTGAATACTTCGTAAGAATCGATACGAGAACCCCGCTCAGAATAGATTCCCTAGATGGAGTTGATGACCGGAAAGTATTTTCCGTAAGCATCAAACAGTCTTTCGAATCCATGACTCTGAGTACCCTGTCTAGAACCCAGTCGATGGTTGCGTAGTACAGACTCCCGAGGTGAATACTTCGTAAGAGTCGGTACGAGAACCTCACCCAGAATAGATTCCCTTGATGTAGTTGACGACCAGAAAGTATTTCCCGTAAGCGTCAAACATTCTTGTGAATCAATGACTCTGGGGATCCTTTGTAACAAAACTTAGACCATACCTGGTGAGAACCATGTTCTATACAAAGCAATCAGACTTATCCATGCCTTAAGTCTATTGAACCTACACACACACAAAAACAATGCATTGCATCCATTCATATACCATTGCATATGCATTTGTCATCATGCATTTCATATCATTTCTCGAAAATACCAAAAAAAACTCATCTCTCCTTTGTCCATGAAGCAAAGTGATTCTCAACACGCCTTAGAACAAAGAACCATGTCTCAGGAGATGATGGGCGAGCTAAGAAATAGCCAAGAAGCACTGAAGGGGGAACTTAATCTTTTGAAGAGCCAAATGAGATGGGTCTTGGAAACCCTGCAAGTCTTGTTGAGAAAAGAGGGTCATCCAATATACACTGCTGCAACAAAGAGAGGTGCTACCCCACATCCATCTGGTGTTACCCCAAGTCAAGGGAAAGTCTATGTGGCAGCTCCTCGTCTACCGGCATATGGCCCTCCCTCAAGATGTCATCATCAACATCCTCTGGCTATTCCTCCTCAAAATCACCGAAGTCAGGTTCAGAACAAAAATCAGAATCAGAACAAGAGGAACGAAAATCACAATGACCCAATTCCGGTGCCATATAGCAAGCTCTACCCACAACTAATCCAGAATGCTTTGGTGACCCCTCGAGCTCTCACACCTGTGTCACCATACCTGTCATGGTACAATCCAAATGCAACATGTGAATTCCATAAAGGAGCATTGGGACATGATTTGGATTCTTGCTTAGCGCTGAAAGCCTTGGTGCGAGAGTTGATTAACAAAAAGAGCTTAATCTTTGAAGAAGATCATCCGAAGGTCAAATACGAATACCATACTGGAACAATGGGGCATTCCATCGAGGAATGCAAGAGTTTCATGCTCAGGCTGCAAAGATTGATTGACATAAGGTCACCAACACTCAAGGAGGAAGGCTCAGGTACATATACCTTGATTTCTGGGCCAGGTAATGAGAAAGGGAAAGGACCCTTGAAATCCCTCAAGGTTTTGTTCCACAAGGAAGATGTCAGGGATGTGGCTAATGAGCTATCATTGTTTCCTGGTAAGGGCATTGAGATACCGCCTTGGATTTCATATGTCACGGCCCAGACCAATGAAAGAAAAGGAGAAGTGAGTAGTGGATCCAAGAAGGTTGCGCTCAACGACGAGATTGAAGGAAAAGAATTTGAAGATCATCATGCCAATGTCAAAAGGCTTGTTGATCCCAACCTTCAAGTTTGAAGAAGTCAATTCCCTAAAGCTGGCAATCATTTGGCTGTTTCAGCATTTCTTTTGTAGTTTCCTTGCATGTTGATTGTTAATTGCTTTTAAGCATTGTTGTTTTCTTTGAATTGGTAAGATTAATGAAATATTTATGCATCTTTTGAATTAATCCATTCGTGTTCACTCATTTTTCATTCATGTTAAAAACAAAAATACTCCTCTCATTCACTTTTGTTTATCGAACCGTTGTGTTAACAAAGATTGGAAGGAGGATGATGAAAACGAAACACCTGAAATTATTGTGGTATGCTTTTGAGTAAAACCTTGTCGATGATGTAAGGCATTGTTTCAAATCCCCAAACACTTAAGAGATAAGAAGTTAATCCCTAATCAACCACTTTGAGCCTAGAAGTTAATCCCTAAAACCCTTAATCTTAACCTGGGGCAGGGTAGTTATGCTCAGATAGTTTGATCATGCATTCGATCTTTCAAAAAAAATCGTCCATATGTACACCCTCTAATTAGGTTCAACCACATGTTATCCTTCGCGCACATGTTGAAGTGTCGAAGAAGTTGAGAAAAGCTAAAATTAGTGTTGGTTGATCCTCATCCACCAATAATGTGGCAGTCAACACGTTTTAAAAAAAAGTCTGCTAAGTCAAACACCATAAAAATGACTTAGGAAAAAGTCAGGGCATCCCGATGGGCTGAAAGCTTCAGAGAAGTAGTCCAGGCAAAATTAGGGATAAAGAAAATCAATCAAAAGAGGTCACTAAGTCCTCAACAAAAACAAAATAAGGTGACTACCATTCAAGGAAATCTATCTTGAACCGTCATCTTTACCATCACACCTTCGAACCCTCTTGGAAGTCGAATGCGTGTATCGAATTAACTGAACATAGGAACTGGAGATCATCAAGAAGAAGGGGTGGGTAAAAATAAATTTTGAGCCTTATATCCTTTTGTTTCAAAAAAACCGTGAACCAGACCACGTTACAACCCTTAAAAGACCTAACTGAGGCAGGGTTTGTTTTGAAAGCATACTATAACAAGGTTGTGTTAACTTGACTCCAAACGATTTTTGTTAATCATTTGATGGCACCAACTTGCATACTGTGAATGACTTGATCACCATTGTGTTCTTATCAACGACTCTTTCACTGTATTTCACCCATTCATATCAATAAACTTTGAGTTCAAATTTTTGCATGAACATTGCATTAAGATTACCATTTTTTTTAATGCACAGTCTTATTTGCGAGTCAACACTTAGCATCAAAGAAATTCCAACAATATGCAGTTGAGGAACTTGATAAAGTGAATGAAGTCCAAACAGGGGAAATCACCTTGAGGATCATTCAATCCGAGCTAATCACCCTAGGGGTCATCTCGCCAAGAGTAATTTGCTTCAAGATTCAGACCGGGGCAAGTCACCTCAGAGCTCATTAAGTCTAACTATCCAAGGAAAGTCAATCAAGAGTTTACCATTCCAACATTTGGATTAGTCAAGTTCAGACTATTGCAAGTTTCAAACAGTTGGGGCAAGCCATTTCGAGGTAGTCTCATAGCAAGTTGTTTCCAAACTCACTTTCAAGGTGAACATTTCTAAAGACCCAACAAACTGGGGCAAGATGAGCCACAGAGGGGCAGAACCTCTTTCTTCGTGCTTTCAAACTGCTCAAACAAATTCTGCCATACGTCAACAACTTTTGAGTTTAAGACGACTGCCCGGAAATTATGCTAGCCTGATTCATTGATCCTCCAAAAGGATCCCATTGGCTAAGTTGTGGCTGTCAAGCTTGATAAATTCTCCTTTGATAACATCTACCATAAAATATTTGGTTGAGTTCTTGGTGTTGAGGAATCAGAATCTTTGTAAACAGTCCCTACAAACCCCCAGTCTGCCTATTGTCAGCATATCATATCATGATCATTCATATATCATGCATAAAAAAATCCAAATCATGCATAGCCGAAATGTACTTCGTGCTCATTGTGCATTGACCTAGGGCTTGTTGTTGATCCAATGTCCTTTGATCTCTAATTCCAGTTTGTATTTGGTGCCCTTAAACCAACATCCGGTTTTTGCAGTCATTTTCAAGTCCAATTGTTGTTGGCAAAATCCGTTAAAAGCTGGTTGTAGTCCATTGCTTACGGTCAGAGTCCACTTGTTGTTGAGCTTTATTCCATTGTCAGGTCATATATGAACCTGTTGTTCAATACTATTCAGCTCATATATGAACCTGTTGTTGAACCTTATTCCAGTGTCATGTCATATATGAACCTGTTCTGAAGAGTTTTTTCCTATGTTGTTCAATACTATTTAGGTCATATATGAACCTGTTGTTGAACCTTATTCCAGTGTCAGGTCATATATGAACCTGTTCTGAAGAGTTTTTCCCTATGTTGTTCAATACTATTCAGGTCATATATGAACCTGTTGTTGAACCTTATTCCAGTGTCAGGTCATATATGAACCTGTTCTGAAGAGTTTTTCCAATTGCTGTTCAATACTATTCAGGTCATATATGAACCCGTTGTTGAACCTTATTCCAGTGTCAGGTCATATATGAACCTGTTCTGAAGAGTTTTTCCAATTGTTGTTCAATACTATTCAGGTCCTATATGAACCTGTTGTTGAACCTTATTCCAGTGTCAGGTCATATATGAACCTGTTCTAAAGAGTTTTTCCAATTGTTGTTCAATACTATTCAGGTCATATATGAACCTGTTGTTGAACCTTATTCCAGTGTCAGGTCATATATGAACCTATTCTGAAGAGTTTTCCCCTATGTTGTTCAATACTATTCAGGTCATATATGAACCTGTTGTTGAGCTTTATTCCAGTGTCAGGTCAGATATGAACCTGTCCTGAAGAGTCTTTCTCTATAATTGATCAATGTTGTCAGGTCATATATGAACCTGATGTTGAGCTTTCATTCCAGTATTACCAGGTCATATATGAACCTGTTGATACACTCTTCTTGAATTTTTCTGAGTTTGTTAGGTCATATCTGAACCTGCTGTAAGAACTTCTTGATATTCCCCAGCATTGTTAGGTCATATATGAACCTGTTGTTGTGTTCCAGTATTGCCAGGTCATATATGAACCTGTTGTAGCATTTTTTTATTCAGGTTTAGTAAGTCATATGTGAACTTACTACCGAAATCTCTTGTGTTCTAAGTATCGTCTATCAAATTTCACTTTGAGTACTCCCCATTGTGTGTCTGATTCTCCAGCAGGTTTGTTTTCCCCAGCAAAGTTGTATTTTACCATTTGTCTGTCTCCCTGTGGGTCATCAGCATTCCCCACATATTGGTTTGTCTAGTGGCATTTCCTGTTAAGGGTCCACCATATCCCTAGCAGATAAAAATTACAAAAAAAGAATCATGCATCCATGCATATCGTATCATGTCATATCATATCATATCATATCATATCACATCATGTCATAGGGATTCAGGATCAAAATCTGGGTCTTCTTAGTATTTAACCATCTCCCACTATGATCATATGAAGAGTGACCTGCTTCATATTTTCTAGTTGAAGACGCTTAAATAGGGGCAACTGTCATACCCCAATTTTGGTCCTGAATTTTTTCCCATTTTTTCATTTTTCATGTGACACTTGGCCTAAAGTTCATTTGCATACATTCATGACCAAAGGCAACCATCCATTCCCAAATCCATTTTTTTTTATAAACATTGGTCATTATCTAGTTTTTTGATCATGGTGTTTTTTTGATTATAAAATGGATTCTAACTATTTGACTTTTTAATTTTCAATTTGATTGTAATTTCAAATTAAGTCTAGTTCCAAATTTCAATTTAATCTTAATTGTGTTTTTACTAATGATTCAAACTCTAATTGATTTTTAATTTCCAAATAAAATGTTAGAATTTGACATCAAAGTAGTTTTAACAAATTATAGATTAATTTGATTTTAATTGGTTTTTATTGGTTTTTTTGATTCTTAATTGACATTTAGATTAGTTTTGGATTATTCCTAAAAATCCATATCCATTTTATAACCAAACATGATCCATTTTCCATCCATAGTTCATTTCAAATCAAAATAGTACATACACTCATTTCATAACATTCAATAATATTTAACTCTCAAACATTTCCAAACTCATTTTCATACATACATTTTCATTTACGTTCAATTACCATTACACAAATCATGTAGCAAACCACACTTTTTTACAAATCACGATTACAAGCAATAACAACATCTGTTACGGAGTTATTCCAGAAGGGGGCGGGGGACAAAGCATTGAATCAACTAGAAAAGTCGGTTAGTTCAAAACTTGAAGCTACAGTGGCTAGGCAGATACAAGTACAATTTCAAACTACTGGCAAGTAGGTTCTTCAGGAAGCACTTAAGACTAGTGTGGAAGCTACATTGGTTCCTGCTTTTGAGAAGTCTTGCAAAGCAATGTTTGAACAAATTAATGGCACATTTCAGAATGGACTTTTGAACCACACAACTGCTATTCAACAGCAGTATGATTCTACTCATTCTCCGCTAGCCATCACTTTGAAGGAAACAATTAATTCAGCATCATCGATCACTCAAACCTTGAGCGGGCAGTTGGCTGATAGCCAACGTAAACTGTTGGAAATGGCAGCTAACTCCAAAGTGGCTGCTGATCCTTTTGTAACACAAGTCAACAACGGCATGGCAGCTAACTCCAAAGTGGTTGTTGATCCTTTTGTAACACAAGTCAACAACGGCTTGCATGAGATTACCGAGGATCCTACAAAGAACTATCAAGGTTAATAAATGAGCAAAAATTCGAGGAAGCATAGTTGTTTTGAGCTTAGATCATTTGGAAGCACCAAATCATGTAAGGTCAGAATGCAATTTGAGTATAAGTTGTGCTTATTTCATGCAGCGAACCGTAACACTTACGGCAGCTCACTAAAACTGACACCATACAAAATATTCTTGATGGACAGTTTGAATTGGAGATACCAGAGTTGTCGAAAGGAAAAGTTGACCACGGTCCTAATGCATCCGATTCGAAACCTTATTTTCCACTATTGATTGATGGTGCCAAACAGAACAGTTCCGACAGTGGGCGGACGAACTGTATAATAAAGTAACCTGCATTTATATGTGTAAACAATGGTTGGCACAGTACATGTAATCCATTGTTGGCAGTATTTGTGGGCTATCCAATGTGCAATTTTTAGTTTACTGTCGCACCAGATGTCTTGAAAGCAAGAGTTAGCACGGTCAATACTCAGAAAATCCCACTCGCTTCTCAACAGTGCCTCAATGTTTGGTTTGCTGCTTAAGGAATGGAAAAGTTTTACAGTAGATGTACTGGAGCTGAGGCTACTAAGGAATTACCGTTCAGATGCTGTGTCATGAGTTTCTCACTTTAATGTTGTTTTAGGGAGAGTTCACAGACCGGAAGATCATCGTAATATTGTTGACGAATTGAGAAGCATTTTTGAAAAAAGGCTTCTCTTTGAAAATCCAAATTGATGAGTTGCCTCTAGCTGAGTTTGAGCTGAAGAAGGATAGTTGCCGACAGAAAGCTTCCAAAGCACTTGATTCAGAATTCCATCGATTCAGATGTTGATTGTACCCTATTTGAAGCAAAAACACGTGATACACCGTCAGACTTGTGCATCTCAGGTAATTTGTTAGACACTGTAAAAACCACGCCAGAGTAGGAAACAAATTATACCTTCGGATGATCCTAGCAAATTGGCAGAAATTGTACTGGGAGAGTCATGTGCAAAAATGTCTGGATGAAGCAACAGAGAAAGCATTAGTCACATCTTTTAAAGGACGTATGGGCAACATACAGGTTTCAGACGGCACACTAAGCTATATTGGTTTTGTGGGACGTACAATTCAGTCTTATCGTAAATATTCAAAACTTTCTTACCATTGCCTACAATTTGGCAGCCTTGTGAGTTGTCTGAGACTGCAGAATATTTTGTGTGATACAAAGACTACTCGTTTGTTGAAGGAATGTAAGCATGATTCAAACCCAAGCTTTTGCAATAAACATCAGAGCTACAATGCTACAAGCCAAATCCATGTGAAAAACAAAAGCTCCTCATGTTTTCACCGAATTCACTGCAGTAAAACATAAAGTAATTAGTCAAAGCAGTAAAATTTGAAAAAATGCCCAAAGGAGAATTGAGACAGAACAGAGGGAGAAAGTACGTAGTTTGTGTTACCGTTTCCGAAGTTAACATCAAATAGGGGAATCCTGTCGCAACCTGAAAAATACAGTGCGCGAAAAAACAACCGGCGAAAGAAAAGGGCAGAAGAGTCGCCACCGTGCGTTATTTATCCCAAAGGAGGGAAAGGAAACGCTCGAAGTAAACCTGGGAAAAGGAAAGGACAAGACGGGGTCTCGCAACCAAATCTTGAGTTCGGGAGTCGGTTATGCGAAGGGAAGGTATTAGCACCCCTACGCATCCGTAGTACTCTATGGGATCCACTTTTGTAGTTCTTGTCTAAAGGGTGTGAGTTAACCTAATGTGGTTATTTACTAAAAAAGGTTAAGAGAAATGACTCGCGTGGATGTCGCATCTACTGCATACGTATCTCATCTGAATATGAGAATCAGAGTCTTCGTAGCTCGGCTGACCTATGGGTTGGGGGGATGTGTGCTCGCTAAGACATCGCGTCTTATGCCTACGTATCTCATCTGGAATGAGAATCAGAGCAAGCCGTAGTTCGGCTAACTACGGGGTTATGGATTGGGTT
Organism: Lathyrus oleraceus; assembly: GCF_024323335.1. Lineage (NCBI taxonomy): Eukaryota > Viridiplantae > Streptophyta > Magnoliopsida > Fabales > Fabaceae > Lathyrus > Lathyrus oleraceus. The sequence goes on from NC_066585.1 coordinate 65,714,152, forward strand.
TTGGACGAACAACGTTACTACGCAGTCTACCGGATGCTCGACCTTTGGAGACTTACTCGCCTGTAGTAGAAAGAGTAAACGTGCGTTGAGGGGTTTGCGTTTTAGGAACGCTCATGCAAAAAGGAGGTCCTAGGCGGAGGAACAGTGCTACCTTAATTGGCATGCAAACGAGAGACTATACGAAGCCTCACTTCCTATGGGGAAGTGATCACACCATACAAAACATGTATCTTAAAGTAAAATGCCACCAAGGGGCTCAAACATGGCCTCCTATTGAGGTCTTCCAGCTAAGAAAGCGGTAAAATAAGGGGAAGGAGTAAAAATACCACACGGATAAAGATCCGAAGTTACAGCAATTAAAGGATTAGCAACCCTGAGATCTCTCCAGCTAGACCATCAAAGAAAATCAGTCAATACGAGTAATCAGAATAAACCTCCGAATGGTACCCCTGCAAGAGTGCGTGAGTCCTCACAAAAACTCGACGAAAAAAGGGTTAGGCAAACAGGATGAAATCAAGAGAAAACAATGCCATGGCAACACAAAGACAGGTTAGAACAAAACAGAACAAAAAGAGTGAATGCTGTCATATTCGCGACTGCATCGCCTAGCGAAAGCTTAGCGAAGCTTCGCTGCGTGCTCGCCTAGCGAAGCGGCTAGCGAGCGCCTGCGGGTTTCGGGTTTCTCAGAGCTGCCTGAAGATTGCTGCAGAGTAGTTCCTAGGTCTCCTTCTCTCAAAATCTTTCTCCAGTGAATCTCCCAGTGTAACTCCAAGTGTGTTTTCCTCTACTGAAACTTTAGTATTTATAGACTGATTTCGTGGGTAATGGGCTCAAATAAGGGCAACTCAAGCCCAAAATCTTTCTGATACTTTCTGAAATGCGCGCCCTTCGCCTAGCGAAGGATCTGCTCGCCTAGCGAGCATGGCAGTACTCTTCGCTAGGCGAAGTACCTGCTCGCCTAGCGAGCATGACAGCTCAGCAGCAAATTTTGCTTCTTCCAGCCTGGCGATTTGCGCGGTGAATAGGCCCCAACTGGCCCTGTTGGTAGTACCTCAAGTCTTTTCCTTGTGTTGACTGATCATTTGAATAAAACTCACAAAGTGTCCTGGATGATGTTCAAGCTTCTTGGAGCTAATTCTGGTTGACATGATGCAACGTAATATGAAATACTAAATGGCCTAAAAAATGAATGCATGAATGAGGAGGGCAAATTTTGGGGTGTTACAGCTGCCCCTATTCAATCAACTGGAGACCTGGAAAGAAGATAGCAGCGGCCTTTGCACTTTCGAGGTATCAAGGGATTGAATACAATAAAAGCCCAAAAATTTGCACTGAAGTGAAGTGAAGTAACAATGTCTGTCAAAATCGGCAAAGAAGTGGTCCCGAGGGAAGAACCCCGTCTGGCACGGTGAGAGTCCGTCTGAATACCAAAAAAAGAATGTTGACCTCGATACCAAAATAAATGGTAACACAAAAATAGCCATGGCCTGAATGCCGCTCATCAGTCTGAATACTGGAAATGACTTCGATCTGAACATCGGGAGACTGGCTTGAGCGCCACTTCGGTCTGGATACCGGAAATTGGCCTGAATGCCACAAGTTGCGTCGACCTGAACGTCGGAAACTTCTTCGATCTGAACATCGGAAAATTGGCCTGAATGCCACAAGTTGCATCGACCTGAACGTCGGAAACTTCTTCGATCTGAACATCGGAAAATTAGCCTGAACGCCACAAGTTGCATCGACCTGAACGTCAGAAACTTCTTCGATTTGAACATCGGAAAACTGGCCTGAACGCCACAAGTTGCATCGACCTGAACGTCGGAAACTTCTTCGATCTGAACATCGGAAAACTGGCATGAACGCCACTTCGGTTTGGATACCGGAACATTGGCCTGAATGCCACTTCGGTCTGAATACCGGAAAACTTGGCCTGAATGCCACTTCGGTCTGAATACCGGAAACTTTCATGCCTGTCAGCATCGGCAGAAATAGGGAAAGATAATAGAGGCGGCGCATGGGCCAATGACACTTGCTGGGGATAACAAAGGTAAGCCATGAACAATCTTCAGTCTGAGTACTGGAAACAACTTCTAGCTTATCACTTGGGATACCGAGAATGTTTTATGCTTACATGCGTATGTTTGAATTTTTCAATGGCGTAATGCTCCATGAAAATGAAAATGCTACGCGATTTGGGGAGATGCAATGCAATATGATTCTACATGCATGGATGCGAAATGCTGGGTAGAATGTCAAGCTGAGGCAAGGGGATCTGCTGGGGAAATGATCACCATCCTTCTGGGCTCTAGCAAGGCTGCTGGAGATGCACAGTGCAAAGAATTCTGTGGGGAAATGACCTGCCACACGGTGTTCTAGCAATGACGAAATGCCGAGATTCAGACTGGGGAGAGAACGACACTGAAAACCTGCTGTTGGGGAAAGCGACGGTGGTTCTGGCAACCATGATCTGCGGGAGATGACGACTCAGTAGAGGAAGCAAACACTGATACGGTACCGAGGTTCTGCTTCAAGGAAAGAAACCATGGATCTGGCATTGGGATTATCGATCTGGCCTCGAACTCTGAGGAGTAGCCTATTCTGCTGGGAAGATACAGTCTGGCACTGTCAACTCCGCTGGGGACATATAGTCTGGCACTGCCAACTCTACTGGGGAGTGTATGTCCTGAAACAAACGCTTGGGGAAGCACAATGGTGAGAACCTGCTGGAGATTAAAGAATCCAACACTCTGATCAGCTCTGTAGGGATAAGACACCGGATTCGTCTGTCGGCGACTTCACTGGGGAAGATATTCATGATCATCTGCAGGGGATTTTAAGGAAATGCCCCGAGGGTACCTGTTCTGAATAGACGATCCAAAGCACTTAAAATTTACAGCAATTTTAAATGTTTATTAAGCATGTACCTGTAAAGCCCTTATGTGTCATGAGGCAATGTTTATCAAAAATTCGGACGTCATTTTTGCAAACAAAACAGTAAAATGAAAATGAAAACAGAGATATACTAAATAACATGATTTTATTTATTGAATGGCCTTTGAATAGGCATTTACATCAGGAAGCAATCCCTGGAAAGAGGTAATCGCACAAAAGATAAAAACAGAAATTAATCTAATGGCAATGTGAAATGGATTTCTATTGGGTTCCAATTATGCTATGACTTGCTCGTCTTCAAGATCCTCCAGATGATCAGCCTTCTGAAAAGGTGATTGGACTGTTTCCTACCTTTCGAAAATTTCCAGTCATTGACACGAGATGAGATCCAGAACTACTCAGAACGCAGTCATTCGCTTAATACCTAACTTTTGCCTGGATCGTCCTTTTCGGGTTTTCAATCCACCGGGATACCCATTTTTGCCTAAGTTGCCTTTTCAGGTTTTCAACTTACCGGGTGTACGAACTTTTCATTTTTAATCCCTAATTTTTGCCCGAACCTTTTCATTTTCTTGGTTCGTCGGGATGCCCATTTTTGCCTGGACTATTCTTTTTACTGTCCAGCGGGTCTATTTTATGCGAAGTATTTTTTAACTACGTCTGAGTTCACAGGGGAAGTGAAGTTTTCACCATCCATAGTTGCAAGCATTAAGGCCCCACCATCAAAAACCTTGGTGACAATATACGGTCCATCATAGTTAGGAGTCCACTTGCCCCTGTGATCGGTCTGAGGAGGAAGGATCCTTTTCAACACTAAATCTCCGGCTTGGAAACAACGAGGACGCACTTTCTGATTAAAGGCTCTCTTCATCCGACTCTGATACAACTGCCCATGACAAATGGCCGCCATTCGCTTCTCTTCGATAAGACTCAACTCGTCGAACCTTGTCCGAATCCATTCGGCTTCGTCTAACTTGACATCCAACAGGACTCTTAGAGAAGGAATCTCCACTTCAACAGGTAGGACTGCTTCCATACCATACACCAGGGAGTAAGGGGTTGCCCCAATCGACGTACATACTGAAGTACGATACCCATGCAAGGCGAAGGGTAGCATCTCATGCCAATCTCTGTACGTAACAACCATCTTCTGCACAATCTTCTTTATGTTCTTATTTGCCGCCTCAACAGCGCCGTTCATCTTAGGGCGGTAAGGGGAAGAATTGTGATGCTGAATATTGAAGTTCTGACACAACTCCTTCATCATTTTGTTGTTGAGATTAGAACCATTATCAGTAATTATTCTTTCGGGAATTCCATAGCGACAAATGATTTCTTTCTTGATGAAACGGGCAACCACATGTCTGGTGACATTCGCGAACGATGCTGCTTCGACCCACTTGGTGAAATAGTCAATGGCAACAAGGATGAAGTGATGCCCATTGGAAGCTGTCGGCTCAATCTTTCCAATCATGTCAATGCCCCACATAGCGAATGGCCACGGTGAATTCATCACATTCAGAGGATTTGGCGGCACATGCACCTTATCAGCATAAATCTGGCATTTATGACACTTCCGAGCATATTTGAAGCAATCTGATTCCATGGTCATCCAATAATAACCCGCTCTCAACAATTTCTTAGCCATTGCATGTCCGCCGGCGTGAGTACCGAAGGAACCTTCATGAACTTCCTGCATTAACATGTCCGCTTCGTGTCTGTCCACACATCTGAGCAAAACCATGTCGAAGTTCCTCTTATATAGCACATCGTCTTTGTTCAAGAAGAAACTGCCTGCCAATCTTCTCAAAGTCTTTCTGTCATTGTTGGATGCCCCTGCAGGGTACTCTTGATTCTTCAGAAAGCACTTGATATCGTGATACCAGGGCTTGTCATCGACTACCAGTTCAGTAGCAAACACATACGCGGCTCTGTCAAGGCGCATCACATCGATCCTGGGAGCATGGTTCCAACGAATTACCTTGATCATGGAGGATAGAGTAGCAAGTGCGTCTGCCATCTGGTTCTCATCACGAGGTATATGATACAATTTTACTGTTGTGAAGAAAGTCAACAGTCTTCTCGTGTAATCTCTGTAGGGGACCAGAGTGGGCTGGAGAGTATTCCAATCACCATTCACTTGATTGATCACCAGAGTTGAATCTCCGAAGATGTCCAGAGTCTTGATTCTCAGATCAATGGGTTGCTCAATACCCAAGATACAGGCCTCGTACTCAGCTTCATTATTTGTGCACTCAAAAGTCAAACGAGTGGTGAAAGGTATGTGGGCACCTTTCGGAGTTGTAATGACAGCACCAATTCCGCTTCCTCTGGCGTTGACAGCCCCATCAAACAACAAAGTCCACTTTTCGTTTGGATCAGGTCCCTCCTCAACAACTGGCTCTTCACAGTCTTTCATCTTGAGGAACATGATGTCTTCATCTGGAAAATCAAACTTCATCGGCTCATAATCATCAATCGGCTGCTGAGCAAGATAGTCTGACAGAATACTCCCTTTGATGGCTTTCTGGGATGTATACTGGATATCGTACTCTGTCAGTACCATTTGCCAACGAGCCACCCTTCCGGTGAGAGCTGGCTTCTCGAATACGTATTTGACTGGATCCATCTTAGAAATCAACAAGGTAGTATGGTTCAACATATACTGCCTCAGTCGGCGAGCAACCCAGGCCAAAGCACAGCAAGTTTTCTCAAGCTGCGAATATTTGATTTCACAGTCGGTAAACTTTTTGCTAAGGTAGTATATGGCATGCTCTTTTCGACCAGACTCGTCATGCTGTCCCAATACACACCCCATCGAGTTCTTAGTCACTGATAGGTACATTATCAGAGGTCTCCCAGGAACTGGAGAGGTATAAGGATTGGAGGTTTCTGTAGATACTCTTTTATCTTCTCGAAAGCCCTTTGACAATCTTCATTCCACCTGATAGCCTGATCTTTCCTCAGCAATTTGAAAATTGGCTCACACGTGGTCGTTAGGTGAGAGATAAACCTTGCGATGTAATTCAACCTCCCTAAGAAACCACGGACTTGTTTCTCTGTTCTTGGCTCAGGCATTTCCTGTATCGCTTTCACTTTGTCAGGATCCACCTCAATCCCTTTTCCGCTAACAATGAAACCCAGCAATTTTCCCGATCTCACCCCGAAAGTGCACTTGTTTGGATTAAGTCTCAGTTTGAATTTCCTTAACCGTTCAAACAATTTCTGCAGATTCACCAGATGTTCTTCTTCTGTCTGAGATTTGGCAATCATATCGTCCACATAAACCTCGATTTCATGATGAATCATATCATGGAACAGAGTCACCATAGCTCGTTGATATGTTGCTCCGGCATTTTTCAGACCAAACGGCATCACCTTGTAGCAGAAGGTGCCCCATGGGGTTATGAAAGTTGTCTTTTCCATGTCCTCTGGTGCCATCTTGATTTGGTTATAGCCAGAAAAGCCATCCATGAAGGAGAATACCGAGAACTGAGCTGTATTATCTACCAAAACGTCGATGTGAGGTAATGGGAAATCATCTTTAGGGCTAGCTCTGTTCAGATCCCGGTAGTCGACACACATCCGTACCTTTCCATCCTTCTTAGGTATTGGGACGATGTTTGCAACCCATGGCGGATAATTGGTGACTGCTAGAAACCCTGCATCCAACTGTTTTTGCACTTCTTCCTTTATCTTGACAGCCATCTCTGGTCTTGTTCTTCTGAGCTTCTGCTTGACCGGAGGACAACCTTCTTTGAGAGGCAAGCGGTGTACCACGATGTCTGTGTCCAGCCCAGGCATGTCCTGATAAGACCAGGTGAAGATGTCAACGTATTCTTGCAGCAATTCAATCAACCCCTTCTTCACATTGTCTTCTAAAGCAGCCCCTATCTTGATTTCTCTCTTGGCGTCCTCGGTGCCGAGATTAATCACTTCAACAGACTCTTGATGCGGTTGAATAACCCTTTCCTCTTGTTTTAATAACCTGGTAAGCTCTTCAGGGAGTTCACAGTCTTCATCACCCTCTTCTTCAGCTTGAAAGATTGGATTTTAAAAGTCGAAACGAGCCGTAGCAGAAACGTTATCAATAGGATCCGGTGATGTGCATCTGCATGAGTGATGGTATGTGCTTATGAGTGTGAACAAGAAGTGAAAACTAAACAAAACATTGCCATTTTTTATTTTGGAAAAACTGCAAAAATAGAAAGACAGGGAACGAAATATTTGAATGCAAAAATACGTCCTTTATTTATGATAAAAATGCAAGTGTCACATAGATGAGCCCTACAATGAGTCATTACGCCCTGGGCGGAACGTAAGACTTGGATATGCATGAATAAACAAAGAAAATTACTCTTCAAGAAGAGTGACTTGGATAATCTCTTCAGAAGACCAATTGTTGATGACTTCACTCGGGATCCTCGGACGCACCCAGTTGTCAATGTCACAATCACTATCCCCATCTTCTTCGTTGACCGCAGAGACCTGGCCATACTGAATGTTGCCAGCACTGGAGAAAGTGATCGGCCCCTGAAGTGTTGTAGAAGTCAAAACTGGCGATACCCAATCCCGAACTTATCTTCTTTCATTGGTAATTCCAACAGACGCCCCCAACCGGGAGCAACACCTGAATCCACCACGGCCCGTGCCTGCTTAAAGGATGAGATAGAGGCACCCGCCTTAACCTCTTCCACCGGAGCTGCATCTTTGACCTGAACTGACTCAAAGGCCTGACACAGAGTCTCATGAATTTCACCTTCTACTTCTACATACTTGAATGTAGACAGGTTACTGACCAGGATGTCCTCCTCACCACAGACGGTGATAATTCGTCCGTTGACCGGAAACTTAATCTTCTGATGTAGAGTTGAAGAGACTGCCCCAGCATTATGGATCCAAGGACGACCCAGCAGGCAACTGTAGGAAGGACTGATATCCATCACGTAGAAGACAGTGTTGAAGGTTTGTGATCCAATCAGAATTGGCAATTCTACCTCTCCAAACACTGATCTCTTAGAACCATCGAAGGCTCTCACAATAAGATCTGAAGGTTTCAAGACCAAACCCTCTACTTCTAACCTCGACAGGGCTCTCTTGGGTAGCACATTGAGAGAGGAGCCTATATCCACCAGAACATGCGATAGCACGGTGTCTCTGCATTCCATCGAGATGTGCAGAGCCTTGTTATGATTGCGTCCGGCTGGTGTCAAGTCAGAATCGGTAAAACCCAACCCGTTGCTTGCATGCACATTGGCGACGATCCCTTCTAGTTGGTTTACCAAGATTTCTTGAGGTACATATGCAGCATTAAGAACCTTCAGAAGTGCCTCCCTGTGTGCCTCCGAACACAACAGGAGTGAGAGAATGGATATCTTGGACGGAGTCTCAATCAACTGATCGACTACCTTGTAGTCGCTTTTCTTTATGATTCTCAGAAGCTCGTCCACATCCTTTGCAAAAGTGGGCTCAGAACCATCCTGGGGTGCAGAGGTACCCTCATTCATGACTTGCTTGCCTTTGGTTTTCGCCACAGCATCAGTATTATCAGCTTGGGTAACCGGTGGTGAGAACAATCTACCACTCCTGGTGAATCGGCCGATTCCACCGACATTATCCATTGCGGGACCGTCAAGTTCAGGCTTCTGACCCTCTTCTACTTTCAGTGGTCGTTCCACCCTATGATCGTGCGTATACACGCTCCCCCCATAATGCCACGGAATGGCCCTTTCACTGGTGAAAGGTAAAGGACCAGGGGTTGTAATGGTCATAGTAGATCGTCGCACTGGTGGCACGGGTTGTGCTTCTGGCACACTGATCTGATTAGTTGGGTAGAAAATAGTGATAGTAGCAATATCACAGTCGTACTCGGAAATCTCATTCAGTGAAATGCAAGCATCCGAAACATCGGGATCAAGTTCAATTACATCAGGATCATCCACATTGGAAAAAATAAATACATCATCATGGATTACAGAATCAGCAGGAATAACATCTGCGAATTCATCAGTAGCATCTTCAAACCCTTCTTCCTCAACCCCTTCCACAAACTCTTGGACAGACAAATCTTCAACCTGGAGGATACCCTTGTCGAGCAGGGCTTGGATGCCCTGCTGTAGCTTCAAACAACCTCCACTCTGAGTGGCACAATCCAAACAACCCTTCCCACAACCGGGGAAAACATCGGCCTTTAGCAAGCATCCTTTGATATCCAACAATGGAGTCTTCAACTTCAACACATCCTTAATGGACTTGGCTTTTCCTTCCATCATATTAATGTTTGCACCACCATGTCGCGGCATGGGATTGTTAACGACATTCGGAGCCGGCGCAAGGTCGATGGCCTTTGAATCTATGAGGTCCTGAACTACGTGCTTAAAAGCTTTGCAGTTCTCAATATTGTGGCCAGGTGCCCCAGAGTGGAAGCTACACCTAGCGTTGGCGTCGTAACCCACCGGAAGTCTACCAACAGGAGGAGCCAGAGTGCGCAGTTGCACAAGTTGTAGTTGTTGAAGACTAGAAAGCAACTGAGCGTACGACATTGGAAGGGTGTCGAAACGCCGGTCCATCATCCTTTGCCTCTGTTGATAAGCGGGTCTGTTACCCGGTTGCTGCTGTTGTTGATACTGAGCTGGTTGACGCTGCGGTTGTTGTTGTTGTAGTGGTGCTGCAGCTGGATTGGTCACAGCCGCAACATACGGTTGTTGACGATAATTCTGAAAGTTATTCCTCCGGTTATCCCTGTTCTGATAAGAAGATATGGCATTTGCATCCCCTTCTCTCCTCTTCTGTCCCTGAATGAAAGGCTTCTTCACCCCTGATGAGGATCCACCTCCACTCTGGCTCTTATAGGTCTTTAGGTAATTCTCCACCCTTTCTCCAGTAGAGACCACATCAGCAAAGTTGGAAGCATTGCAACCTACCAGACGCTCCAAGTAAGGTCCGGGCAGAGTGTTCATGAACATGTTGGCCATTTCCTTTTCCAACATCGGAGGCTGAACACGGGAAGCTGTCTCCCTCCAGCGTTGAGCGTACTCCCTGAAGCACTCATTGCTTTTAAGAGACAGATTCTGAAGTTGAGTTCTGTCCGGAGCCATGTCTGCATTATACTGATACTACTTCACGAAAGCCTCTGCCAAATCCCTCCAGCAACGGATGTGGGCTCTGTCCAGCCTCATATACCATTCCAAGGATGCCCCAGCCAGGCTGTCCTGGAAAAAGTACATAAGTAGCTTCTCGTCATCCGAGTATGCAACCATTTTACGGAAATAGGCTTGCACGTGAGTTTTGGGGCAAGAGCTGCCATTGTATTTGTCAAATATCGGGACCTTGAATTTCGGTGGCACTCTCACACCTGGGACCAGCCCCAAGTCAGCAACATCTACTCCCAGAGGATTCTGTCCTTCCACTGCTTTCAACCTCTCTTCCAATCTTCTAAACATGGGGTCCATGCCAAAGTCTTCCTGAAGCAAGGGAACTGATCATCCTGACCATCCTGAATGGGTTGTTGATCTAGGTTGACATGCGGGATCGGGATAGGCCCCGGTCCATTGGGACCATTAGCCTCTCCAGCTGGAGGATCAACCAACGTCTCCGGTTGAGTAATAGGGGGATCCCTCTGCACCAACAATCTAAGCTCCTGCTGTCCTTGAGCCACCCTTTGAACCAAATCCATGAATTGATTCATGCGAATCTTCATCTCGGCGAGCTCTGCTTGTAGGCTTTCCATCGCTCTCTGTTGATTCCTCCGGGTACCGTATCGGTGAATTCCTGAGTCAGCTATCCTGCTAGTGAGACACCAAACAATATGAGAACACCGCAGAGGTACCTGTTATGCAAGATATGACAATGAATATGTAAATGCAATGACATGTTTATCAATTCCAAAAGGTATTCTTCCCCCCTTGATTCCAGTCTCACATCAGGCGAATAGTGCAAGAAGACTGAGTCATGAATAAACTTCTGAGATCAAGATGCAACAAAGGGAAACCAACATACAAATGAGTTCCAGGAAAGGGGCCTTAGCCAAAAGTACATCAAAAGAGGATCCCCACAACAAGCCTGTGGGTTATCACTACACAGCAATAAAACAAAAAGTAAGGGAGGAACATAAACCAGGAAATCAGCCTCCTGTATACAACCCATAAGGACTGCTCCTCACTTCATCCAGTAATGCCACCGTGTCGGGATGATCTGGAGATTCTGTCAAATGCCGGATAAGCAGATTCCTCTTGTGAATGATCCCATCCAGTTCGTTGATGTGCTCTCTGTAGTAATTCCCATCATCTTCTCCGAATACCTCTTCAAGTCTGGATTTCTTCAAACCTGCCAACACCTTGAGTTCTTCAATCTGTCCTCGAGCCTCATTGAGTTGATCTGTGATGTAGCCATTAGTAGAACGGGCGCACAGAAGCTCATTGTTCTTCCCCTTCAGCAAAGTCGTCAATTTCTCTATCTGACCAGTCAGTTCGGCTACTATCTCCTCCTCCTTTGCCTTCCGAGAAGTTGAAAATGCATCCCATTGCTCCTGCCACCCAGCTAATTTACCATGAGCATCTACTAACTGCTGCTTGACTCGCCTCAACTCAGAACTGGATGATCTCAAGGCTTCGTCTGTCTTCCTGAAGAAGTCCACCTCCACAGCAAATTTCCTCTCTGCTTCCTTTTGCATTCTGACGGCTTCCCCCTTCTGATATTCTGCCTCGTGGAATTGATGCATATAGTCTTGCAACTTCTCCCTTAACTCTGAGTTCTCGGCTTGAAGTCCCTCCATGGCACTCTTTAACTTGTCGTACTCCTCTCGGCTCACCATTGTTGACTGCTCAGGAGTAGGTGGATACAAAGGTTCTTCAATAGGGAACGGCAGACCAAACTCTTCGACTCTTCCTTGAAGCCATTCTTCATACCGAGGGTAAGTTCTACAATCTCCTTTTCCAAGGACGGTTCTTCCTCTCTTGATCACCTTGAGCCAGGCCTCAGCTGCTTTACGGGATATCGTCAAATCAGGCGAATAATGGAAAAACAGAGATTCTTCCACATCCTTTTCCAAAGGCGGAGTTCTTAAAGCATATCCAAACTGTCTAACTGCTAGAGAAGGATTATAGTTGATTCCTCCTCTTCTTCCTACCAACGGAACATTTGGGAAGTTCCCACAACTATGAATAATATCTTCCCGAAGCAAGCTCCGGTCGGACCACCAAGAAATATCTTCAGCTCTCAACCCCATCAATCTCTTCGACCAACTCAACGAGTCCTTGACATTAACGAACACTCCTGATTTGGGTAGGTGAGAACTGAACCACTTATAAAACAAAGGCACACAACAAGTCAACAATCCCACTTTTCTATTCTTATTTCTGTGGTGCACTGAATGAAAGAAATCTCCTAGCAAGGTCGGTACTGGATTTCTCAACACGAAGAGGCGTATTGCGTCCATGTCCACAAATTTGGCAACATTAGGGAACAAGACAATCCCGTACACACAAAGAGCCAACACAGCATTGAAACCCCTCTGGTTACCGTCTTCCAGCTTCTTCTTTGCTTCTCCCAGTAAGAAACTCAGATGAAAACCGCTAACTTCTCCCTTCTGACACATATTAGCCTTCCAGACTGATTCCTCCAAATATGTGGTTGAAGCAACCATGTTGAGATCGGGCAGAAACTCAGAACTGTAGAACAATAACTGTGACCTGATAGGAACTATGAGAAAACTGGCAATCTCCTCCAGAGTAGGGACCAAAATATAATCCGGGAAAGTGAAACATCTCAGTGGAGGGTCATAGAACTGTAGCAGCGTGAATAGAGCGTCATGTTGATCTTTGGAAAAAACCGTGACGAAACTTAGAATCAGACCGTAATCCTCTCGGAATCCTTCTAGAGAACCAAGATCCATTAACTGCATCAACTGTTGGATCGACTCCAGACAGACCACCGGAAACTTGTAGGCGACAAGTCTCTTTCTGCCAATATCCATCTTAAGAGAACCAGAAAAACTCCGACTGGAATCAAGAAGAAGATTTAAACCCCCTTGAAATGGATAAACATGTGTTAAATGATATGAATGCAAATGATGTGATGATGTGAATGCAATGCAGTGGCATGTCAATCAGGATTGCTGTATCTGCTTGAACATTTGTCGGGTTACACTGTCTGAAGAGAAAACCACTGAGGAATATAATACAAGATCAAAGCTCTGCTCCAGAAAACCGGGTTGGTTGGAGGTTAAGGTTTCCTGAATTTAGCCCGCCCCTCACTGGTAGGTTCTAAGAACAGAAGTTCGTCAACTTCAGCCCTTCAGTCGCGAATAATACGTTTACTACTGAAGGTTTGGCATTATTACGGGATAAAAGACCTCCACTGACTCCCCTCAATAGGACATCCTAAAGCAAGTTCCCAGTCTCGGGGTCCTCGGATTGATCAGCGAGAATGCGCCCACCAGAGCTAACATAATCACGTCTCGGAGGAGAGGCCTCGACTGAGTTCTCGGGAAATGGTCACCAGAGTCGACGATTTCTAAAGGAACATCATGTCGTTACGGAACATCCGTAGGACATAATATATCCAAAAGAAACCTCGTCTGGGTGTGGTTCTTCACGAACGACTTAACGTTGCAACATGCCACGCAAGCCTCATGATCATCCACTCTAAAACCTGTGTGTACACTCAAGCCTGGGTAATGGGCTTATCTCTCGTAGAACATCCCATCCCAACAAACAAACAACAGCTCCAACAGATACAGCAGATGAATGTAAGTAAGTAAATAAATGTACAAAAGCATGAACACCCAATGAACAAGAAAACACACAAGCTAGGAGGGACTCGCTTAGGGAATGGACCAGCAAGAGGTCAACTTCTAAGTCCCCAGCAGAGTCGCCAGCTGTCGCAACCTGAAAAATACAGTGCGCGAAAAAACAACTGGCGAAAGAAAAGGGCAGAAGAGTCGCCACCGTGCGTTATTTATCCCAAAAGGAGGGAAAGGAAACGCTCGAAGTAAACCTGGGAAAAGGAAAGGACAAGACGGGGTCTCGCAACCAAATCTTGAGTTCGGGAGTCGGTTATGCGAAGGGAAGGTATTAGCACCCCTACGCATCCGTAGTACTCTACGGGATCCACTTTTGTAGTTCTTGTCTAAAGGGTGTGAGTTAACCTAATATGGTTATTTACTAAAAAAGGTTAAGAGAAACGACTCGCGTGGATGTCGCATCCACTGCATACGTATCTCATCTGAATATGAGAATCAGAGTCTTCGTAGCTCGGCTGACCTATGGGTTGGGGGGATGTGTGCTCGCTAAGACATCGCGTCTTATGCCTACGTATCTCATCTGGAATTAGAATCAGGGCAAGCCGTAGTTCGGCTAACTACGGGGTTATGGATTGGGTTTTAGACGAACAACGTTACTACGCAATCTACCGGATGCTCGACCTTTGGAGACTTACTCGCCTGAAGTAGAAGGAGTAAACGTGCGTTGAGGGGTTTGCGTTTTAGGAACGCTCATGCAAAAAGGAGGTCCTAGGCGGAGGAACAGCGCTACCTTAATTCGCATGCAAACAGGAGACTATACGAAGCCTCGCATCCTATGGGGAAGCGATCACACCATACAAAACATGTATCTTAAAGTAAAATGCCACCAAGGGCCTCAAACATGGCCTCCTATTGAGGTCTTCCAGCTAAGAAAGCGGTAAAATAAGGGGAAGGAGTAAAAATACCACACGGATAAAGATCCGAAGTTACAGCAATTAAAGGATTAGCAACCCTGAGATCTCTCCAGCTAGACCATCAAAGAAAATCAGTCAATACGAGTAATCAGAATAAACCTCTGAATGGTATCCCTGCAAGAGTGCGTGAGTCCTCACAAAAACTCGACGAAAAAAGGGTTAGGCAAACAGGATGAAATCAAGAGAAAACAATGCCATGGCAACACAAAGACAGGTTAGAACAAAACAGAACAAAAAGAGTGAATGCTGTCATATTCGCGACTGCATCGCCTAGCGAAAGCTTAGCGAAGCTTCGCTGCGTGCTCGCCTAGCGAAGCGGCTAGCGAGCGCCTGCGGGTTTCGGGTTTCTCATTGATAACAGTCTGATGTTAAGGATTCCAAACCCTATGGCATTCATCTCAGAAACGAAATTATTAAACATTCAAAGCATTGTTCACATATTCATGCACAAATATAAACCCGTGGGCAGATCCTGATGTTACCTCATACATTCATAGTATTCAAATTCAACGCATAGAGTAATAGGAACAAAGGCATACCTGATGAGAGAGGCCGATCGAACGGCGCGGCTGGATTTGCAAAGCTCTGTTAGGGTTTGCGTGGGGCAGAGGCAAAAAAGCATGTGAATCGGAGTGAACTTCTCAGAGCTGCCTGAAGATTGCTGCAGAGTAGTTCCTAGGTCTCCTTATCTCAAAATCTTTCTCCAGTGAATCTCCCAGTGTAACTCCAAGTGTGTTTTCCTCTACTGAAACTTCAGTATTTATAGACTGATTTCGTGGGTAGTGGGCTCAAATGAGGGCAACTCAAGCCCAAAATCTTTCTGATACTTTCTGAAATGCGCGCCCTTCGCCTAGCGAAGGATCTGCTCGCCTAGCGAGCATGGCAGTACTCTTCGCTAGGCGAAGTACCTGCTCGCCTAGCGAGCATGACAGCTCAGCAGCAGATTCTTGCTTCTTCCAGCCTGGCGATTTGCGCGGTGAATAGGCCCCATCTGGCCCTGTTGGTAGTACCTCAAGTCTTTTCCTTGTGTTGACTGATCATTTGAATAAAACTCACAAAGTGTCCTGGATGATGTTCAAGCTTCTTGGAGCTAATTCTGGTTGACATGATGTAACATAATATGAAATACTAAATGGCCTAAAAAATGAATGCATGAATGAGGAGGGCAAATTTTGGGGTGTTACAAATCCCAACTGAGCATACAAAAAGGATTTTGGCAGAAACACCCGTTTGGATCACCAAAGACCAAATCGAAACCCTAATCTGCAAGATATAAAGAGGGAGGTGAGAACGGCAAGAGGGGGAGAGAAAAAAATTGAGAGGCGGACAAAACTCCACCAGGAACCCTAATCCTCAAATCAAAAAGAAACCGGTATTTGGAGAGGCGAAGGAAGAGGATTTAAGCATCACCTGAGCCGTTGTCACCGTCGAAGGTGAGATTTTCACTCGACTCTCTTTTGAAACCGTAGATTCGTGTATTTCTTGGGTAGTATCGTGTGCGATTGAGAGCGGCGAGCGATTGTGAGAGACGGATGAACGTTTGAGTGAGCGTAAGAGCGATTGAGGGACAGGTTGAGAGCGAGATTGAGGGAGCACTTGAGTGAAACAGAAGTTGTTGAGAGAGGGGGTGACAAAATCTGTTACTGTTGCTCCCGTTTTTGTTTTTGTTTTATTTATTTTAAGCAAAACAAATCTTTAAGAAATTAGAAAACCATTTAAGAATCTAATACGTTTAGTATTCCTCTGCTTTTTTATTATTATTATTAAATGGTGTATAGTATTTAATTGCTTTTTGATTCCCAATCCATTAGCCTCTAGAACCCAACAGCCAAGCGGCTGGGTTTAATTTCTTGTTTTTTCTTGGTAGTCCAACAGACTTTCTTTTATCTTAGTTTTTATTTTTAATTCTAATTTTTAATCTATTTTGATTTACTTATCCGAATTAGCATTAAAATAATAACTAATCATAAATGGCCTAGTGGAGAGAGGGCAGTTTCATGGTCTTTAGTGGAACGGGTTCGATACTTGGGGATAGCCTATTTTTTGTGTTTATATTTGTTATGTCTATTATTTTATTTAATTTCTTTTTCTATATAGTACCTTGCAATTTATTTTAACTTTAGGTTATTAATACCCATTTCCATACCCTTGTAAGTCGATTGCTTTTTAAGCATCGCCATCAACCTCACATAGCTTACTCTTGGGCTTTCTTACAATGAGCCAGTTCTCTTGCACTTACACTCATACATTGCATTATTTGTTGTTTGGGCCCGATTTAATTATTTCTTGATTTTGAATCCCCATTTGACAAAATGTACCCCACTCCCCGATGTGTAATAATTTTGTACTGTTCTATTTCTTTGTTTGTTTGACTGTTTAGTTAGATACTAACACAAGAATAAAATCAACCATTTCCAAAAGGTCAAAAATAATGACTCGATCCAACGTCGAGTATTTTCTCAATAAACAAATCAATTCATTTCTCCCTCATATTCTATTCCATTTCTTTCAAACTTTCACCAAACGCTTGATTCAACGTCAAGCCATTTTTTCTAATAAAAACTCAAAAAATATTAATTCATAGTTAAGACCTTTTCAATAAAGATGGAAGTGGAACGTGGTGTATACCGCGCACTCCTGAGACTAAGATTCGAGACGTATGCCTCGCCTATCTTAGCTCTCGCCATCATCCAAATTTATCCACTTTGTTTTCTCTCAAACACTCATTCAAATTTCTCTTAAACGTCCATCAATACTTGATCTAGTGTCAAGTCATTTTTCACAACAAAACTCAAAATACCTAATTCTTATTTAACACTTTTTCAATAAAGGTGGAAATGGAACATGGTGTATACCGTGCACTCCTGAGATTAAGATTCGAGACGTATGCCTCGCCTATCTTAGCTCTCGCCATCGTCCAAAATTGTCAATGCAGTTTCTTCAAACCCTTTCTCAATCAAATTCAAAACACTTAATTCTTATTAAACATTTTTTACAAATAAGATGGAAATGGAACATGGTGTATACCACGCACTCCTGAGACTAGGATTCGAGATGTATATCTCGCTCATCCAAGTTCTCACCATCACTCAAAATACATCCAACCGATCAAACTCTTTTCTCGCCGCCGTGCGATTAATCAAAAAACCTTTTTCATAAATGAAAGATATATTGTCTTAAGGTGATGCAAAACAATGTTTCGGCCACGATTGTTGAGTAGAGATAAATGACGCTTTTCCGAATGTAGATTTATAAATCCGTTCGATGTGTGGTATGCGTCCACTCCTCATCTGTTTTGGATAAAACAATGTTTTCGTCGATTAATACAGTATAGCTTTCGCTAAAATCGACCAACAAACAAACATTTTTCTACCCAGAACTACGTAAGCCTTGATTTCTCTGTTGAGATACGTAGGAGCAGGATTTGTAAATCTTGTCAGGCCCACTAATAAAAAACTTAGGTTTAGTCCTTCGTTAAAAAATCCAAAAACATTTCTCCTCTCTTCTATTCTTTCTTTCCTACCTAATAAATTGAAAAGCCTAACATTTCGAACTAACACTAATGCACACAACTGACCTAATGGTTCCCGTTGAGTACAACGGACGTGAGGGGTGCTAATACCTTCCCCTTGCGTAATCGACTCCTGAACCCTGATTTGGTTGCGACGACCAATAATCATTATCGTTTTTTTCTTGGGTTTTATCGATAATTTCCCTTTCCTTTTTAGGAATAAATAAAGTTCGGTGGCGACTCTGTTCAGTCCATCATTGCGAGCGTGCGATTGCGTTTCGCTAGGTCGTATCCTTCATTTTTAATATGAGGTACGACAACTACCTCATTATCTTGTTGAATAAAAGAGGAATAAAAATAAAAGAAAGAGAACAAATCACTTTTTTATTTATTTTTTATGACTAATAGATGGACTTAAGGTTGCATAACTTTCTTTGTTAGAAATCTATTGTTAGTTGATTTTTAATCATCTTCAATACTTTGCATCAATGATAAGCTATCCCTTAATGTGTCATATTTTAAGTCTTTTTGGCCTAAGAAAATAGTCTTAAAAAATATTCATTTTTGTACATGTTACTAACCACTAATTATACTTCATTAATTTTGTTCATCATTAACCTTTGTTATTGTGATTTTGGTGTTATTGACTTATATTTGTTTTATATCATTTATATTCACTAACCATTATTATTGTGATATTGTTTCTTTTTCTTGTAATTTACTTTTATGTCATTACATTAAAGTACTCATCATCATCATCATCATTGTACAAATTCATCATGCATGTTTATTTACTTGTTATTTATTTTATTATCATCAAACATTAAAAACAACAAAAACATGATAAAATGATAAGACAAAAATATTCATTCCACTCTTAATCAACTTGGACCTAAAGGATTTCATTTTAGGACCCTTGCTTGGAGGCCTTTCCCTTATCTTTGTGATACTTTGTAAATGTTGGATTTTATTTGTAACTTACATTCATGTTGTAAGAATGGCATCATGGCACCACCTTAGGGGGACATGTTTGTAAGACCATCATCCTTTGTTTAGCTTAGGTCACTTTTGCACACAAAAGGCTTTCTCTTGGGCTACCTTACAATGAGACTTTTTAATTTCTTGTTGGTTACTTTGCATTCATGTTGCGTAAGCCAAATTTCATAATCAAAATAAAATAAACCCTTGATTCAACGTCAAGTGGCATTTTCTTAGCCAAATTCAAAAATACTTAATAATTATGATTATTATTGTGCGCCATGAGCCTTAAGTAGTGGAGAATGAGTGAGAATGGAGCATTCCTACCCTTACTCTGATTATTTTGGACGCAAGACGCTTGACTTGTTGTCTAGAATAATCACCTCCGCCCATAGACTTTAGTACAATATAATCACAAACATTCTTTCATAAAACCCTTATTCAAGGTAAAAAACAATATAACTCATCAAACTCCTTTTTGTGCCTTAGGGCATCATCCCAAAAACCCTTTTTTCCAAAGGTAAAATCAACCAACACACAAATATTTTCTACTCCGAACTACGGAGCTCTGATTCCTCATCCCCGAATGAGTGATACGTAGGCACCAGGGCCACAATCCTTGGCGAGCACTATAATAACAAAAACACCCCCCTTCTTTTTACACATTCTTTTGAAAATAAAACAATAATAGATAAATCCCATGTATGTAAAACAACCCAAATGGTTCCCATGGAGTACCATGGGCGTAAGAGGTGCTAACACCTTCCACGAGAGGAGAACCAGATGGCAGACGCATTAGCTACCATGTCATCTATGTTCAGAGTCAGATGGGGCAGCGAAGCTCCCATGATTACCATTGGACGGTTAGATGAACCAGCATACTGTTACGGACTTAACACAGAGGAGGTACAGCAAAAACCTTGGTTCCACGACGTAAGAAGATATTTAGAAGCTCAGGAATACCCTGAAGGGGCATCCATCAAGGACAGAAAATTCCTGAGGAAGTTCTCCGCTAAATTCTTGCTGAGTAATGGAGTGTTATACAAACGTAATCATGACTCGACTCTGCTTCGCTGTGTGGATCAAAAGGAAGCGGAAAGGATTATGGAAGACATGCATGACGGTATTTTTGGGACTCATCCTAATGGACATACCATGGCCAAGAAGATTCTGAGATCAGGGTATTATTGGTCTACCATGGAAGCTGATTGCCACCATCACTCCAGAACCTGCCACAAGTGTCAGATCTATGCGGATAAAGTACATGTACCTCCTGCTCCATTGAACGTGTTAACAGCGCCTTGGCCCTTTGCAATGTGGGGCATCGATATGATTGGAGAGATTAAACCTACGGCTTCTAATGGACATCGTTTCATTCTCGTCGCTATTGATTACTTCACAAAGTGGGTAGAGGCAGCCTCCTTCGCTTCTGTCACCAAGAATGTGGTGGCACGGTTCATCAAGAATAGTCTTATTTGTCGGTATGGCATCCCTGAAAGAATTATCACTGACAATGGTACTAATTTGAATAACAAGATGATTACTGAACTCTGCACGCAGTTCAAAATAAAGCATCATAATTCTTCTCCGTACCGGCCAAAGATGAATGGCGCCGTGGAGGCTGCTAATAAGAACATCAAGAAGATCATACAAAAGATGACAGTAACGTACAAAGACTGGCATGAGATGTTACCATTTGCTCTCCATGGTTATCGCACTTCAGTACGCACCTCGACAGGGGCAACTCCTTTCTCTTTAGTCTACGGAGCGGAAGCTGTTTTACCAGTGGAAGTCCAGATTCCTTCTCTAAGAATCATGAAAGAGGCGGGCTTAGACGAAGATGAATGGATTCAGACTCGACTTGATCAAATAAACTTGATTGACGAGAAGAGACTTGCGGCTGTTTGTCACGGGCAGATATATCAGAAGCGCATGACCCGGGCATTTAACAAAAGAGTCAAGAGACAGGTGTATCAAGTAGGCGACTTGGTGATCAAACGTATCATTCTACCACAAGGTGACCCCAGAGGCAAGTGGACTCCCACATACGAAGGGCCATTTGTGGTTAAGAAAGTATTCTCTGGTGGAGCCATGATACTTGCTACAATGGATGGCGAAGACTTCCCGCATCCTGTGAACGCGGACATAGTTAAAAAATACTACGCATAAAAGAGACCCGCTAGGTCGACGTACCTAGGCAAAAGTAAGGGCATCCCGGCGAACCAAAAGGGTTCGGGCAAAAATTAGGGATAAATATATAAAGACGTATACCCGGCAAGTCGAAAACCTGAGAAGGCGGCTTGGGCAAAAGGGGTATCCCGGTGGACTGAAAACCTGAAAAGGCGGTCCAGGCAAAATTAGGGATTAAAGCGTATGACTATGTCCCGTTCTCTGTCAGCTTCAACCAAGTTCCAGGGACTGAACAAGCCAATCACTTCTATCCGACAGCAGGAGATGAGATGCTTGAAGACATAATGACAGTAGTGGAATCAAAATCAATAGGACTTATTCTGCATAGCTTTCTTTTTGTTGTCTTGACAACTTCCTCTTACTAGGATTTCTGTCTCCTTGTACACAAATTGCCTGTTTATAGGCCCTCTTTCAAAATCAATACAATTTCATTGCCAAAAAGATGCGTTTGTTTTTACCTTTTCTGTTTTGTTTGCGTAAACGTCCATTGATTTAACTTGAATTGACTTATGCACTTGAATATGACCCATGTTTACAAAAATGCGTGCCTAAAATAGCAATAGCAATTACTACACGACTTCAGGATCGAGGAGAAGGTCTAACCACGCTTTCCAAGGAGGCTGTTACCAATTCGATTCCCCGGCAATGCCAATTATTCCCCAGAAGAGGTCGGCATCGCCTTACCGAAAGGTCATCCCTTCTATCCCCAGCCAGGCCCCGTTGGACAGAACCCAAATCCCCAGCTAAGGAAGGGCCATCAATACCAATGTCTCCGACCAGCAGACTGAGATCTATTCCCCCAGTAGTGTCCCCTGGAAGAATGTTTCAGACGCCTAATGCATTCATTATATCATTTCATATTTCATACCTGCATACAGCGCTCACATTTACTTCATTCCGCATCATACACTTTACATCATTTCATATACATGCATATACATGCATACCAGGTTCGCAAGCATAAACATCTCATGCATCATGACATTGCATGAGGCTAACGTTATTTTTCAGGTTAATTATCCTCTTGATACAGTCAAAATAAAGGTCCATTCGGACAGACATCTGTATCAGTTACATTCAGGATTCAACTACACCTTTCAAATATACTCCATGTCAACATTCATTCTGGCATTCTCCCAATGGTGGCATCTCTAAGCCCACCCCAGATATTCTCTGCAAATATTATCAGATACAGCCTAACGTACGGTTCATTCTGATTCAGCCCAACATATGACTCTTTCAACTCAGATACGGTCTAACGTACGATCCATTCTGACTCTCAGCAACTCCAATACGGTCTAACGTACGACCCATTTGGACCTCCAGCTCAGGTACGATCTAGCGTACGATCCCTTCTGATCTTCAACGACTCAAGTATGGTTTAATGGACGACCAAGTTAAACCTTCATTTTCTCAGGTGCTACCTTCGGACAGGTACATTCCTGAATGGTAGTCTGTATACGGCTACTCTCTTTCTCAGGTGCTACCTTCGGACAGGTACATTCCTGAATGGTAGTCTAGTATACGACTACTCCCTTTCTCAGGTGCTACCTTCGGACAGGTACATTCCTGAATGGTAGTCTGGTATACGGCTACTCTCTTTCTCAGGTGCTACCTTCGGACAGGTACATTCCTGAATGGTAGTCTAGTATACGACTACTCCCTTTCTCAGGTGCTACCTTCGGACAGGTACATTCCTGAATGGTAGTCTAGTATACGGCTACTCCCTTTCTCAGGTGCTACCTTCGGACAGGTACATTCCTGAATGGTAGTCTAGTATACGACTACTCCCTTTCTCAGGTGCTACCTTCGGACAGGTACATTCCTGAATGGTAGTCTAGTATACGACTACTCCCTTTCTCAGGTGCTACCTTCGGACAGGTACATCCCTGAATGGTAGTCTAGTATACGGCTACCCCCTTTTTCAGGTGCTACCTTCGGACAGGTACATTCCTGAATGGTAGTCTAGTATACGGCTACTCCCTTTCTCAGGTGCTACCTTCGGACAGGTACATTCCTGAATGGTAGTCTAGTATACGACTACTCCCTTGCTCAGGTGCTACCTTCGGACAGGTACATTCCTGAATGGTAGTCTAGTATATGGCTACTCCCTTTCTCAGGTGCTACCTTCGGACAAGTACATTCCTGAATGATAGTTTAGTATATGGCTACTCCCTTACTCAGATGCTACCTTCGGACAGGTACATTCCTGAATGGTGGGCTGGTATACGACTATTCCCTCTTCGGCAGATTCCGCCTAGCAGACGGCACATTCTGCAACTCAGATACGATCTAGCGTACGATCCATTCTGATCTTTCATCCCCAGCAAAGTCATCCGCCTAATGAACAGCTCACTCTGGTATTCAGACACGATCTAACGTATGATCCATTCTGATCCCTTATCCCCAGCAGTATAGCATACTCTAACTCCCCAGCGAAGTCAACAGCATAATGGAGGGTTCACTATACGGTCTGATGTATGACCCGGTGTGACACCCATGTCTCTAGATATCGTCTAACATACGACACAATCTGGAAATTTCCTCAGCAAGTTTCTTGGATGGCATCTCTAAGCCCATCTCCGTCAAGACTGATGGACAAGCGCAAATTTTCGGGGCATTATAGTGTTCAATAATCTTTCACCTCCAGACCACGAACGACACATGCCATTCTACTCTCTCGGTGCAAGAATATTGAACAGGGGCAGCTGTCATACCCCAAAATTTGCCCATTGAAATTACAAAGCATTTTCCAAGACCCTCTGACTTGTTCTGCAAGGCACTGATATCAAATGGACAAAAGCCCAGCTCACAGCAGGCCTAATCCAAAGTGGCCCAAAATAGCTTGCTCGCTAGGCGAGCAATTCCTTCGCCTAGCGAATATCTCAGCATGCCACTCGCCCAGCGAAGCATCAGGTCCAGAAAAAGCCCAAACCTAGTTTGCTCGCTAGGCGAGCAATTCCTTCGCCTAGCGAAGCTTGCGAGAATTTGAAAATTTGGACCTCATTTTAAGCCCATTAGGTCACCATTGCCACTACTATAAATACATGCTCTTCTGCCACGAACAAGGACAGACAGAGACGGACGAAGACGGACGGAAACACGCATCCAGAGGGAGAAACACAGAAACCCTGCTGATCCAAAGAGTTCAGAAGGCGGAAACCCTGAAGGCCGCTTACCCGTGCCGAAGCTACCGCCGCCCAACTCAATCCGGCTCGCCAATTCAAGGTTGCAACTCGATTTGCAAACAGGTTTGCCTCACTATTATCGTTTTAGTTCTTAATTGGCATATGATATCACTTTAGGATATTAATTGACACATGATTATCACTTGGCATTCTTATTTTGCATGTGATACCGCATTAGTGTCTTAATTTGCATGTGACATCGTTTTGTACTCTCTTTTGGCATATGGTACCACTTCATGTTCTTAATTAGGGGAGGATATCATAATTGAATTCATAAACATTTTGAAGCTTTGCATGAGAATTTAAATGTGCTTGAACATTGTGAAACTGAACCATATAATTATGTGTTAGAGGCCATAGGCCATGCTGCTGATTGAGGTCATAATTTCAAACCCGTGGCCGCTCGCTAGCTCATCGCTAGGCGAGCCCGCAGCGAGCCTTCGCTGAGCCTTCGCTAGGCGAAGCAGAAGCGAACAGGACAGGGGCTGCTTTGTCCCTTTGTTGCCCGTTTTATACTTACCTAATCATGACTCTGCATCATTTTGCTTAAATTCCTGGCTGTTATATTCATTTTGTGATGCAATTTCCAATTGTGTTTATCTCAATGCTATAATCTGTGTGTTAATGGTGTAAAGGCTAGCATACTTCCGAAGAAATAACCGGCTAGGTACACCGCTTTATGCATGGGAAGACTTTCATGGAGATGGACTCTAAATTATGTCACTTTAATGTGAAAATTCATATTGGTTGCCTAACCAATTTTAATGTATTGATCTTTAATGTGTTGATTT
Source organism: Lathyrus oleraceus (assembly GCF_024323335.1). Classification (NCBI taxonomy): domain Eukaryota; kingdom Viridiplantae; phylum Streptophyta; class Magnoliopsida; order Fabales; family Fabaceae; genus Lathyrus; species Lathyrus oleraceus. The sequence continues at coordinate 65,739,420 of NC_066585.1, forward strand.
TAATGTATCGATTCAATGCGGTATCACCATAATTACCTAATGAACTTAAAACATGGACTTTAAATAAATGATATCGGACCTCTCTTTATTACCCCACGGTTACGTAATACGGTCATGTCCCGCGAATATGGGGATATCCTTAGCAAAGACCCTTCGGTAAAATCATCATAGTCCCTCGGATGTTGCCTTCGAAAATACGATTTTGTCCCTCAATGACCCTTCGGTGTAGCCTACGGTTAAATGATGATAGTCCCTTCGAATGCTAAGGTATCCTCACAACTGTTGCCTTCAATGACCAACCGATGACCCTACGATGACCCTCCTACATCCCCAGGATAAAACTACTTACTTCTCAATAGTAAGGACAGTTTTACCCTCATAAGGATAGGAAATGCCCGGAAAGACCTCGGACAGGTATAACCTTAATTGCTCATTCATAACAAAAAATGCTTTTCACACCCCACACCTTTCAAACGTCTTCTTTGGAAAATCACCACTTAGCATACATCCGTACTAGGATCATTGCCAAGTTATATTTTTCTAAGCTACTTTCAAAAACTAAATGAGATAACCACTTTGTATACATTCATGCAAGAATCATTACAAAGTTAAATTCTCCTTTTCAAACATTTTTCATACATTTCTCAACCACCTTTTTCAAACAAAGAAAACATAAATGATTGAGCAATTAAGAGCCCATGGAGAACCATGGATACAAAGGGTGCTAATACCTTCCCTTTGTATAAAGTACCTCCCGAACCTAAGAATTTAAAATTAAGGTTTTTCCTGTTCTTTTCCACCTTTCCTCATGGGATAAAAGAAAAGTCGGTGGCGACTCTTGCTAACCGCGACATTGCGATTACAAATCCAATAAAAGTCAGTTCACCGTACGACAGAACTGGCGACTCTGCTGGGGACGATAAAGAGAGGTCCACCTTAAAAATCATTTATGTTTGCATTTGTTCTTTCGTTTTAAGGGATTGTCTGAGTGAAAGATCCTACACCCGGATCTAGTGTACCTTAGGTAAGTAGCAATAGATCATCGCGACTATCCGGCGTATACTGGAATGGTCAAAATGATGGCTACGGTTAATGTGACACTTTGGTCGTCCTGATGTTCCTCATGTTCACTTGAGGAAAAATTTGGCTTCCGCGTGGTGTCATCAAAGCATTAACCAGACCTTTAGAACCCTAATTGACTCATCCTAGCCATTAGAAAGTAGTGAGATAACTGGCTTCGGTTCCGACTGAGGTTGGTTGATACTCGATACTACACTCTTTGAGATTGGACTTTAGGGAAGCTTCGGTCAACCACTTGGTGTTGCACTGAAGTGGACTTAAGGAAAGGTCGATGATTTGAGATCCTTCTAGAACCCGGTTACTATTCTAGGACAGGTTGAACCAACCAAACTTCAGTGGGGAGGGTACTTACCTATGGAACTCATGCAAGCCTTAAAACCTAGGAATAATTGTTGTGTGACATGCTTGTGCTTGCATAACATCATAACATCATAACATCATGGCATTATACTAACCATTTCAAGGACTTAGGAATTTAGCTTTGCTCTGTCGAACAGGTTATGGCTTCCAGGAAGACTATCCGGATCAATCTTGTAACGATCTCTCCTCAACTCAAGGATTTGGTGTCAGAACTCCCCGATCATGCTCAGTTCCACAAGAAACATGGTCATCTTCTCAACTTAGTTACCACCGGTTTCAAAGAAGATATGATGAGAGTTCTATTCCAGTTCTTCGATCCTAAACATCATTGCTTCACTTTCCCAGATTATCAGTTGGTACCCACATTAGAAGAATTCTCCCAGCTGCTCGGGATACCTATCCTGGACCAAATACCTTTCAGTGGTCTAGAAAAGATGCCAAAGTCTGAAGAAGTTGCCGCAGCTTTATGCATGACAAAATCTGATATTGAGACCAATTGGGTAACAAGGAGTGGAACGAAAGGTTTACTTGCCAAATTTCTGATAAGTAAGGCCCGAGAATTCCTAAAAGTTGTGAATGTCCATGCTTTCGAAGATGTTTTAGCATTGCTAATCTATGGTTTGGTGCTATTCCCTAATCCGGACCAATTCATAGATGTGAATGCTATTAAGATATTCCTCACTCATAATCCTGTGCCTACCTTGCTTGGAGATGTCTTGCATTCCCTTCACACTCGTACTATGAGGAGGCAAGGGACTCTCATGTGCTGCGTACCTTTGTTGTCTAGGTGGTTTATTTCGCACCTCCCTCGATCAGTCTTGAAGAATGATCAAAATCTGAAATGGTCTCAAAGGATAATGGCACTCTCCCATTCAGACATCCGTTGGTGTTCCAATCTCAGAGAAAACGTCACTCTCATCGACCGTTGTGGAGAATTCCCTAATGTACCACTCCTGGGGATAAGAGGAGGTATTACTTATAATCCTGCCTTAGCCCTACGTCAGTTTGGGCATGCTCGAAGAGATGGTCCACATAAAATGATTATTCAAGGTACAGTGTTTGACTATGACAATGACTCTCAAGGTCTCCGCCAAAGGTTTGTACGAGCTTGGGGCATGGTGAAAAGAAGCAATTTAGGAAAGAAAAATTCTATTCCTATGGAGCCTTATCTCAGATGGGTACGCGCCAGAGCTCACGAACTTGTCATGCCATATCTTACAGTCGGACCATTGATTGTTGAATCAGAGGCCGAAGGAGCTACTTCCCAGATCATTCCTTATCCAGATATGCCTACTGATGTTGAGGAATTGAAAAGATCCTGGACCCAGTTGAGAGAAGAGAGAGATACTTTCGAAGCTCAGTTCAATGCAGAAAGGAAGAAAGTGTTAGAGCTCACCAGTCAGCTTAATGAGGAACGAAGACTCAATGCATATCTTCGCCCGAAAAGAAGTCGCCCCTGGGAGACTTGAGCTTTGTATTTTTACTATTATTCCTTTTGTAATGAACATTGATCAAAAAAAAAAAAAAAAAAAGTAGCAATAAAACATTTCCCTCTTGTTGGGGATTTATGCAGAGTTAAATTCCAAAAGTCCTTGAAAACATTTCATACATTGCATCGCATAACATAACATTGCATAACAGGTGTTCTAAAAGACCATATTCTCACGGTCTGCCTCTTAAACAGAAAAATGGATCTCGAACAGACTGTCAAAGATCTCCAGACTCAGAATGCTCAGTTCAAGGAGATGATGTTAAGCTTATCCAAAGGGCAGGAGGAGCTGAAGGCTCTTTTGGCTGAAAAGAAGAAGGACAAGAAAGCTGTGAGCTTCATTAACCCGGGCAGAAGGCGTAAAGGACAGGCTACGGGAATCAAATTTGGAATCCCGAATGGCCCAGAAGAGGGGGCGGAAAATGATTCAGAGGAGGAGAATGTTGATTTCTCTAACCCTGAGGATGATGATGAGGAGTATGAAAATGAACAGTACTCTCCAAGAGATGATAAGTACAAATTGCTGGAAGAGCGCATGCTAGCCATGGAGGGTCAGAAAACACCTGGTCTGGATTTCGAAAGTTTGGGTCTGGTCTCCGATGTGACCATTCCTCGCAAATTCAAAATCCCCACTTTCACTAAGTACGATGGTGCGTCTTGTCCTCAGATGCATCTAAGGGCTTATGTGAGAAAGATCCAGCCGCATACCACTGATAAGAAACTGTGGATCCATTTCTTCCAAGAGAGTCTATCTGGCACTCAGTTGGAATGGTATTATCAGCTCGAGAGCTCTGACATCCGCACCTGGACTGATTTAGCAACGGCTTTCTACAAGCAGTACCAGTACAATTCTGAATTAGCACCTACTCGGCTGCAGTTGCAGAATATGGCCATGGGATCTAAAGAAAGCTTCAAAGAGTATGCTCAGAAATGGAGAGATTTGGCCGGCAGAGTCAAACCCCCTATGACTGACCGAGAATTAGTAGACCTGTTCATGGGTACCCTGACTGGCCCATTCTACAGCCACCTACTGGGGAGTTCTTCATCAGGTTTCACTGAACTTATACTGACAGGTGAACGGGTGGAAAGCGGCATTCGAAGTGGAAAATTACAGGCAACTACTTCTACAAGCAGTAAAAAGTCCTACCATGGGAAGAACGAATCGAATGCTGTGTATGGTCAAAAGAATCATAATAAGAAAATCGGTGACCATGCCATTGGAGCAGTGACGATCGCGGCCCCGCCAGCTCAAAACTTCCAGCAAAGACAAGACAGACCAAGAAGGCAGTTTACCAAGCTCAATATGACTTTAGCACAAGCATTGCAAAGTATGCTAAAGGTAAACCTGATCACTCTCAGAGGTCCTCCTGCAAATGCCAACACTGCTTCGCCTCGTTATAATCCCAATGCCAGGTGTGCATATCACTCCGATAGCCCCGGGCATGATACAAACGATTGTTGGCTGTTGAAGAATAAGATTCAGGACATGATCGATGCTGGGGAAATCGAGTTCGAGCCTCCGGAGACTCCTAATGTCATCAATGCACCTATGCCTAATCATGACAAGGCTGTTAATGCTCTCAATGACGATTCTCTCATCACTACTGTAGCGGACTTAACATCTCCTCTCCCGGTCATAAAGCGGAATTTATCGCAAGCTGGTTTATTTCCAGGTTGTACTGAAGATTGCAATCTCTGCACACTTTGGCCCGAGGACTGCTTGAAATTGAAAAATGGCATTCAACGGCTGATGGACGACCGTACAATTCTCTTTGAAAGGGTTTCTAAGGCGGAAAACCCTATTGAAGAAATATCTATGATTGCAAGGTCCAAAGTTCCGGTTAAGATTACCGCTCCCAGGGTACCTGTGAAGATCATTGCTGAGCCCAAGGTAGCTCCCCTGATCATTACTGCACCTGGCCCAATACCGTACTCCTCAAGCAAGGCCATTCCGTGGAATTATGGAGGTGAGGTTTACATCCATGGCGTAAAGCAAGTTGGTGATTCTGCTAATCCTAATGACATCGTTGGGACTAGTAAAATTACTCGAAGCGGAAGGATCTTCTCTCCAGAGATCTCACCCCCAGCTCCTGAGACTCGAGGAAAGGAACCAGTCAATCCTTCTCAGTCAGAGACACCGGTCGAAGATACTACTGAAGACGTTGCCAAACGAGAAATGGAAGAAGTGTTGAAAATCATTCGCAAGAGTGACTTTGATGTTGTAGAGCAGTTGGGGCATACCCCATCTAAGATCTCAATGTTATCATTGCTGTTATCTTCTGAATCTCATGCCAATGCGTTGATAAAATTCTTGAAGACTGCTCATGTGCCTCAGGAAACATCTGTCGATCAGTTCGAACATTATGTGGCTCACTTGGCTGTTGACAATGGCCTAGGATTTTCCGACGCTGATCTGACACCAGCGGGAAAGAACCATAATAAGGCCCTGCATATCTCCATTGAGTGTAAAGGCATCACCCTGTCTCATGTGCTGATCGATAATGGCTCTTCTTTGAATGTGTTACCGAAAGCCGTGCTCGAGAAACTTGACTGCAAGAGCGTTGAACTGAAGCCTAGTGATATTGTGGTGCGGGCTTACGATGGTGCAAAGAGTGTTGTCCACGGTGAAGTTGTTCTCCCTATCAAGATAGGACCTCAAGTTTTCAACACTACCTTTTATGTAATGAACATTCGTCCTGCCTACTCCTGCCTACTGGGGCGCCCTTGGATTCATGAGGCAGGTGCTGTGGCTTCGTCGCTCCATCAAAAGCTGAGGTATCCAATAGAGGGTAAAATCGTCACCGTGTGTGGGGAAGAGGAATACATTGTCAGTAGTGTGCATACCTTCAGATACGTTGAGATGGATGGTGAATTCTTCGAGACTCCAACTCAGTCATTTGAAGTGGTTTCTCCGCCCGATCCTGTCCTTAAGCCAACTCCCTGTGTGCCCAAGGTTACTCGTGCTCCTCCTGTTATGATTTCTCTGAAAGATGCTCAAGCTGTGGTTGAAGATGGTGGCTGTACTGGCTGGGGTCAACTGATCAACGTACCGTACAAGTCTGACAAAGCTGGTCTGGGATTCAACTCTGAGAAGACGGTCAAAGATCAAATCAATGTTGTAGAAGATGCTGACAGTGATTGCGACCTGGATAGTTGGATCTACCCAACAATTGGCGACGGACTCAATAATTGGAAGGCTGAAGACACTATCCCGATCTCCTTTAGTCAGGAGTAATTGTTATTGTCTATTTAGTATTGCAAATTCTAATTGAACTTCTTAAAGCATTGTGTCTATACCCGGGGCACAATAGCTAATTTGTTAAGGGTTTTGTCATTTCATAAGCATATTTTCATATTCAATAAATCAATGGACCTTTTCGCATTCAAATATTGCGCTCTTTATTTTTCCTGTCGTCTTTCAAACGAGCTATGTTTTCTTACACACACTCACGTAACAAATTGCAGATCCGTACTCACTCTGGATCCTATTGATAATAATTCCGCTACTGTTCATTATGACTTTGAAAATCCGATCTACCAAGCCGAAGATGGAAGTGAGGAAGATTGTGAAGTCCCTGGAGAGCTTGCCAGATTGGTACTGCAAGAAGAAAGGACTATACAGCCGCATGAAGAGTCCCTCGAAATTGTAAATCTGGGTACTGAGGTAGACAGAAAAGAAGTCAAAATAGGAGCAGGATTGGAAAGCAGTGTCAAGGAAAGATTGGTTCGGATGTTACATGACTATGTAGAGGTTTTCGCTTGGTCTTATGAAGACATGCCCGGGTTGGATACTGATATAGTGGTACATCGGCTGCCTACGAAGAAAGACTGCCGTCCTGTCAAGCAAAAAGTTCGCCGCATGCGTCCTGAAATGTCCGAGAAAATCAAAGCCGAGGTTATGAAACAATTCAATGCCGGTTTTTTAGCTGTTACTTCTTATCCTCAATGGGTTGCTAATGTGGTGCCAGTGCCAAAGAAGATGGTAAGGTGCGAATGTGCGTAGACTACAGAGATTTGAATAAAGCGAGTCCCAAAGATGACTTTCCGCTCCCGCACATTGATGTTCTGGTAGACAACACCGCCCAACACAAATTATTCTCATTCATGGATGGTTTCTCAGGTTACAATCAGATTAAGATGGCACCTGAGGACATGGAGAAAACTACGTTTGTGACGCAATGGGGCACTTTCTGTTACAAAGTAATGCCGTTCGGTCTAAAGAACGCCGGGGCAACATACCAGCGTGCTATGGTGGTTTTGTTCCATGACATGATTCATCATGAGATAGAAGTATATGTGGATGACATGATAGCTAGATCTCATACTGAAGAAGAGCATCTCGATCATTTATACAAACTGTTCGAGAGGCTGAAGAAGTACAAATTGAGATTGAATCCGAACAAATGCACTTTTGGAGTAAGATCCGGTAAACTCTTAGGCTTTATTGTCAGTGGTAAAGGAATTGAGGTTGACCCGGCTAAAGTGAGAGCTATTCAAGAAATGCCAGTTCCCCGTACGGAGAAAGAAGTCAGAGGTTTCTTGGGACGCTTGAACTACATTGCTCGATTTATCTCCCACTTGACCGCTACCTGCAAACCCATCTTCAAATTGCTGAGGAAAAATCAAGAAATGATATGGAATGACGAATGCCAAGAAGCTTTTGACAAAGTCAAGAACTACCTCCAGGAACCTCCGATTTTGATACCACCAGTTGAAGGAAGACCTCTAATCATGTATTTGACCGTGTTAGAAAATTCAATGGGGTGCGTATTGGGGCAACATGACGAGTCTGGTCGAAAAGAGCATGCCATATACTACCTGAGCAAAAAGTTTACCGACTGTGAAACAAGATACTCACTGCTCGAGAGAACTTGCTGTGCTTTGGCCTGGGCTGCTCGCCGACTAAGACAGTATATGTTGAATCATACCACTTTGTTGATTTCTAGGATGGATCCCATCAAATACATGTTCGAGAAGCCTGCCCTCTCTGGAAGAATAGCGAGATGGCAGATGATCTTAACAGAGTACGATATCCAGTACACTACCCAGAAAGCAATCAAAGGAAGCGTGCTGGCTGATCATTTGGCTCATCAAGCGGTGGATGATTACCAATCTATGAATTTTGAGTTCCCAGATGAGGATGTCATGTTTGTTGCTGATGATGAAAAACCTAAACCAGATGAAGGACCCGAATGGGGATCCCGATGGACTATGGTCTTTGATGGATCTTCTAATGCATTGGGCCATGGTGTTGGGGTTGTACTCATTTCTCCTGGAGGTTACCATACGCCTCTCACTGCTAGACTATGTTTTCATTGTACCAATAATATGGCTGAGTATGAAGCATGTATTTTTGGACTCAAAGCTGCTATAGATTGGCGAATCAAGTTTTTGAGTGTGTACGGAGATTCGGCCTTGGTAATCAGTCAGATCAAAGGGGAATGGGATACTAAACACCCAAATCTCATCCCTTATCGAGAGCAGGTGATGACATTAATCCCATACTTTGAAGAAATAGCATTTGAACATATTCCACGAGAGGAGAACCAGCTGGCAGACGCATTAGCTACCATGTCATCTATGTTCAGAGTCAGATGGGGCAGCGAAGCTCCCATGATTACCATTGGACGGTTAGATGAACCAGCATACTGTTACGGACTTAACACAGAGGAGGTACAGGAAAACCTTGGTTCCACGACGTAAGAAGATATTTAGAAGCTCAGGAATACCCTGAAGGGGCATCCATCAAGGACAGAAAATTCCTGAGGAAGTTCTCCGCTAAATTCTTGCTGAGTAATGGAGTGTTATACAAACGTAATCATGACTCGACTCTGCTTCGCTGTGTGGATCAAAAGGAAGCGGAAAGGATTATGGAAGACATGCATGACGGTATTTTTGGGACTCATCCTAATGGACATACCATGGCCAAGAAGATTCTGAGATCAGGGTATTATTGGTCTACCATGGAAGCTGATTGCCACCATCACTCCAGAACCTGCCACAAGTGTCAGATCTATGCGGATAAAGTACATGTACCTCCTGCTCCATTGAACGTGTTAACAGCGCCTTGGCCCTTTGCAATGTGGGGCATCGATATGATTGGAGAGATTAAACCTACGGCTTCTAATGGACATCGTTTCATTCTCGTCGCTATTGATTACTTCACAAAGTGGGTAGAGGCAGCCTCCTTCGCTTCTGTCACCAAGAATGTGGTGGCACGGTTCATCAAGAATAGTCTTATTTGTCGGTATGGCATCCCTGAAAGAATTATCACTGACAATGGTACTAATTTGAATAACAAGATGATTACTGAACTCTGCACGCAGTTCAAAATAAGCATCATAATTCTTCTCCGTACCGGCCAAAGATGAATGGCGCCGTGGAGGCTGCTAATAAGAACATCAAGAAGATCATACAAAAGATGACAGTAACGTACAAAGACTGGCATGAGATGTTACCATTTGCTCTCCATGGTTATCGCACTTCAGTACGCACCTCGACAGGGGCAACTCCTTTCTCTTTAGTCTACGGAGCGGAAGCTGTTTTACCAGTGGAAGTCCAGATTCCTTCTCTAAGAATCATGAAAGAGGCGGGCTTAGACGAAGATGAATGGATTCAGACTCGACTTGATCAAATAAACTTGATTGACGAGAAGAGACTTGCGGCTGTTTGTCACGGGCAGATATATCAGAAGCGCATGACCCGGGCATTTAACAAAAGAGTCAAGAGACAGGTGTATCAAGTAGGCGACTTGGTGATCAAACGTATCATTCTACCACAAGGTGACCCCAGAGGCAAGTGGACTCCCACATACGAAGGGCCATTTGTGGTTAAGAAAGTATTCTCTGGTGGAGCCATGATACTTGCTACAATGGATGGCGAAGACTTCCCGCATCCTGTGAACGCGGACATAGTTAAAAAATACTACGCATAAAAGAGACCCGCTAGGTCGACGTACCTAGGCAAAAGTAAGGGCATCCCGGCGAACCAAAAGGGTTCGGGCAAAAATTAGGGATAAATATATAAAGACGTATACCCGGCAAGTCGAAAACCTGAGAAGGCGGCTTGGGCAAAAAGGGGTATCCCGGTGGACTGAAAACCTGAAAAGGCGGTCCAGGCAAAATTAGGGATTAAAGCGTATGACTATGTCCCGTTCTCTGTCAGCTTCAACCAAGTTCCAGGGACTGAACAAGCCAATCACTTCTATCCGACAGCAGGAGATGAGATGCTTGAAGACATAATGACAGTAGTGGAATCAAAATCAATAGGACTTATTCTGCATAGCTTTCTTTTTGTTGTCTTGACAACTTCCTCTTACTAGGATTTCTGTCTCCTTGTACACAAATTGCCTGTTTATAGGCCCTCTTTCAAAATCAATACAATTTCATTGCCAAAAAGATGCTTTTGTTTTTACCTTTTCTGTTTTGTTTGCGTAAACGTCCATTGATTTAACTTGAATTGACTTATGCACTTGAATATGACCCATGTTTACAAAAATGCGTGCCTAAAATAGCAATAGCAATTACTACACGACTTCAGGATCGAGGAGAAGGTCTAACCACGCTTTCCAAGGAGGCTGTTACTAATTCGATTCCCCGGCAACGCCAATTATTCCCCAGAAGAGGTCGGCATCGCCTTACCGAAAGGTCATCCCTTCTATCCCCAGCCAGGCCCCGTTGGACAGAACCCAAATCCCCAGCTAAGGAAGGGCCATCAATACCAATGTCTCCGACCAGCAGACTGAGATCTATTCCCCCAGTAGTGTCCCCTGGAAGAATGTTTCAGACGCCTAATGCATTCATTATATCATTTCATATTTCATACCTGCATACAGCGCTCACATTTACTTCATTCCGCATCATACACTTTACATCATTTCATATACATGCATATACATGCATACCAGGTTCGCAAGCATAAACATCTCATGCATCATGACATTGCATGAGGCTAACGTTATTTTTCAGGTTAATTATCCTCTTGATACAGTCAAAATAAAGGTCCATTCGGACAGACATCTGTATCAGTTACATTCAGGATTCAACTACACCTTTCAAATATACTCCATGTCAACATTCATTCTGGCATTCTCCCAATGGTGGCATCTCTAAGCCCACCCCAGATATTCTCTGCAAATATTATCAGATACAGCCTAACGTACGGTTCATTCTGATTCAGCCCAACATATGACTCTTTCAACTCAGATACGGTCTAACGTACGATCCATTCTGACTCTCAGCAACTCCAATACGGTCTAACGTACGACCCATTTGGACCTCCAGCTCAGGTACGATCTAGCGTACGATCCCTTCTGATCTTCAACGACTCAAGTATGGTTTAATGGACGACCAAGTTAAACCTTCATTTTCTCAGGTGCTACCTTCGGACAGGTACATTCCTGAATGGTAGTCTGGTATACGGCTACTCTCTTTCTCAGGTGCTACCTTCGGACAGGTACATTCCTGAATGGTAGTCTAGTATACGACTACTCCCTTTCTCAGGTGCTACCTTCGGACAGGTACATTCCTGAATGGTAGTCTGGTATACGGCTACTCTCTTTCTCAGGTGCTACCTTCGGACAGGTACATTCCTGAATGGTAGTCTAGTATACGACTACTCCCTTTCTCAGGTGCTACCTTCGGACAGGTACATTCCTGAATGGTAGTCTAGTATACGGCTACTCCCTTTCTCAGGTGCTACCTTCGGACAGGTACATTCCTGAATGGTAGTCTAGTATACGACTACTCCCTTTCTCAGGTGCTACCTTCGGACAGGTACATTCCTGAATGGTAGTCTAGTATACGACTACTCCCTTTCTCAGGTGCTACCTTCGGACAGGTACATTCCTGAATGGTAGTCTAGTATACGGCTACCCCTTTTTCAGGTGCTACCTTCGGACAGGTACATTCCTGAATGGTAGTCTAGTATACGGCTACTCCCTTTCTCAGGTGCTACCTTCGGACAGGTACATTCCTGAATGGTAGTCTAGTATACGACTACTCCCTTGCTCAGGTGCTACCTTCGGACAGGTACATTCCTGAATGGTAGTCTAGTATATGGCTACTCCCTTTCTCAGGTGCTACCTTCGGACAAGTACATTCCTGAATGATAGTTTAGTATATGGCTACTCCCTTACTCAGATGCTACCTTCGGACAGGTACATTCCTGAATGGTGGGCTGGTATACGACTATTCCCTCTTCGGCAGATTCCGCCTAGCAGACGGCACATTCTGCAACTCAGATACGATCTAGCGTACGATCCATTCTGATCTTTCATCCCCAGCAAAGTCATCCGCCTAATGAACAGCTCACTCTGGTATTCAGACACGATCTAACGTATGATCCATTCTGATCCCTTATCCCCAGCAGTATAGCATACTCTAACTCCCCAGCGAAGTCAACAGCATAATGGAGGGTTCACTATACGGTCTGATGTATGACCCGGTGTGACACCCATGTCTCTAGATATCGTCTAACATACGACACAATCTGGAAATTTCCTCAGCAAGTTTCTTGGATGGCATCTCTAAGCCCATCTCCGTCAAGACTGATGGACAAGCGCAAATTTTCGGGGCATTATAGTGTTCAATAATCTTTCACCTCCAGACCACGAACGACACATGCCATTCTACTCTCTCGGTGCAAGAATATTGAACAGGGGCAGCTGTCATACCCCAAAATTTGCCCATTGAAATTACAAAGCATTTTCCAAGACCCTCTGACTTGTTCTGCAAGGCACTGATATCAAATGGACAAAAGCCCAGCTCACAGCAGGCCTAATCCAAAGTGGCCCAAAATAGCTTGCTCGCTAGGCGAGCAATTCCTTCGCCTAGCGAATATCTCAGCATGCCACTCGCCCAGCGAAGCATCAGGTCCAGAAAAAGCCCAAACCTAGTTTGCTCGCTAGGCGAGCAATTCCTTCGCCTAGCGAAGCTTGCGAGAATTTGAAAATTTGGACCTCATTTTAAGCCCATTAGGTCACCATTGCCACTACTATAAATACATGCTCTTCTGCCACGAACAAGGACAGACAGAGACGGACGAAGACGGACGGAAACACGCATCCAGAGGGAGAAACACAGAAACCCTGCTGATCCAAAGAGTTCAGAAGGCGGAAACCCTGAAGGCCGCTTACCCGTGCCGAAGCTACCGCCGCCCAACTCAATCCGGCTCGCCAATTCAAGGTTGCAACTCGATTTGCAAACAGGTTTGCCTCACTATTATCGTTTTAGTTCTTAATTGGCATATGATATCACTTTAGGATATTAATTGACACATGATTATCACTTGGCATTCTTATTTTGCATGTGATACCGCATTAGTGTCTTAATTTGCATGTGACATCGTTTTGTACTCTCTTTTGGCATATGGTACCACTTCATGTTCTTAATTAGGGGAGGATATCATAATTGAATTCATAAACATTTTGAAGCTTTGCATGAGAATTTAAATGTGCTTGAACATTGTGAAACTGAACCATATAATTATGTGTTAGAGGCCATAGGCCATGCTGCTGATTGAGGTCATAATTTCAAACCCGTGGCCGCTCGCTAGCTCATCGCTAGGCGAGCCCGCAGCGAGCCTTCGCTGAGCCTTCGCTAGGCGAAGCAGAAGCGAACAGGACAGGGGCTGCTTTGTCCCTTTGTTGCCCGTTTTATACTTACCTAATCATGACTCTGCATCATTTTGCTTAAATTCCTGGCTGTTATATTCATTTTGTGATGCAATTTCCAATTGTGTTTATCTCAATGCTATAATCTGTGTGTTAATGGTGTAAAGGCTAGCATACTTCCGAAGAAATAACCGGCTAGGTACACCGCTTTATGCATGGGAAGACTTTCATGGAGATGGACTCTAAATTATGTCACTTTAATGTGAAAATTCATATTGGTTGCCTAACCAATTTTAATGTATTGATCTTTAATGTGTTGATTTTAATGTATCGATTCAATGCGGTATCACCATAATTACCTAATGAACTTAAAACATGGACTTTAAATAAATGATATCGGACCTCTCTTTATTACCCCACGGTTACGTAATACGGTCATGTCCCGCGAATATGGGGATATCCTTAGCAAAGACCCTTCGGTAAAATCATCATAGTCCCTCGGATGTTGCCTTCGAAAATACGATTTTGTCCCTCAATGACCCTTCGGTGTAGCCTACGGTTAAATGATGATAGTCCCTTCGAATGCTAAGGTATCCTCACAACTGTTGCCTTCAATGACCAACCGATGACCCTACGATGACCCTCCTACATCCCCAGGATAAAACTACTTACTTCTCAATAGTAAGGACAGTTTTACCCTCATAAGGATAGGAAATGCCCGGAAAGACCTCGGACAGGTATAACCTTAATTGCTTATTCATAACAAAAAATGCTTTTCACACCCCACACCTTTCAAACGTCTTCTTTCGGAAAATCACCACTTAGCATACATCCGTACTAGGATCATTGCCAAGTTATATTTTTCTAAGCTACTTTCAAAAAACTAAATGAGATAACCACTTTGTATACATTCATGCAAGAATCATTACAAAGTTAAATTCTCCTTTTCAAACATTTTTCATACATTTCTCAACCACCTTTTTCAAACAAAGAAAACATAAATGATTGAGCAATTAAGAGCCCATGGAGAACCATGGATACAAAGGGTGCTAATACCTTCCCTTTGTATAAAGTACCTCCCGAACCTAAGAATTTAAAATTAAGGTCTTTCCTGTTCTTTTCCACCTTTCCTCATGGGATAAAAGAAAAGTCGGTGGCGACTCTTGCTAACCGCGACATTGCGATTACAAATCCAATAAAAGTCAGTTCACCGTACGACACTATGGCTAGCCTAGACCGATGGTCGCGTAGTATAGGCCACCGAGGTGCTTTCCTCGTAAGGGTCGATACGAAGATCTCACTTAAAGTAGATGACTTTGATGGAGCAGTCGCCTGGCAAGTAAATTGACACAAGCGGATGACAGTCAAAGAATTCCATGACTCTAGGGGCAGTGTCTTAAACCCAATTTTCCAAAAGCCTTAGATCACACAAAGCGAGAACCTTGGTTTACTAAGCAGTCATTATTAACTCCATGCTTCGTCACGATGGTCCAAAACCACGAACCCATGCCTAAAAACCTATGGAAATAATAAACCAATCATTCATTCATACATTCATTCATCATCAAAATAATAAGCAAAGGTCTTAAAATCTTTCGTTTGTTCAAACGCAGAATTACAAGACTATTTTTCGACACAATCATGGATACTTCGACAAAGAAAAGCACTTCTTCTTTCCGCTTCAAGAGTCCCGACATCAGGTCATTAAAGGTCCTCTGTTCAAAGGTCGTAGCTCTCAAAGATAACAAGTTTAGAGCCAATTTTGGGAACATCATAGATCTTCTAACCGAGGAGGTTGACTATTGTGCTATCACTACAATGTCCCAATACTATGACGTCCCTTTAAGATGCTTCACTTTCCCCGACTTCCAAATCTCTCCAACCTTGGAAGACCTCGAGAGACTCCTCAATAGACCAATCAAGGAATACAACCCTTTCCCGAAATTGGAAAAAGGATTCTGTTTGACCGAGCTCTCACTCATCTTGGGTATCAACACCAACAAGTCAGTGGACAATTGGGGCGTTAAAGGATCCCCCAAAGGTTTAAATCAAAAGTTCATAGAAGCCCATGCTTGGGAAATGATTAAAGAAGGAAGACCCGACTTTTGCAGTGCAACTTTGGCACTTTTGATTCATGGAATTGTCCTCTTCCCAAATCTGGACAAGTTCGTGGATCAATTAGCAGTTGAAGTCTTTTTAACAAAAAATCCGGTGCCTTTTTTACTTGCCGATTTCTACCATGCCTTACATACAAGGCATGAGAAGAGGGGAGGTACTTACCTTTGTTGCGCTCCTATGCTACATCTTTGGATGAGGGCCCGCATGCCTCAAAGTGGACCATTCGCCGAAAAAAACTGACATGGCCGCAAAGGTTCGCATCTCACTCTGCCAACTCAATCCTATGGTACAAGAGAGAATGGGATATAAAGGATGTCATCGCAAGATGTGGAGAGTTCTCTAACGTACCCTTGATAGGAACACAAGGTTGCATCAACTACAACCCTGCTATACTCAAGAGACAACTAGGGTACGCCATGACAAGACCCCCTGAGGAAAGAGATTTCGTTCCATTTATCATCAATACCGTAGATTCGCTTGATTCGAACGTGAAAAGAGTGAGAAAATCTTGGACAAGCATAGTCTGTATTAGCCATGAATGGGGCAAGAAAAGTATCCTAGCCAAGGAACCCTACTATGTGTGGGTAAAAGAGAGGGCTAGGGTGGTTAAGATGCCGTTTCTGTTTGACCCTTCTTCATTCCCGTTGATGCCTGAGCCCGAGCCTATCCTACAAGAGGACATGGACAAGCTTACCAGCCAAATCAAAGAGCTCGAGTTGGAAAACACTCAACTACGAGTCGAACTCAATCGCGCCAAGGAAGTAACCACATCTTGGAGGATAAGGGTAAGCAAGTCTGTGAAAAATTTGAAGATTGCAGACTTGCTTACCCTTATCCTCCAAGATGTGGTTACGTTCCTTGGCGCGATTGAGTTCGACTCGTAGTTGAGTGTTTTCCAACTCGAGCTCTTTGATTTGGCTGGTAAGCTTGTCCATGTCCTCTTGTAGGATAGGCTCGGGCTCAGGCATCAACGGGAATGAAGAAGGGTCAAACAGAAACGACATCTTAACCACCCTAGCCCTCTCTTTTACCCACACATAGTAGGGTTCCTTGGCTAGGATATTTTTCTTGCCCCATTCATGGCTAATACGGATTATGCTTGTCCAAGCTTTTCTCACTCTTTTCACGTTCGAATCAAGTGGATCTATGGTATTGATGACAAATGGAACGAAATCTCTTTCCTCAGGGGGACTTGTCATGGCGTACCCTAGTTGTCTCTTGAGTATAGCAGGGTTGTAGTTGATACAACCTTGTGTTCCTATCAAGGGTACGTTAGAGAACTCTCCACATCTTGCGATGACATCCTTTATATCCCATTCTCTCTTGTACCATAGGATTGAGTTGGCAGAGTGAGATGCGAACCTTTGCGACCATGTCAGTTTTTTTCGGCGAAGGGTCCACTTTGAGGCATGCGGGCCCTCATCCAAAGATGTAGCATAGGAGCGCAACAAAGGTAAGTACCTCCCCTCTTCTCATGCCTTGTATGTAAGGCATGGTAGAAATTGGCAAGTAAAAAAGGCATCAGATTTTTTGTTAAAAAGACTTCAACTGCTAATTGATCCACGAAATTGTCCAGATTTGGGAAGAGGACAATTCCATGAATCAAAAGTGCCAAAGTTGCACTGCAAAAGTCGGGTCTTCCTTCTTTAATCATTTCCCAAGCATGGGCTTCTAGGAACTTTTGAGTTAGACCTTTGAGGGATCCTTTAACGCCCCAATTGTCCACTAACTTGTTGGTGTTGATACCCAAGATGAGTGAGAGCTCGGTCAAACAGAATCCTTTTTCCAATTTCGGGAAAGGGTTGTATTCCTTGATTGGTCTATTGAGGAGTCTCTCGAGGTCTTCCAAGGTTGGAGAGATTTGGAAGTCGGGGAAAGTGAAGCATCTTAAAGGGACGTCATAGTATTGGGACATTGTAGTGATAGCACAATAGTCAACCTCCTCGGTTAGAAGATCTATGATGTTCCCAAAATTGGCTCTAAACTTGTTATCTTTGAGAGCTACGACCTTTGAACAGAGGACCTTTAATGACCTGATGTCGGGACTCTTGAAGCGGAAAGAAGAAGTGTTTTTCTTTGTCGAAGTATCCATGATTGTGTCGGAAAATAGTCTTGTAATTCTGCGTTTGAACAAACGAAAGATTTTAAGACCTTTGCTTATTATTTTGATGATGAATGAATGTATGAATGAATGATTGGTTTATTATTTCCATAGGTTTTTAGGCATGGGTTCGTGGTTTTGGACCATCGTGACGAAGCATGGAGTTAATAATGACTGCTTAGTAAACCAAGGTTCTCGCTTTGTATGATCTAAGGCTTTTGGAAAATTGGGTTTAAGACACTGCCCCTAGAGTCATGGACTTCTTTGACTGTCAGCCGCTTGTGTCAATTTACTTGCCAGACGACTGCTCCATCAAAGTCATCTACTCTAAGTGAGATCTTTGTATCGACCCTTACGAGGAAAGCACCTCGGTGGCCTATACTACGCGACCATCGGTCTAGGCTAGCCATAGTTTTAAAGGTTCTAAAAGGGGTCTTAGGGTCATTGACTCTAGTAAAAGAAAATATGCTTACGCCGAAAGCACGGCGGTCATCAATCCCCTTAAGAGAATCTACCACTAAGTGAGGTTCTCGTACGATCCTAACGAGGAAGGAACCTCGCAGATCAATATTACTCAACCTCTCCTATCTCAAGCAAACTCTCAGACTCGGGTGGGGAGTCCTTCACACAAGGTTTTTTCTTTGCAATCATTATTGCTTCCAAAAATTCTTCGTCACAGAGTCAGAGTTTCGGACCAACAGGTAAACAAAGAAAATATGCACGAGTTAGCAAAGAAAGCAATATATACAGAAAAATAGATAACAGATAAATCTCCACGTACGTAAAAGAGGAAACAACCCAAACTAGGCTAGACTTGCTTAGGGATTTTTTTGGTCCCCAGCAGAGTCGCCAGCTGTCGCTACCGGGATTTCACGATAACGAAACCGGGACTAAAGAGAATGCCAAAGAGAGGCAAAGTCAGAAGAGTCGCCACCGAATTTTATTTAGTTCACCTCTATCGGAGAGGAGAGGGGAAATAGTCGATAAAACCCTCGGAAAATAGACGCGCATGGGAAGCGCTTAAAAGAGAATAAGGAATCGGTCTCGCAACCGAGATTTGGGTTCGGAAGTCGGTTGCGTAAGGGGAAGGTGTTAGCACCCCTTACGCCCATGGTACTCCATGGGAACCATTTGGGTTGTTTTACATACATGGGATTTATCTATTATTGTTTTATTTTCAAAAGAATGTGTGAAAAGAAGGGGGTGTTTTTGTTATTATAATGCTCGCCAAGGATTGTGGCCCTTGTGCCTACGTATCACTCATTCGGGGATGAGGAATCAGAGCTTCGTAGTTCGGAGTAGAAAATATTTGTGTGTTGGTTGATTTTACCTTTGGAAAAAAAGGTTTTTGGGATGATGCCCTAAGGCACAAAAAGGAGTTTGATGAGTTATATTGTTTTTTACCTTGAATAAGGGTTTTATGAAAGAATGTTTGTGATTATATTGTACTAAAGTCTATGGGCGGAGGTGATTATTCTAGACAACAAGTCAAGCGTCTTGCGTCCAAAATAATCAGAGTAAGGGTAGGAATGCTCCATTCTCACTCATTCTCCACCACTTAAGGCTCATGGCGCACAATAATAATCGTAATTATTAAGTATTTTTGAATTTGGCTAAGAAAATGCCACTTGACGTTGAATCAAGGGTTTATTTTATTTTGATTATGAAATTTGGCTTATGCAACATGAATGCAAAGTAACCAACAAGAAATTAAAAAGTCTCATTGTAAGGTAGCCCAAGAGAAAGCCTTTTGTGTGCAAAAGTGACATAAGCTAAACAAAGGATAATGGTCTTACAAACATGTCCCCCTAAGGTGGTGCCATGATGCCATTCTTACAATATGAATGTAAGTTACAAATAAAATCCAACATTTACAAAGTATCACAAAGATAAGGGAAAGACCTCCAAGCAAGGGTCCTAAAATGAAATCCTCTAGGTCCAAGTTGATTAAGAGTGGAATGAATATTTTTGTCTTATCATTTTATCATGTTTTTGTTGTTTTTAATGTTTGATGATAATAAAATAAATAACAAGTAAATAAACATGCATGATGAATTTGTACAATGATGATGATGATGATGAGTTCTTTAACGTAATGACATAAAAGTAAATTACAAGAAAAAGAAACAATATCACAATAATAATGGTTAGTGAATATAAATGATATAAAACAAATATAAGTCAATAACACCAAAATCACAATAACAAATGTTAATGATGAACAAAATTAATGAAGTATAATTAGTGGTTAGTAACATGTACAAAAATGAATATTTTTTAAGACTATTTTCTTAGGCCAAAAAGACTTAAAATATGACACATTAAGGGATAGCTTATCATTGATGCAAAGTATTGAAGATGATTAAAAAATCAACTAACAATAGATTTGTAACAAAGAAAGTTATGCAACCTTAAGTCCATCTATTAGTATTAAAAAATAAATAAATAAGTGATTTGTTCTCTTTCTTTTATTTTTATTCCTCTTTTATTTAACAAGATAATGAGGTAGTAAATAAGTTAGCCTAATGTAAATGATATAGTTAGATAATAATAAACATAAACATAAAATACTTGAAGTAAAGTGAACAAAAGAAAAAATAAAGTGCAATAATATAAATGTTAGAAGTTAGTACCTAGTGAACATAAACATAAAATAAATGAAATAAAATGAACAATAAAATAAATTGCAATAATATAAATATTAGGAGTTAGTAATTAGTAGTTAGTAGCAATAAGCAAATGGATTAACAAGTTAATGTAAAGACATGGTTTCATCTATGCATCAAATGACCCAAATATGGTTAAAATAGAGGCAATCTATCAATGCCTCAAAGTATCATGAATGATCTATTGATCAACCATAGATAGGTTTGAAACATTGAAGATTTAATCAACTCTAAACAACCATAGTCATGATCTAATAGACCTCATCAACCAAACAAATACAACAATAAGTTCATAATAAAAGAAAAAAAAATAACACACACAAAGCAACCACAAAAAGGTGAACAAGATAGTAAGAGTAAAAAAAAAATCTTAAAAAAAGGTGAGTAAACCAAAGTCAATCATTTTTTTTTGCAAGCTTGAATCTAAACCATCTCAAAAGACCAACCAAGAACAAGCAACCATTTTTAATAAAAAAAAGAAACAAAAAGTTAAAGAGTTTAAGTTAAAATCATTACCCACAAAAATGTGAAAAAAGCTAGGTAGAAATGGTGTTGAGCTTGAATGTGAAATGAGGGGTTTGGGATGAAAATATTTATGGTGAAAGCTTATTAAATGGGTTGGGTTATGAGTGTTAGAGAGTGAGAAATTTTGAAGAAAAAATGTGAAATGAAAAAAAAGTTGGTGGTGGTGACTTTTGGGAGGGAAAGGTTTTTTTGGGTTTTGATTTAGGTTTGGAGAAGAGGGGTTGAATGATATTTTTTCATCAATTTTGGGGGCTAGAAAGCATGAAAAATGAAGGGGAATAGTGCATCTATTTATAGGGAAAGTTGGTGGGAAAATGGGGGGAACCAAATACCCTTTGTGCAAAAAAGGCTCTCTTTTTTTGGAGTGTGCAAGGCAAATCCGGTTTCCCCCCTTTTCCTCTTTTTTTTTTTTTTTAATTTTTTTTTAATTTTTTTTTTAATTTTTTTTTTTAATTTTTTTTTTTAAAATCATGCATTGGTCCCATGCAATATGTATTTGGTTATGAAAGTAATATAATTATGATGAGGAGATAATGAAAGCATGCATGTGCAGTAGAGTCAAGGATCAGATGAAAGTTGTATCGGAGTAGGGTGAATTTCGGGGTATGACAATAACTGCTCATATTTAATTTCTATAATTAGGAAACATATACAATCTCTTAAAGCATGAAAAATTTAAATGCATTTTTGATCCCCTCATTTTTTTTAAATCTTTTAGATCTCTTTAAAAGCACTCAGTTTTTTGGTCTTCCTATTTAATATTTCTTGAGATTATTTGATTCTCTTCAAATTTGTAGAAATGGCACTCCAATTTATGACATGTCATTAACATGGTAATGACCATGTGACGTCACGTCACACAGTCTTGCCACGTCACATTTTTAAAATAAAAAATTAAATTTATAATACTGTTTAATATAATTAATAATTAATAAATAACATAATATTTATAAAATAATTGGTTGATTGAGAATATAATTAATTACTAATAAATAAAATAATATTTATGAAATAAGTTATTGGGCCACACAATAGAATAATAATAATTTGAAGTTAGGGCTAGAGGATGCGAAGAGTATGAGAGACCTCTTATATAGTGCTCAATGATATGTTAATTATTAGGAGAATCTATTGGCCGGAGACGTATAAATAAATAAAGGGTCGGGGAACCCAAATATGGTTGATCTAGAGATAACAAGCACTAGAATGGCTATGATAGAGATGCACATCGGGGGCTACGAGCCAGGTTCTCATCTTACATCCCTCTAACACCTCAAGAGAAAGCAATTTACAAGAGTGTGTAATGCTAATTTCAAAGAGGACGGGGTAAGATACCCTCACCCCCGTCAAAGAATCTACTTTAACTATGCCTCTTCCATAAGAGCCACAAATGTAAAGCGGATGAATGCTTCTATTTGAAAGACGACATCGAAGAATTATTCAAAAAGAGGGGAGATTACGATGGTACACCCAAGATGACAGAAGAAAAGACGATTGTGAAAGGCAAAGTGACCCCCTAGTGAGTTTAAAAGGAGAAACGACTCTCCGTGTAAGAAACAGACCCCCGCCGAGAAAAATTATCATCAAAGAAGCGACCGCAGTTGTGGAGAATTCCAAGAAAAGCACTGATAACAACAATGATGAAGAGAAAATTTATATAGGAAAACAACCATTCATAACCTCTGTTACATGGAGCAATAAATTCATCACAACCGTCATAGGAGGGTTCCCTCACTCAAAAACACTACCGAATGAGACTATGACAAAAAAGATCATCAAGTTGATGGTTGTAGATAAGAAAGGAGAAACATCCATAGAGGAGAAATCAGAAAGACCTATCCTATGTTTCAGGTATAACGAGAAGGTGGGCGACATTCCTAACAATATTTTCTCATTTTTAATAACAACAACCATGGATAATTTTGACGTCACGAGTCGATAATCCTAATTTGCAAAGGAAGTCTTGTTGGACAAGTGACTCAAAACACAAGAGACCCTTCTTGAAGGTTGTCTCCCTAAGAGATATGTGTCTCACCGTTTATAGTAGAACGGTTACCAAGATGCCAAGCACCAGTCTATCTTTCACTGTCAAACAACTGTTCTCAAAACACATCATGGACTATATGATTTATGAATCTCTTGAAAAATCACAAAATCTAGGCAATTATGACGAGACTGGAGACCTAGACGAGAACATTGAGAATGTAGACACCATCCTTGACTATCACCATGCCATGAGCACAATAAAATGTAAACTATTCGTTCTAACTCTCAAAGGAGCCGTTATCACGTGGTTTAAGATAATAGAGGACAATTATATTAGTTCATGGAGAAAGTTGTGTGATGAATTCACAATGTGGAAACAACAACAAAAAACAATAGACGTCTTTAGATGTATTCACCAAAATAATAAAGAAAGTCTCCAAGAATATATCAATAGGTTCACAAAAGTGGCAGTGGTAGTAGACATATCTCAAGATGGCCTGAATTGTTGGATCTTTAAGAAAAGACTGAGGACATACTACATGTTCAATGAGAAGTGAAGGCTAAAATGTGTGAGGAGTATGAGAGACCTTCTCACTAATTCTCAATCATATATTATTTATTAGGAGAAAATATTGGTCGGAGATGTATAAATAAATAAAGGGTCGAGTAACCCAACGTATGGTTGATCCAGAGATAACAAACACCAACATGACAGTGATAGATATGCACAACAGGGGCCATGATCTAGGTTCTCATCTTACACCCTTCTCACCTCAAGAGAAAATATTTTATAAGAGTGTGTCAATGACGAGTTCAAAGAGGCCTGAGGAGATACCCCCATCCCCATCAAATAATATGCTTTGACTATGCTTTTTCCACAAGAGCCACAAATATAACACAGATGAATGCTTCTATTCAAAAGACGCCATCGAATAATTATTCAAGAAGGGGAGATTAGGATAGTACACCCAAGATGACGGAAGAAAAGACGACTGTGAAAGGCAAAGTGGTCCCTCTAGGGAGTTTGAAAGGACGAATGAATCAGCGCATAAAAAACGGTTCCCCCTCCAAGACAAACTATCACAAAAAAAGACAATTGAAACCATGTAGAAGTCCAGGAAAATCAAGGATAACAATGACGATGAAGAGGAAGTTTAGAGAGGAAAGCAACCATTCATAGCCTCTGTTACATGGAGCAATAACTTAATCAAATCCAAAATTGAAGGGTTACCTCACTAAAAAACATCATTGAATGGGATTGTGATAAGAAAGATTATTGAGCTGATGGTTGTAGATAAGAAAAAAGAGATATCTATGTAGGCAAAATCGGAAAGACCCATCCGAGGTTTCAGGTATAACGAAAAGGTAGGCGACATTCCTAACGAGATTTTCTCCTTTTTAATAACAACAACCACGGATAATTTTAATGCATCAAGTCAAGAATCATCATTGATAAAGGAAGTCCTGTTGGACAAGTGACTCCAAACACAAGAGGACGGAGAGAGGGGAGAGGGGGTGAATTGTGTTGCTTTTAAAAATGATGTCCAATTAAAAAATGTTATTACTTTCAACTTTTAAAAATATTAAAAAATAAATGGTCATCTCTAACTAATTGTACAAAAATATTGTTAACTTTTAATATATTTATTTTCTCCTTATTAATATCAATTAAAATCTAAATTTTAAAATAAAACATTTTGGTTTAATTTTGTCAATTAATTGTTTAAGTTAAATGTTTTTGAAATGGAAGGAAAAAAATAATTTTTTATTAGAGTGTTTGACAAGAATTCAAACACAATCTACTGATGAAATAAAGAATTCAAAACTATGTAATTCTTGACTACAAAATATTTGTGTGTTGGTTGATTTTAAAGAAAATATTTTTGTTGCGTTAATACTGAAAAAATGTGATTGTTTATTTGCTTAAAAAGAGAGCAAGTTGTGCAATTTAATTGTGAAAATTTGATTTGATTTTTAATATTCTATTGATTTTAAAGATACGAATTTTAAAGTGAGCAAGTTGTGCAATTTGCACCTTAACAACTCAAAGATCAAACAATTTTTTATCTAAAGACCAAATATCAAACTAATAAATGAGTTATGTTCTCAGCCCTTATCCCTCACGCTCCTTGCTCACAATGAGCTTCTCCTTCCACTAGTATGTGTCTCCCTCTTGTAGGTGTATGGTGTTTTTGTTTGTTATTTCAGGTCCAGTCTTTTAGCTTTATCGCCTTCGCCCTAGTTTGATCTCGTTTTTATTCATCATCTTTTTCGTTTGCTCCTTCCTTTTCATTATGGATCCTTCTTCCTGATTTCTTCCTCCGTGTCCTACGTTTTCATCATTCTCTTTCAGCTCGATTATGGGGTCAAGAAATACCAATACCAGCATTCCCACTTTTCAAGAAGCCATGGAACATGATGGAACCAATCATGATACCAATCGTTTACTTGTACCTATGAAAAAAAGTCCTACAATTGTGTGGCTAGATTTAAATGTCAGAGATAAACAAAATGAAAGATATTATCATTAATCATCGTAGAAAATAACATGTCCGAAGTTTATCTTAATATTCCTGAAAATGGCAACTTGGATATTCAAATTCCTTATGTAAAAATCATAGAGCAGGACAATATCAAGAATGTTGAAAGATCTCCAAGAAAAGGAAAAGCCATCATTTTTTTGTGTGTATAGTGAAGATAAAATTCAAGAATAAGTGGAAATTCAACCTATGTGTATGTTGAGGGAAATAAATATGGAGAAACCCATCCATAGAGGGTCAATGCAGGCTGTTCTAGATAATATTTGATGTAATCCCCAATATTTAATAGTTAAAGAAATCGAGACAACTTTATTCAACATCTCTGTGGAAAATATTGAGGATCATAAGTGAATCCTGAAAGGTAGCTCTTGGTTTTTTAGGAGTTCTTGGCTAATGCTACAAGAGTGGAATTTGGAAAAGTCTGCTAACATGCTGAAGTTTTCTAAGGCTCTAGTTTGGGATCAAATATGGGTTCTTCTTATAAATATTACAATTGTGCAGATGGGTTCGAATCTAGGTGAAAACTAGGCAAAGTTTCGGAAGTTGGAATCTTTGACACGCCAGATAGATCCACGATAGTTAAGTCAGAATCAACTTGAGCACTAACTCGCCTATCATGCTAGGAATGTACATAGGAAGCAAGAATAATAGACATAGGAATGGAGATAGAAATACAAATTTTTTCCATCGAAAAGCCAACAAGAGAAGAATTCAGAATAAGATTAAGTTCATCACTAAAAGTAATAGGGAGACTACTTATAATGAAGATGAAATCAAGAAGATCATGATTCAATTCTATAGAAATCGATTCAGATATGAGAATCTCCCTTAGAATCAAGACTGTTTCAGAAACCAGAAGTACATATCATCTAGTGAAATGATAAACCATCTGGAGGCTCCTTTCAACAAAGAAGAAGTTTACACAACTATGAAACAACTTAAGAGCAATATTAGCAACCTCATTCTCAACATCCTTAACAATCAGGAAAGCCCAAAAAGATACAATAACACTTTTATTAGCCTTATCCCTAAAATAAAATATCCTTCCAAACCCACTGATTATAGACCTATTTCCATTTGTAATGTCATTTTAAAATTCTCACCAAAACTATAGCTAATAGAATCAAACCTATTCTCCCTAATATAATCAGTGAGAACCAAAGTGCATTTGTTCAGAACTGGCTCATTACGGACAATACCATGATAGCTTATGCGGTGTTCAACTATCTTAATAGGCATAATAAGAATAAGCAAGGTTATGTTACCATCCAAATAGACATGGAAAAAGCCTATGATAGGCTAGAATGGAACTTTATTAAGAAAACTTTGACCAACAAGGATTTCTACTCTAACCTCATCAACACCATTATGAATTATGTTACTAGAGTCAGTTTATCAATCCTTGTAAATGGTCTCCCTAGTAATAATATCCATCCAACCAGAGGAATTCGTCAAGGAGACCCCCTTTCTCTCTATTTATTTATATTGTGTGATGATGTTTTTTATAACCTTATTAAAAAGGCACATGATTCTAAAGATTTTTCAGGTATGTCAATTTACAAAGAAGGCTCAAAATATAACTCATCTTTCTGTGTGTGTGTGTGCGCGCGTGCATATGAAAGTCTTATTTTCTATAAGACTAAGGAGAAAGAAGCTAAGATCTTACTCAACATCATCAACACTTATCATGAAAGTTCGGGGTTAGAAGATTAACTAAAAAAAATTCAAAATGATGTTCAGTAGAAAACCTCAGCAGAATGCTAAAGATATTTTCACCAACTTCCTTGGGATTCCTACAGTCCCAATGATTGAAACCTACTTGGGGATCCCTACCCACATTGGCAAATAAAAAAAATATTAGTTGCAACTTCCTGTTGTACAAAATCAGGAAAAGTTGATTGTTTGAAAAGCTAATAACCTCTCATATGCGGGAACAGCCACACTAAAAAAGGTTGTAGCCCAAGTTCTCCATACCTAGGTTATGAGGTATTTAATATTACCTAAAAATATATGTAGGAAAATGGAAAGAATGGAAATAAGCTTTTAGTCGGGTGAAAAAATAAGATATATTTTTTTAAATAACAATCATTTTCTAAAATAATTTTAAAATGACAATTTAAAAAAAAAATCCAAAATAACCACATTTAAAAGAGGATGCGCCAGATGAACCGGCGCATCCGTTATGGATCAAGAGGAGGCACCTAAGGCATTGGCGCCTGCATTGGAAGCCTCATGAGGAGGCGCCAATGTCCTTGGCGCCTGTATTAGGCCTTATGAGGAGACGCCAATTATGGTTTTAAATTGCGGTTGCGGTTGCGGATGTTGCAGTTGCGGCCAATACGGTCACTGTGTTGCACATATCGGCCGTTGCGGCGTGAAATTATTTTATACACACATTAAATATAAAAAAAATTAAAAAATTATTGTAATTATTTATGTTTCTTGTATTTATAACTGTGTATTAGTTTTAATTCACTTTTAAACTATTGTATCATATTTATTGTATGATATTTAGGTATAATTGTAAGACCACAATTTTGACCCTAAGATCCCTCATGCAATTTCACCATATGCATTAGCATTCTGATCATACCTTGACATCCTTCTTACCCCTCTATCATTGGGTTTGTTTTGGGAGAGATCACCAAGCACTATGTGATTGTATCATACTTGTATTTTATCATTTCACTAACCAAAATACCAAAAATATGTCTTTGTATTTGCCTAACTTTTTGTAGGTAGGGCATGATCCTCATTGATCTATCAAGTCCACACTTAGGGTTTGAGACCCTCATGGCTAAAAGAATAACCAAGGATTGATTCACAATGTTTCAAAGCATCATATATGAGTCTCAATGATCTCTACATGTCATATTGATCAAGTATTCTTCAAGAGTTTGGAGGTGATTTGCCTTGGAAACCCTTGTTTGACTAGGTATCTTAAGTAACTTCTCCAACAACCTATCTCACCAATTGATCAAATTTCTCAATGGACACTTCAAAATTCATCATCTTATGCATATATTATCTACCATGAGCCTAAAAAGTTAAGAGAATTGAAGGTTAGCAAGTTGGTTGATGGTGGTTGGCCAGATAAATTCATCTAATCAAAACTAGGTCTCCCTAGACCCTATCTCCTACAATTTTCACCATATTGTAACACCTCAAAATTTGCCCTCCTGTCTTGGGACTAGCTTGAGCATTGCATATCATTTTGTAGGTCATTAGGCATTGCATATTGCATATCATGTGGTTACATTGTACAAATCATCCTCCTAAGTCTTGATCAGAAGATGAAGAGGTCATGATGCTAGCTGAGGGTTTCTTTGAATGGACTGGATCACTAAAGGTTGGTGTATCAAATTAGGGTTTCTTGATTCTCAGAGAGATTGGTCTTCATCTTGGTTGAAGTGATGCATCATCATCATCATGGTCTTGATATCATCCAAGAGGTTCAAGAGATTGATCATATTCCTTGAGATTAGGGTTTTGACCACTGGTCAACCCTGATCAGTTGCATTGGGCCAATCAGGGCATGGCAAGGAGATGGGGTCTATAATGGATATGGGGATCATCATGTGATTATATTGAGCTTATGGAAGCTAGGGTTTCATCATTGAGCCATTTCATCAGAGGATTGAGGCTCAACTTGATCAGTGCCTTGCCAAATTCATCTATCAGTTGAAAAAGTCAATTGTGGTCAACTGTGCTTGATTTTGTGGATTTGGAGGTGGGAGAGGGTTGGATATACTTCATTCATGTTGAAACAAGTTTCATTTGACATTTCGAACATCAAGAATGAAGAAAATAAAGTCAAATAAAAAATTGCCAAAAATAGAAAGTGACTTGTAATGAAAGTTTCCAAAAATGGAAAGTTTTTCACCTCAAAATTACGTGTCCAAAAAAGCTTCAAATGAAATTTTGTTCAACATGAAAGTTGTAGATCTTGCTCTCACCTTTCCAAAAAGTCCAAGAACTTGAAATTCCCATGTATGGTTGACAAGATATGGTCCATTCATTTTCCAAAAATACCTAAAATCAAAGTGGCATAACTTTCACATGGAATGTCCAATTTGGGTGATCTTTCTTTGAGCAAACCCCATTTCACATGTACTTTCATGGTGCATAATCAAAATTCATCAAAAATGGTCAAGGCAAAAAGTCAAATTTCAAGTGGACTATTTAGCATTTTTGGTGTGAGATAGTGAAATTGAGAAATACAAGGCCTATGGACATGAAACCAATTCCAACACACTCCAAATGCCAAATAGAACATGTTTGGGCTGTCATGAGCTGTCACATTGCATTATTTGGAAAGGTCATTTTTGCCCTTGCACTTAAAATCTCATTTGTGCTAATCACTTCAAATTTGGTAATTGTGATTAACAAAGTGGATTAAGGAGATGGTATATATTGTTAATCATAACAGAATCATAACAACATTTTCATTCTCCAAGAATCATAACTGAATTTCCCTCCAATTCTCTCAAATTCTCCAAGAACTTCATCACTATTTTTCAACATTTCTTCACCAATTCTCAATCAATTTGCATCATTCTTCTTTGGTTCATCTTCCACAAGACTCATTGAGGAACTGTTTGCTGAATTCGTGGCCAAAAGCATCAAGAATCGTGACTGTCCAAAGTTTGCACAACAATGGCAATTCCTTAAATCTCATAACTGGAGCATCGTTGAGCTGAGGATCCTTCTCCATTCACCTTCCTCATCATTGTGCTGCATCTGTTTTTGGCTTTTACACGTGGAAACATCAAGATCAAGATCTGCAATCTCCACAAGGTGATTTTTCGAAACTCTCCATTGCTCAAATCATGATATGCGTTTTGTAGGTCTTTCAATGTAGATTAACATGATGTTCATAGTTTTTGATTTGGTTGAGAATTGAATGAGAAATCTGAATTTGAAGTTTGATATGCATTTCTTTTTTTGGATCGATCCCGTCGCTATGCTTAGAATTAGGAGAAATCATTTGCACATTCTTAATCCTTGTTGAAAGACGAACACGTGGATATATAGTTTGTCAATTTTGGTTGAGATTGGATGTTCTTCATTTTCTGGAATTTCTGAGCTTGTTCTTGATGAAGAACACTCATGAACGTGTGTTTGATCTTCAATTTCCTGGCCTGGATTCGAATATGTGTTTGCCGCGCCCACCGTCCAATGAGAACGCGCCAACGCTTCTAATTGAAGCGGCGTCGTTTTGCCCTGGCAGTTTAATATTACAGGAATGCCATTGTCATATTTAATTATATATTATTTCATTTTCTTTTTCTTATTTTATTTCATTTTGATGCTTGATCTTCAAAAATTCATAGGAGCTTCATTTTTTATCCAAATTGAGTGAGGTTTTTTTCATGATGATCCTTATGATGTGTAGAATTTAATCATGATTTTTGTGATTTTTGTGCACGTGTAAAAAATTAAAATGCCTAGGGTTTGCTTGGTAGTGTCACATATGTGTATGCTTTGCCATATCATTCATAAAATGATGATGCTTTCAAATAAATGGATGAAATTTTTTGTGCATATTCTGGACATTTTGATGGTGATTTTGATGTAGAGTTTGTAATTTTTGGATACATGGTTGAGGAGATATGAATTTTTGATTAGAGGTGTGACAATTTGTGTCACACCAAGCTTGATGAACTTCATGATTTTATTTGCCTGGCTTAGGGATGTTGAATTGAGCTGAAATTTTGCATGAATGAGCATATGTATGTTGAGATAACATGTGAATATTTCTGGAATTTTTGATGGCATTTACTAATTGATTGCGATTTTCTCTTCTGTTGGCTCATTTTGTGACATTTTGTGACACATGTTGGCATTTGATTTGTGAAATTCTCATAGTTAATTGGATGGATGTGAAATTTGACATGTGAATTCTAGACACATTATAGGTCATTGTGGTTTTGATCCCATTCATTTATCATGTATTGTGGCTGTTTTATGATTTTTGGAAGTTGATGCTTGTGTTGATGCCTTATGTTGGCTTGTTTGAAATTGTCTGAAATTCTTGATTTTCATTGACCTACTTCCTTTTGTCCAATTGAGCTGAAATTTGACATGCTATTCATTGGATATGTTCTGTTTAGACTTGAATTTTTGTGGAATTAATTGAATTGTTTTGGTATGGATTTGGTTGAGATAGTTCTGTTTGGTCTTTTGAAGTTGCAAATTGCATGTTTGGTACCTTTTTGTGCATGAAATGATGATGGTGAATGATATGAGCATGGGACCAATTGCATTTGTTTCTAAATTGTTTAATTGTGATTTTGGATAATTTTCACTTGCTGCTTTGATTTTTTCATCTCCCTTGGACCCTAGGCTTGGCCTAGTGGTCTTGTTTCTCATGTTTGGTTTGGATTTTCAGGTTGAGATGCAAATGGTTTAAGGAGATTGCTTCAAGTTAATTAAGTTGACTTGTGAATTGTTTATGATTAACATTGACTTTGTGTTGTAGGTTTGATACTTGAGTTTGAGCTCATGGCTTGCACTTGTGTGCATTAACTTGTGTTTGGCTGTACAGATTAACTGTTTGACTTTTGCTGTTTACTGTTGGTTTGTCTGAGTACTGATGATACTTGATTGATTTCAGGTACATTTAGTTGCTTACAGTTCCTTGAGAACTTACTTGCTGTTGCTTGGTTTTTAAACCAATTGAGGTAGAATTTCTATTCTCCATGTAGTCTGGAAGACCTGGCCTGTTACTTGGCCAGGCAACTGTCTGAAGTCCTCCTTAAGAGGCGATGTTTGTGATTGTTTAACTTTGTCCCCAAGCAGGTAAAGACCTTGATTAAGGCAATTGGCAGAACCCAAGGGATATGCAATCTATCCCCTGCTATTCTTGTTGAGTCGTCCCTCTGCTCACACCACTGTGTAGATGCATTGGGACACAAACCCAAGATCTTGTACATTGTACAGTTGTGTCAGAGTCTTGAGTGTAGAAGGGTTCCTCCTTTCTGAACCCACACTCCTTTGTCTGAAGCTCTCCCTGGTCGGGGATAAGAGCTGTGAAGTCTAATCTTCACTCTCCTTTCATCTGCTTCACCCTGACTCTCAATGTCAGGGTTAAGAGCTAACACTACCCTTGTACAGAGGACTTGCCTTGGCGGTCTAACCCATTGTTTGAGCCCACTTGACTGGATATAGTGTGTGCTACGTGGAATGTTTGCTTTGCTTTGTTTATGCTTGCATGCTTGCTTTTTTCCTGGATAGGATTAGCTTGCTGTGGTGCAAGTAGGTAGAAACCATAACATAGGGCAATGATGCATGATAACACTAGGCTCGAGTACAGCTCCCTGGTAGTGTGTCTCCCCTTTGTTTCTGGTTAGGAGATAGTTTCTCCCCTGTTAAGGGGAACTACGTTGCCCTGATCCTCATACCAGATGAGGTACGTAGGCAGGAGGTCGCACGAGATCTCTCCGGGCAAACTTGTTTTCTTTTTGTGTGTGTTTGCTTGACAGTTGCTAGGCTCGAGTTCCCGACTCCTTAGTAACGTGTTGTTTGTTTGTTTCCTCTTGTGTGCCAGGATATGGATGTAAGACCAGCGATTGGCTGTCCGTATCCTGATTGTGTTTGTTTGGTTCGGAAGCCGATGTAAGTCCAGCGATTGGCATTCGGGTTCCATGTTTGCCTGAGTTTGTGTGTGTCTCGTTTGGCGTGCGTGAGCCGAACTACGGCAGCTCTGATTCTCGTTCCAGACGAGATACGTAGGCATAGGACGCGATGTCCTAGCGAGCCCTCTTCCTTTTAACCCCACCTGTGTTGTCTTCGGTGTGTGTGTGTGATGTTTGTTTTAGCAACCTTAACCTATCTTTTGAGCGTGGATCCCGTCGAGTACGACAAACGTGAGGGGTGCTAATACCTTCCCCTTGCGTAACCGACTCCCGTACCCTTTCTCTTTGGTCGCGAGACCATGCTTTTCCCAGGTTTACTCTGAGTGTTTCCTTTCCCTCTTTTGGGATAAATAACGCACGGTGGCGGCTCTGTTTGTTTTTGTTTTAGCCCGCCGGTTGTTTTTCGCGGATGCGACAGCTGGCGACTCTGCTGGGGATCTTGAGATGTTGACCTGTGCTGGTCCATCTTCCCTAAGCGAGTCTCTCCTAGCGTTCTAGGATAGTTTAGGTTGCTTGTGTCCTATTTATTGCATTTGTTATTCTGATTGTGTATATATTTGCATAAATATTTGCATGCATCATACTATCATGTTGTCGTCCTCTGTGCAGGTGTTCCTTTGTTTTGGGGTGGGTGTTCTGAGTGGGGCTAAAACCCAGGCCCGAGTATACACCTAGGATTAGTGTGGTCTCATGTTGCCTCCTTCATGTTAGGTCAACATGTGCCTGGCAACGTGATGTACCACAAGTCGGACGAGGTTCATTTGATAGTGCTTTCCTCTGTGGGGTACTCCACTTTGGTTGAGTTACTTCATTTGAGCTGTTGACTCTGGTGACCGATCATTTCCCGGATCTTTGGTTTAGACGATCTTAAGAGAGCTACAATGGCACACCCGAAAGGGCAAACCCATTGAGTATCTTTGCCCGATTGTCGAGACTATTATCCGCCTTAGGGTGACCTGATTAGAATTTACCTGTGAGGGGAGGGTGATTCTTACAGATGCATGTTCAGATGGTGACTTTGATGGTGACTTTTGGTTCCGTTGATCAGAGTCCTGTTTATAAGTCGGATTTATGGTCATTTATTGCCGAGACGCCGAAGTGTTGTCCGTGTTATTTATTAGTGGGGATCCGTTTATTTCAGGATTCCCCGGGCCGATTCAGATTATGGGTGTCTGTTCAGGGATTGTCTGGTGATGATGATGATGGTGTATCAGTCAGTTCCGTTTATTTCGGAACCTTTGAGTCGGATTTGTGGTTACATGTTCCCTCAGATGGTTATGATCAGTACAGAAATCAGGGTTCAGAGCAACAGATGATCAGATGGCTTGGAGGATGGCAATGCATTGCATTCATTCATCAGCATCATCACACTTTGCATTTACCTGCATCTAACACATGTTTATCCATATGCAGGGACATTTTTGATCAAGATCCTGGTTGAGAGACTTTCTGTCCAGACATGAGGACCGGTTTGAAGCATGATGTTGCCTACAGTTTCTTCGACCCAGAGATTGGTGTGCTGAAGGAGATGATAGCATTGATTACACCCGACCATGTGGGGATGTTCAGGGGGGCATACGGTAGTATTCTGAAGATGGTTTTCAGACTCACTGACAGTGACAGGAGCGCCATTCATACACTTCTCCAGTTCTATGACCCGGGGCTGAGATGTTTCGTGTTTCCAGATTATTTGTTGGGGCCTCTGATGGAGGATTATGCCAGCATCCTGGGTATGCAGATTCGTGATCAGATTCCTTTCCATGTTACTAGGGTGGAGCCCGATGTCCTTGGGATTTCCCGTGCTCTTTATTTGAGTCCGGAGATGGTCAAGGAGGGTTTGAAAGAGAAAGGAAAATTACCTGGATTTCATTTGAGTTTCTTGGAAGCTAATGCCAAGGAACATGCTGCAGTGGGTAATTGGAAGACGGTTTGTGCTTTGGTTACTGTGAGCATTTATGGGATTATTTCCTAATCAGAAGAGCTTTGTGGACCATAATGCTATCAGATTGTTCATGCAGAGAAACCCTATTCCTACTCTGATCGGAGATGTCTATTACTCGGTTCATAACAGGAACGAGAAGAGACGTGGTGGTTTGATCAGATGTTGTGCTCAGTTGCTATTCAGGTGGTTTATGGGGTATTTGCCTTCCCGAGGTGCTTTTGCTCATCTTGATCCTACTGTCAGGTGGTCATTCAGGTTGATGGGTTTGCGGGCTGCTGACATCGCTTGGACTCATAATGGTATGGCTGGACGGGATTTTATATACAGTTGTGGGAGTCTTCCCAATGTGCCTCTTGTGGGAGTTCAGGGTTGCATCAATTACAACCCGGTGCTTCTCAGGAGACAGATGGGGTTTGCTGTAGAGGGTCCTCCTCTTGGGCGAGAGATCCAGGAGTCCTTTTATTTCCCGATTGATGGCAATCAGGCCAAGTTGAGGCAAGTATTGGATGAGTGGCGTGATATTCAGAGAAAGGGTAAAGTCCCTTATGGCAAGGTCAACAATCGGTATTTTCCTCTATTTGATGATTGGTTGCGGAAGAGAATTGAGATTACACATCTACCATTTCCGGGAGGTGATCCTTGGTGTCCTATGATTGAGGGTCCGACTTCCACTGTTAGTATGGAAGAGTTCCTTGAGATGAAGAGAGCCAGAGATCAGTTGCTTACAGAGAAAGTGGAATTGGAGATGACTGTTGCTCAGATTCAGATGGCTAACCAGGAGATCATAGTGAAGATGGAGGATCAAGACAAGCGACATGCCCTGGAAGCAAAGCGCTTTGAGATGGATACTGCCTACTATGGGAAGGTCAGTCAGGCTTTGGCATCTTCAACAAAGGAGCACGACATTACCAAAGAGAGATTGGCTAGAGCTTCAAAAGTCATCGAAGATCAGAAGAGGAGACAAATCCTCGTGAGGGACCAGAGGGACGACAGAGCAAGAGCCCTTGCTGCAGAGTGGGAAGCGGAGAAAGTAAAGATCATCGCCGAGAGGGATCATTACATTGCTGAGAGAGATCATTACTTCAGGCAGATGAAGATTCACCAGAAGGAGGTGGGGAGATTACAGCAGGAGAACACCGAGCTCAGGTTCGCCGTAGAGTTCGCGAAGATGGAAGCTGAGATAGGGCCATCTGTGGGACCCTCATCAGGCTAGATCTTTCATTTGTGTTGGATTACCGTCAGGCTTGTTGACGGAATTCATTTGTTTGTATTTCTTTCCCGATTCTGGAGATTTGTATCTGATCTGATGTATGACTATGGCACTTATTGTGCAATTTTGTTATGTGATGACTTGTTTTTCATTCAGTGATTGATCTTCAAGCTTTATTTGCTTTCCCGTATGCACTCACACAGCACACACATGGTTGGGGGTATTTTTTGCTAAATCACGTATCTCTGGTTTGTATGATGAAATCAAATGCTGAATGTCAGAATATTGATACCGGGTTATTATCTATCTCGATGAAGCCAGGATCGAGAGACAAAGTGTTCCTCATGTGGATAAACACTGCATTCATGCATAATCATAATAACTTGTGTTTTATTTTGCAGGTATCAGTTCTAACGTGCTTGATTGTTTCAGGAATCATTGCTCGTGCTCGCAGAGCTGTACCTTTGCACTCAACACGTCCTCACAGATACTTCACGCGACGCAATACTCCCAGACTGATGGATCTCCCAAATACTGATATTCTTGAGCTGAAGGACAAGATGAATGAGCTGATCAACATCATGCAAGGTTTTGCAGTTGGTCAGAAAGCTCTAGCTGACAAAGTTGAGAAGCTCGAGCGGGCTTCAGCGGCAAACAGCGGTGTGAACCTGGATGGTGTCTCCAACCAGGGGCTGGGTGGTTCTCGAGATGGTGGAAAAAGAGCAACCGTGGGTATGGTGAATAATGCTGCCGGTTTTGGTGCTGCGGGTGGTCAACCGGGTCAGAATATGAAGGACAGTCTGTTCCCGCCTTTCTTCGGTGTTGATGACGACAGAGAGGAAGACCGAGAGGCTGATCAGTTCTCTATGCACAACGAACCGTTTGGTCAGTATGGTGCCCCACCACAGAACAAGGAGATCCAGCTGTTGGCTAAGAAAATCAGGGCCTTGGAGAGTTATGCCACTCCTGGGGTGGTCAATATGTCAAATATGGGGCTAGTGGAGGGGATTGTGATCCCGCAAAAATTTAAAGCGCCCGCGTTTGATCGTTATAATGGAAGTTCCTGCCCCGAGACACATCTGCAGGCGTTTGTCCGTAAGATCTCAGCATACACCATGGACCAAAAGCTGTGGATGTATTTCTTCCAGGATAGCCTGTCCGGAGGCTCACTGGAGTGGTACACCAAGCTCAAGTCCTCAGATATCAAGAATTGGCAAGATCTTGGGAACGCATTCTTTAAATAGTATCAGTTCAATGCTGATATGGCTCCGAGTCGTACCCAACTGCAGGGTATGTCTCAAAAGAATAACGAGGGGTTTAAAGAATATGCTCAGAGGTGGAGGGAGTTGGCTGCCAGAGTGCAACCTCCACTTGTGGACAGAGAGATGTCTGATCTCTTCATGGGGACCTTGAAGGGGGCATTTGCTGAAAGAATGGTTGGTTGTCCGTTGACCAACTTTTCAGATATCGTGGTGGCTGGTGAGAGAATTGAGAGCTGGTTGAAGCTCGGTAAGATTCAGGGTAACGCTTCTTCTTCAGGGTCGAAGAAGCCCTTCAGTAATGGTCAGAGGAAGAAGGAGGGAGATACCAGTGCAGTCTATGCACAGAGAGGACCCAGTAGGGATCGTTACTTCCAGCACACTGCTGCAGTAACTATTCCTGCTGAGAATCAGAATCAGCAGCAGCAACAGCAACAACCGCAACAACAGAGACAACCGTTTCAGCAGAGGCCTCAGAGGGCTGGTTATCAGGTCAAGGGGAGAATGAACGATCGTCAGTTTGACAGGCCTCCTGTAACCTATTCCTTTCTGTTGAAGAAGCTGATGGACCTGGGGTTGGTACAACTAAGGACTCTGGCACCTTTGAGACCTGATCAGAGGCCAGCCAATTATGATGAAAATGCAAAATGCGAATTCCATTCGGGTGCTCCCGGACATAACATAGAAAACTGCAAAGCTTTTAAGCACACAGTTCAAGACCTGGTGGATTCGAAAGCCATCAACTTCGCCCCATCTCCCAACGTCAATGCTAATCCCATGCCCGCACATGGTCAAAGGGGAGTGAATGCTATCTCTGAGGAGAGTAGGGTGGGGCTGTGGTCTGTTGATCAGTTGAAGACTCCTCTGGCTGAGGTTAAGAGGCAGTTGAGGTTGAATGGGGTTCATCCGGGCTGTAATGATGATTGTGCTGAGTGCGCTGTTGTTCAGAACGGGTGTGAATTGTTGAGGAGGATTGTCCAGGGTTTGATGGACGAGGGAAGTATTTTAATTGAGAAGGCTGATATGGGGAAGGATGAAGTCTCCACCATAACAATTTATTTTGATCCGGTGGATTTGTCTACTCTTGCTGAGGCGGCTCCAGTTACCATCACGGTACCTGGACCAATTCCATATGACAAAGATGACGTCGTGCCTTGGCATTATGGTGGAGAGGTGTATTGTAATGGTGAGAAGGTGGAAGATCAGACTGCAAGTGAAACCACCGTTTCAAAGGTGGATAATGCCGGTACCAGCGGTTTCACTCGCAGTGGAAGATTATTTGCACCAGATGCCCTGAGGGGAGGAGAAGGAGAAAAAGAGAAAAAAGAAAAGGCTGAGGCTTTAGCCAGGGCAAAAGGGAAAGCAGTGGTTAATAATGGTACTCCTGATGTGACACCGGCGCCCGTGGGGTCGGAAGGAAAACTTGATGATGATGCAGAGGAATTCTTGAGGATCATCAAGAAGTCTGAGTACAAGTTGGTAGACCATCTGCAGCAGACTCCCTCCAAAATATCCATTCTGTCGTTGCTGTTAAGCTCTGAGGGGCATAGAGAGGCTTTGTTGAAAATTTTGAAGAAGGCCTATGTTCCTCAAGAAATTACCATTAACCAGTTGGAGATGGTTGTGTCTAATGTGCATGCCAGCCATGGGCTGGGTTTTACAGACATGGATCTGACTGTGGATGGGAGGAATCATAACCGGGCTTTACACATAGCAATGGAATGCAAAGGGGCCGTGCTTTCGCATGTGCTGGTTGATACCGGCTCCTCATTGAATGTGTTGCCGAAGAAAGCTCTAGCTAAGCTGAATTGTGATGGGCTGATTCTGAATCCGACTGATTTGATAGTAAGGGCGTTCGATGGGTCGAAGCGGGCCGTATTCGGAGAGGTTGAGCTGCCGGTGAAGATAGGCCCGGAGGGGTTCAAGTCGATATTCTACGTCATGGATATTCAACCGGCGTACAGTTGCTTGTTGGGTAGGCCGTGGATTCATGCTGCTGGGGCAGTGACCTCGACTTTACATCAAAAGCTGAAATATATCTGGGAAGGCCAGGTTGTCACTGTGTGCGGAGAAGAGGACATTTTTGTCAGCCACCTGTCCTCATTCAAATACGTTGAGATGGACGGCGAAATCTGGGAGACGCCTAGTCAAGCTTTTGAAACCGTCAAGGTGGAGAATGCTCTTTTTGCTAAAGAGGAAGAGAAACCGTCCATTGCTTCGTATAAACAGGCTGCTGAGGTGGTGAAGAATGGAGAAGCTCCTGGTTGGGGCAGAATGATGGATATCTCCGCAAAGAAAGATCGCTTCGGAGTGGGGTATCAGCCGAACAGAGGCTCGTCGGGACAAGGCGGAGGACGTCGTACATCGGTAACATTCACTAGTGCCGGAATGCTGGATCCGGATCACATTTGCATGATGAGTGATGAAGCTGATAGCGACTGCGAAATGGACCGGTGGATAAAGCCGTGCGCACCAGGGATGGGAATTCAGAACTGGAAGGCTGAAAAGATCATCCGGGTCACTCTGCTGGAAGAGTAATATTTTTCCTGTTTTTGATGTTATATGCATGAAAGCCATACGTGTTGCCCGACACGTTATGGTTCATTGTAAGAGCCACCTCATGTTTAAATTTGCAAATTCGCATTATTAATAAAAGGATATTTTTCAGTTAAAAGCGGTGTTCCCTGTTTTTCATTTATTTTTGCAGTTTAAAAATAAAAACAAAATAAAAATGGCAATGTTTTCATTTTTCTTTTTCAATTTTGTCTCACACCGGTTCTAAGCAATGCATGAATCAACATTCATGCAGATGCGATTCCTCTCCGGATCTCATTGATAACAATCCTGTTACACCCTTGTATGACTTCGACAATCCAATCTATCTTGCTGAGGAAGAAGACGAAGAAGATTGTGAACTGCCAGGGGAGTTAGCCAGGTTGTTGAAACAAGAGGAGAAGGTGATTCAGCCGCATGAAGAGCAGATTGAGGTTGTGAATCTGGGTACCGACGAGGTCAAGAAAGAGGTGAAAATCGGGGCTGCTTTGGAGGAAAGTGTAAAGAGCAGATTGGTAGTGCTGTTGAAAGAGTATGTCGATATCTTTGCCTGGTCTTATCAAGATATGCCAGGGTTGGATAC
Organism: Lathyrus oleraceus; assembly: GCF_024323335.1. NCBI lineage: Eukaryota > Viridiplantae > Streptophyta > Magnoliopsida > Fabales > Fabaceae > Lathyrus > Lathyrus oleraceus. The sequence goes on from NC_066585.1 coordinate 65,780,081, forward strand.
CGATATCGTTGTGCACAAGCTACCGTTGAGAGCAGATTGTCCTCCAGTGAAGCAGAAATTGCGCAGAACTCGACCTGACATGGCGATGAAAATTAAAGAAGAGGTGCAGAAGCAGTGGGATGCTGGTTTCCTAGCTGTCACTAATTATCCGCCGTGGGTCGCGAACATTGTGCCAGTCCCGAAGAAAGATGGGAAAGTAAGAATGTGTGTGGACTACCGAGACCTGAACAGAGCTAGTCCGAAAGATGATTTTCCGCTACCTCACATTGATGTGTTGGTAGATAATACAGCTCAATTCTCGGTGTTTTCCTTCATGGATGGCTTTTCTGGCTATAATCAAATCAAAATGTCGCCAGATGATATGGAGAAAACAACGTTCATCACACCGTGGGGCACCTTTTGTTACAAGGTGATGCCATTCGGTCTCAAGAACGCCGGTGCTACTTATCAGAGGGCCACGGTGACTTTGTTTCATGATATGATTCATCATGAAATTGAATGCTATGTTGATGACATGATAGCAAAGTCCCAAACAGAAGAGGGGCATTTGGTAGATCTGGCCAAGTTGTTCGACCGGCTGAGACAGTTCAGACTGAGGTTGAATCCGAACAAGTGCACTTTCGGAGTGCGGTCCGGTAAATTGCTGGGGTTCATTGTAAGTGAGAAAGGAATCAAGGTTGATCCTGCAAAAGTAAAAGCGATAAGAGAAATGCCTGAACCGAGAACAGAGAAAGAGGTTCGTGGTTTCTTAGGTAGATTGAACTACATTTCACGGTTCATATCTCATCTAACAGCCACGTGTGAACCGATATTCAAGTTGTTAAGAAAAGATAAAACGGTCAGGTGGAATAATGATTGCCAAGCGGCATTTGAAAAAATAAAAGAATATTTGCAGGAGCCTCCGATTCTGATGCCTCCTATGGAGGGAAGACCGTTAATTCTGTACTTGACGGTCCTCGAGGGGTCTATGGGGTGTGTATTGGGGCAGCATGACGAGTCTGGTCGAAAAGAGCATGCCATATACTACCTTAGCAAAAAGTTTACCGACTGTGAAACAAGATATTCACTACTCGAGAAAACTTGTTGTGCTTTGGTCTGGGCTGCTCGCCGACTAAGGCAGTACATGCTGGTTCATACCACTTTGTTGATTTCCAAGATGGATCCAATCAAGTACATTTTTGAGAAGCCAGCATTGACCGGACGGGTTGCGAGGTGGCAAATGATTTTGACTGAATACGATATACAGTATACCTCTCAGAAAGCGATCAAGGGGAGTGTATTGTCTGATTACCTCGCCCAGCAACCCATTGAGGATTATCAACCGATGAAGTTTGAATTCCCTGATGAGGACATCATGTTTCTCAAATCGAAAGATTGTGAGGAACCGATCCCGGAGGAGGGGCCTGACCCTGAATCCGAATGGATTCTGATGTTTGATGGGGCCGTTAACGTGAATGGAAGCGGTGTTGGTGCTGTTTTGGTTACGCCGAAAGGATCCCACATTCCTTTTGCTGCCCGGCTGACATTTGAGTGTACCAACAACGTGGCTGAATATGAAGCTTGTATATTGGGTATTGAAGAGGCGATTGATTTGAGGATCAAGAACCTTGTCATATATGGAGATTCAGCTCTGGTGATAAATCAGGTTAACGGGAAATGGTATACGCATCAATCTCATTTAGTTCCATACCGGGATTATACGAGGAGATTGTTGACGTTTTTCACCAAGGTGAAGTTGCATCATGTGCCCAGAGAGGAGAATCCTTTGGCAGATGCTTTGGCTACTCTGGCCGCCTTGATTAAGGTGCAGAGGTGGAATCAGTTCCCCAGTGTTGAAGTAGGTCGTCTGGATAGACCGGTTTATGTGTTTGCTGTTGATACAGCGCCTGATGATGAGAAGCCGTGGTATTACGATATCAAGCGCTATCTAGAGACTCAAGAGTATCCTGAGGGAGCATCTAAAAAGGACCGAAAGACTCTGCGGAGGTTGGCCATGGTGTTCTACTTGAATAAAGATGGGGTTTTGTACAAGAGGAATTTTGATTGGGTCTTGCTCAGATGTGTCGATGATAAAGAAGCAAGCCAATTGATGAAAGAGGTTCACGAAGGATCATTTGGTACCCATGCCAGTGGGAATGCAATGGTAAAGAAGCTGCTGAGGGCAGGTTATTATTGGATGACAATGGAGGCCCAATGTTTCAATTTCGTGCGGAAGTGTCATAAATGCCAGATTTATGCTGACAAGGTGCACGTGCCTCCAAATCCGTTGAGCTTAATGTCGTCTCCATGGCCGTTTGCTATGTGGGGCATTGATATGATCGGAAAGATTGAGCCTACAGCTTCGAATGGGCATCGGTTCATATTAGTGGCTATTGATTACTTCACCAAGTGGGTGGAAGCAGCCTCTTATACGAATGTGACGAAGCAGGTCGTTGCCAAGTTTCTCAAGAGAGACATCATTTGCAGATATGGGGTTCCCGAGAGAATCATTACTGATAATGGTTCTAATTTGAACAATAAGATGATGGCAGAACTGTGCCGGGAATTCAAGATCGAACATCACAATTCTTCTCCCTATCGTCCGAAGATGAATGGGGCGGTTGAGGCAGCCAACAAGAATATCAAGAAGATTGTGCAGAAAATGGTGGTAACCTATAAAGACTGGCATGAGATGTTGTCGTTCGCATTGCATGGGTATCGAACGTCGGTGCGTACATCTACTGGGGCAACTCCTTTCTCACTGGTATATGGAATGGAAGTCGTGCTACCAGTTGAGGTCCAGATTCCCTCTTTGAGAGTCCTGATGGACGTAAAGTTGCAAGAGGCGGAATGGGTAAGGACTCGGTATGAAGAGTTAAGCCTGATTGAAGAGAAGAGGCTGGCAGCCATCTGTCATGGGCAGTTGTATCAGCAAAGGATGAAGCGTGCTTTCGACAGAAAGGTACGACCTCGGGTATATCACGTCGGTGATCTGGTGATGAAAAGGATCCTTCCTCCTCAAAACGATCGAAGGGGCAAGTGGACACCTAATTATGAAGGTCCATTCGTGGTCAAGAAGGTTTTCTCTGGCGGAGCCTTGTTGTTAACGACCATGGATGGCGAGGATTTTCCATCCCCTATGAATGCGGACGCAGTTAAAAAATACTTCGTATAAAGAGACTCGCTGGACGAAAAGAATAAAATAGTCCAGGAAAAAATGGGCATCCCGGCGAACCAAAAACAGAATGAAAAGGGTTCGGGCAAAAATTAGGGATAAAAACGAAAAGTGTACACCCGGCAAGTCGAAAACCTGAAAAGGCGACTTGGGCAAAAAAGGGTATCCCGGTGGACTGAAAACCCGAAAGGGCGGTCCAGGCAAAAGAGGGATTGAAACGAACAACTGCGTCTAGCATGATCGTTTGCGCTTTGGTTAAAGCAACACGGATAATACCCAATAGGGATCAATCAGAATCGTCTTGTTCAGAAGGCAGAAAGTACGGAGAGTCTGAGGACATATGGGGTGTAACCGAGTTGGAACTCGATGAGATCATGGGTTTCACATTGCCATTAGGATAGATTTTTCCTTTTGTGCGCAATTACCTCTTTTCAGGAATTGCTTCCTTTGTATTGCTCAATTTGAGCCACACACTTTTCAATCAATAAAATGCATATTCAGTCAAATAATTTTGTTTTTGTTTTTCATTACCGCTTTGATTGCAAAAACATCCGATTATTTTTGATAAAGAATCTTGCATTTTAAGACAAACAGGTCCCTTCCAGTGCATGCTTATAAGATTGAGGCTTGAAATTTTATTCGGAAGGTTGAGTGACCCAGGTGTTGAAATCTTGACACGCCTGGGGCACGGTTTTATCTAACGATCTCTTTTGCAGGTGCTGTTAGGTATTTTCACTCACTTGCAGGTTGTGATGTGGAAGCTATTAACAAAACAATCCCCATGGAGTCCAATCAGGGACGGGCGAACGGTGAAAAGAGGACGAAGGACGTACGACGATCCTTGAAATTAATCAAGAAGACTCTTCAAAATCGGAAGATTGAAAAGTCTGTATAAGTCCCAGAATTTCGCTCTCCGTCGAGCGCGGCGTGACTTGGAATACAAGATGATGGAGCAGAAAAGGTCCAGACGAGTCGGGATGTATATCCCCAAGCAGAGTCATGAGGACCAAATCCCAGCAGATCCAAGGTCTGTGGTTTCCCTAGCAGGGTCAGGATGGTTATCCCCAGCAGGTTCCAGATCGATGCTTCCCCAGCAACTAGGTCTGAAGGTGGCAGTTTCCCCAGCGGAAGTATCTATGTGCGGTGGTTCCCCAAACAGAGTCGGGATGTATACCCCCAGCAAGTCAAAGACTGTTGTATCCCCACAGAGTGTTGGTGGTTCTTATCCCCAGAAATTTTCCAAGTGGATTGGGTGCAAAGGAAGGTTCTTCCCCAGCAAGGGATGCCTATTCCCAGCAGCAGTGTTATTCCCCAGCAGGGTGGAAATTGGAGTATTGGCGAGTTCCTCAGCAGAGTGTCTCGAGCTCCTCAGAAGAGTCCCTTAAGGGGGATACTTTTTATGCATTCATAATGTAGAATAAGCATAGCATGTTGCATGGAAAAAATAAATCGCGTAGCCTTTCCATACTTATGGAGCATTACGCAGAAAAAGTCATTCATCATTACAAACATGAGCTAGTCTCAAACCGTGGTTGCTGTTTGAGAGGTGGTTTGGCCCAAAAGGTGAAGAGGTTACTTCGAGGAGTTTAGCCTCATGATTTACTCAAAGGTATTCCTCAGTAGTGCGATACTGGAGGAAATTTCTGTTGTGCGAGACAGCAGTTGGTAGATGTTATTCTGAGGAGTTTAACATCGTGGTGATTGTATCAAAGGTATTCCCCAGTAGTGCGATACTGGAGGAATTTTTTTCGTCGAGCGGAGATGGAAATAAAATCAAAGGACGTTACGCGATCAGCGCGACTATCGGGGTCCAAATGGAGAAGAGGAAATGTTGATACATTTTCTGGAGATCGGGGTTCAAATGGAGAAAAGGAAATGTGGTGATATTTTCTGGAGAGTGGGTCCAAATGGAGATTGGAGATGAAGATTATATCCGGGATGAGGTCCTCAGGATTATCTTCTGTTCATGTGTCACCTAAGACTTTGGCGGAGGCCAATAGAGGTCGATTATAGGTGTCTTCTGAGGAAGAGATGCACATGTTACCTTCCTTTTGTGAAGGTGTACCCTCTGACAAGTCGCCCTCAGAGTGTGGTTTGGTGTTATTTCCGACGTTGCCAGCGGAATTATCACGAGAAATGGGAGATCGGGGTTCAAATGGAGAAAAGGAAATGTGGTGATATTTTCTGGAGAGTGGGGTCCAAATGGAGATTGGAGATGAAGATTATATCCGGGATGAGGTCCTCAGGATTATCTTCTGTTCATGTGTCACCTAAGACTTTGGCGGAGGCCAATAGAGGTCGATTATAGGTGTCTTCTGAGGAAGAGATGCACATGTTACCTTACTTTTGTGAAGGTGTACCCTCTGACAAGTCGCCCTCAGAGTGTGGTTTGGTGTTATTTCTGACGTTGCCAGCGGAATTATCACGAGAAATGGGAGAACGGGGTTCAAATGGAGAAAGGGAAATGTTGAGGCATTTTCTGGAGAGCGGGGTTCAAATGGAGAAAAGGAGACACGAGGTGTTTTCTGGAGAACGGGGTTCACAATGGCGATCGCGAGCTATCGTCAGGCGACTGGGGTTCAAATGGAGAATGGGGTTCGTTATTCTGGCAAACAAGGTGTTGGGGTTCAACTGCAATGATCCGGGATCATTTGCGCGAAAGAAAATTTCGGGGTTCAAGAAAACGAAAAAAGAGAGAAAATTTCGGGGTTCAAGGAAAAGTAAAAAAAAAGGGGAGAAAAATAATAATCCCCAGGGGATGTGTGGTGTTCAGGCCATGGTTATCCCTGCGTTACCATTTATTTTGGTATCCAGGTTGATGTTGTTGTTTCGGTGATCAGGCCGACTTGTTCCGTTCCAGACGGATTCTTCTTCAAGATTGTGTTCTGTGCCGATTCTGACAGGCGTTGTTAATTATTTTCCCATCAGAGTGCAAATTGTTCGTCTGGTCTTGGTATTCAATCACTCTTCATCCTGATCATCTGAAAGCCGAGGCTATTCATATCGACAGGTTCACAGTGGATTGAATAGGGGCAGCTGTAACACCTCAAAATTTGCCCTCCTCTCTTGGGACTAGCTTGAGCATTGCATATCATTTTGTAGGTCATTAGGCATTGCATATTGCATATCATGTGGTTACATTGTACAAATCATCCTCCTAAGTCTTGATCAGAAGATGAAGAGGTCATGATGCTAGCTGAGGGTTTCTTTGAATGGACTGGATCACTAAAGGTTGGTGTATCAAATTAGGGTTTCTTGATTCTCAGAGAGATTGGTCTTCATCTTGTTTGAAGTGATGCATCATCATCATCATGGTCTTGATATCATCCAAGAGGTTCAAGAGATTGATCATATTCCTTGAGATTAGGGTTTTGACCACTGGTCAACCCTGATCAGTTGCATTGGGCCAATCAGGGCATGGCAAGGAGATGGGGTCTATAATGGATATGGGGATCATCATGTGATTATATTGAGCTTATGGAAGCTAGGGTTTCATCATTGAGCCATTTCATCAGAGGATTGAGGCTCAACTTGATCAGTGCCTTGCCAAATTCATCTATCAGTTGAAAAAGTCAACTGTGGTCAACTGTGCTTGATTTTGTGGATTTGGAGGTGGGAGAGGGTTGGATATACTTCATTCATGTTGAAACAAGTTTCATTTTACATTTCGAACATCAAGAATGAAGAAAATAAAGTCAGACAAAAAATTGCCAAAAATAGAAAGTGACTTGTAATGAAAGTTTCCAAAAATGGAAAGTTTTTCACCTCAAAATTACGTGTCCAAAAAAGCTTCAAATGAAATTTTGTTCAACATGAAAGTTGTAGATCTTGCTCTCACCTTTCCAAAAAGTCCAAGAACTTGAAATTCCCATGTATGGTTGACAAGATATGGTCCATTCATTTTCCAAAAATACCTAAAATCAAAGTGGCATAACTTTCACATGGAATGTCCAATTTGGGTGATCTTTCTTTGAGCAAACCCCATTTCACATGTACTTTCATGGTGCATAATCAAAATTCATCAAAAATGGTCAAGGCAAAAAGTCAAGTTTCAAGTGGACTATGTAGCATTTTTGGTGTGAGATAGTGAAATTGAGAAATACAAGGCCTATGGACATGAAACCAATTCCAACACACTCCAAATGCCAAATAGAACATGTTTGGGCTGTCATGAGCTGTCACATTGCATTTTTTGGAAAGGTCATTTTTGCCCTTGCACTTAAAATCTCATTTGTGCTAATCACTTCAAATTTGGTAATTGTGATTAACAAAGTGGATTAAGGAGATGGTATATATTGTTAATCATAACAGAATCATAACAACATTTTCATTCTCCAAGAATCATAACTGAATTTCCCTCCAATTCTCTCAAATTCTCCAAGAACTTCATCACTATTTTTCAACATTTCTTCACCAATTCTCAATCAATTTGCATCATTCTTCTTTGGTTCATCTTCCACAAGACTCATTGAGGAACTGTTTGCTGAATTCGTGGCCAAAAGCATCAAGAATCGTGACTGTCCAAAGTTTGCACAATAATGGAAATTCCTTAAATCTCATAACTGGAGCATCGTTGAGCTGAGGATCCTTCTCCATTCACCTTCCTCATCATTGTGCTGCATCTGTTTTTGGCTTTTACACGTGGAAACATCAAGATCAAGATCTGCAATCTCCACAAGGTGATTTTTCGAAACTCTCCATTGCTCAAATCATGATATGCGTTTTGTAGGTCTTTCAATGTAGATTAACATGATGTTCATAGTTTTTGATTTGGTTGAGAATTGAATGAGAAATCTGAATTTGAAGTTTGATATGCATTTCTTTTTTTGGATCGATCCCGTCGCTATGCTTAGAATTAGGAGAAATCATTTGCACATTCTTAATCCTTGTTGAAAGACGAACACGTGGATATATAGTTTGTCAATTTTGGTTGAGATTGGATGTTCTTCATTTTCTGGAATTTCTGAGCTTGTTCTTGATGAAGAACACTCATGAACGTGTGTTTGATCTTCAATTTCCTGGCCTGGATTCGAATATGTGTTTGCCGCGCCCACCGTCCAATGAGAACGCGCCAACGCTTCTAATTGAAGCGGCGTCGTTTTGCCCTGGCAGTTTAATATTACAGGAATGCCATTGTCATATTTAATTATATATTATTTCATTTTCTTTTTCTTATTTTATTTCATTTTGATGCTTGATCTTCAAAAATTCATAGGAGCTTCATTTTTTATCCAAATTGAGTGAGGTTTTTTTCATGATGATCCTTATGATGTGTAGAATTTAATCATGATTTTTGTGATTTTTGTGCACGTGTAAAAAATTAAAATGCCTAGGGTTTGCTTGGTAGTGTCACATATGTGTATGCTTTGCCATATCATTCATAAAATGATGATGCTTTCAAATAAATGGATGAAATTTTTTGTGCATATTCTGGACATTTTGATGGTGATTTTGATGTAGAGTTTGTAATTTTTGGATACATGGTTGAGGAGATATGAATTTTTGATTAGAGGTGTGACAATTTGTGTCACACCAAGCTTGATGAACTTCATGATTTTATTTGCCTGGCTTAGGGATGTTGAATTGAGCTGAAATTTTGCATGAATGAGCATATGTTTGTTGAGATAACATGTGAATATTTCTGGAATTTTTGATGGCATTTCCTAATTGATTGAGATTTTCTATTCTGTTGGCTCATTTTGTGACATTTTGTGACACATGTTGGCATTTGATTTGTGAAATTCTCATAGTTAATTGGATGGATGTGAAATTTGACATGTGAATTCTAGACACATTATAGGTCATTTTGGTTTTGATCCCATTCATTTATCATGTATTGTAGCTGTTTTATGATTTTTGGAAGTTGATGCTTGTGTTGATGCCTTGTGTTGGCTTGTTTGAAATTGTCTGAACTTCTTGATTTTCATTGACCTACTTCCTTTTTCCCAATTGAGCTGAAATTTGACATGCTATTCATTGGATATGTTCTGTTTAGACTTGAATTTTTGTGGAATTAATTGAATTGTTTTGGTATGGATTTGGTTGAGATAGTTCTGTTTGGTCTTTTGAAGTTGCAAATTGCATGTTTGGTACCTTTTTGTGCATGAAATGATGATGGTGAATGATATGAGCATGGGACCAATTGCATTTGTTTCTAAATTGTTTAATTGTGATTTTGGATAATTTTCACTTGCTGCTTTGATTTTTTCATCTCCCTTGGACCCTAGGCTTGGCCTAGTGGTCTTGTTTCTCATGTTTGGTTTGGATTTTCAGGTTGAGATGCAAATGGTTTAAGGAGATTGCTTCAAGTTAATTAAGTTGACTTGTGAATTGTTTATGATTAACATTGACTTTGTGTTGTAGGTTTGATACTTGAGTTTGAGCTCATGGCTTGCACTTGTGTGCATTAACTTGTGTTTGACTGTATAGATTAACTGTTTGACTTTTGCTGTTTACTGTTGGTTTGTCTGAGTACTGATGATACTTGATTGATTTCAGGTACATTTAGTTGCTTACAGTTCCTTGAGAACTTGCTTGCTGTTGCTTGGTTTTTAAACCAATTGAGGTAGAATTTCTATTCTCCATGTAGTCTGGAAGACCTGGCCTGTTACTTGGCCAGGCAACTGTCTGAAGTCCTCCTTAAGAGGCGATGTTTGTGATTGTTTAACTTTGTCCCCAAGCAGGTAAAGACCTTGATTAAGGCAATTGGCAGAACCCAAGGGATATGCAATCTATCCCCTGCTATTCTTGGTGAGTCGTCCCTCTGCTCACACCACTGTGTAGATGCATTGGGACACAAACCCAAGATCTTGTACATTGTACAGTTGTGTCAGAGTCTTGAGTGTAGAAGGGTTCCTCCTTTCTGAACCCACACTCCTTTGTCTGAAGCTCTCCCTGGTCGGGGATAAGAGCTGTGAAGTCTAATCTTCACTCTCCTTTCATCTGCTTCACCCTGACTCTCAATGTCAGGGTTAAGAGCTAACACTACCCTTGTACAGAGGACTTGCCTTGGCGGTCTAACCCATTGTTTGAGCCCACTTGACTGGATATAGTGTGTGCTACGTGGAATGTTTGATTTGCTTTGTTTATGCTTGCATGCTTGCTTTTTTCCTGGATAGGATTAGCTTGCTGTGGTGCAAGTAGGTAGAAACCATAACATAGGGCAATGATGCATGATAACACTAGGCTCGAGTACAGCTCCCTGGTAGTGTGTCTCCCCTTTGTTTCTGGTTAGGAGATAGTTTCTCCCCTGTTAAGGGGAACTACGTTGCCCTGATCCTCATACCAGATGAGGTACGTAGGCAGGAGGTCGCACGAGATCTCTCCGGGCAAACTTGTTTTCTTTTTGTGTGTGTTTGCTTGACAGTTGCTAGGCTCGAGTTCCCGACTCCTTAGTTTCAACTTAGAACAAGAAGGTGCCCTTTGTGTGATGGACCTGGTTTACTTCATATCATCTGGCAACAATTCAATCTGGTCTGGGCCAAGAAGTCATCCATGAAGATAAACACTGAGACTTGAGCCATATAATCAACCAATACCTCATTGTGATGTACCGGGAATCCATCTTTCAGATTAGCTCTGCTCGCATCTTGATAGTCTATTCACACCTTCTCTCTTTCTCATCCTTTGTCGGCCTCAGCTTTTGCACAGTCTCCTCCTGATGGTAGTTTATGCCCCAAAACATTGGTATCCCACCTTGGTGTATCTAGATACAACCAGGCACATGTATCAACCTTCTCTTTCAAAAGGGCTACCATTCTGCTCTTGACTTGCCTCTGAAACGACCTCAGCTTTTCGCTTTCTAACCTCGGCGGAGCTTGGAGTAACAATCTTGAATCACTCCTCGTGTGGTTGAATCACCTTCTCCTCTTGTTTCAATGACCTGGCTAATTCCAGCAAATCACAATCTTCTTCGCCTTTTTCTCTGGCATGATAGCTTGGATCATCGAAGTCATATAGAGGTGTAACCAAATTGTTATCGGTGAGATCAGGAGAGTCACTTTTAAGGTCGGAACCAAATGAATCAAAAGGAAAGAGAATAAAAACATTGCCATTTCTATTTTTATTTTTATTTTATTTTTTAAAACTGCAAAATAAGTGAAAGACAGGGAACACTGCTTTTAATTACAAAAACATCCATTTATTACTGATGCAAAATGTTGCAAAATGAAACACATGAGGTGGCCCTTACAATGGATCAGTACGCTTCGGGCAAAACGTATGGCTTTCATGCAAACAAGATCAAAACACAGAAATACTACACTCCTGGATGAGTGACAGTGATGCTCTTGGAGGCCTTCCAGTTGCCTGGTACGCACGACTTTATCCACGCCTCAAGCTCGCGGTTGCTGTCAACATCCTCACCTACTGAACGGGCATGACCAGGATCCAACATCCCTGCACTGACGAAGGTGTACGGCGGACGACATCCTCTGTTTGGTCTAGACGACTCTAAATCCGGCTGATATCCGACCCCAAACATGTCTGCTTTCATCACGATGTCAATGATCCTTCCCCAGCCTTGCGCCTCTTTGTTTCTCACCACTTCCAGAGCTTGTTAATAAGAAGAAATGGACAACTTCTTCTCTTTCTCAGCAACAAGGGCCTTCTCTACCTGGACGGTTTCAACTGCCAGACGGGGTGCTCCGCACCTTACATCGTCCATTTCTACTTCCTTCATCTTCTAGGTCGTGTCTTTCATCAATCCACTTCCCTCTATGGTGACGATCGCACAAGAATTATCACTAACAGGGAAAACTCCATCCTGCTCCAGAGGTTTTGGGACCACAACCATTGGAACCTTTAGCTGATCCTCCTCAGTCATCTCCAATCCTTTCTTGGCCTTCTTCACCATCTTGACTTTTACAGGACCCCTTCTGGGCGCAGGGTTGACATCCCCCTTCATAATCTGGGCCAAGTTAATGGTCTCGGAGTCCACCATGTCCTGGACGACATGCTTAAAAGCTCTACAGCCCTCAATGTCGTGTCCGGGTGCCCCAGAGTGAAACTCGCACTTGGCCTTCTCATCATAATTTGGTGGCCTCTTCTGCCGTTCTATGGGAATCAATATCCTTGGCCGTACTAAAGCAAGATCCATCAACCTTTGGAACAGATGGGCGTAAGTCACGGGTGGTTCCTCAAACTGACGATCCTCTTTCTTCTTCTTCACCTGGCTTTCAGCTCTCGGTGTCTTCTATTGAGGTGACAGTTGTTGCTGCTGAACAGGTGATTTGCTGACAGGAGTGGATACAGTGGTAGCGTAAGGGTGATAACGATCTTTACCACGTTCTTTCTTTGCGGGCACACCAACTGGCTCAACCTTCTTCTTGAATGGACCACTGTCGGAGGGTTTCCTTGCTACAGTACCGGAAGGTTTGTTCACTTCGGAGGACGGAGCCTTCTCCTGAACTTTCTCCACTATCAGCCATTTCTCAATCTTTTCCAATCTTTCAGACATGGCTTTCTGCCCCAAGGCAAGTCCTTGCACAACACTGAACAACTCCCTCATCATCTCTTTCAGTTCAAGGATATCGGCGTTGAGAAGATCCATCAGCTTGAATTTGTTGACCCCCAGCAGGTTATCTGAACAGACAAGCTATGCGCACCGGTTGAATTACTGGAACCTACAAAACAGCAAATGGGTTAGTATGACTCACACATGCAATGTCTGTCCGTACTAGGAATATTCAGTCTTCTTTTTTTTCTGGTTTCATTGAGACAGATAAAATTTCATCAACAACATTTTGACATCTGGATGTCTCTCAACCGGGGTTTTTAATTTAAAAGTAATGGACCCTGAGTACGGACAGACATGAGTTGAATGCAGATGAATGCGAGATGATATGATGCAAATGCATGAATGCAGGCCCTTGTGCCACCAAGTCAACTGTAGACCCTCTGCTTTTCTGAACCAGTCAATTTGCGGGACCAAGTCACCATAAATCCAACTTGGGGAGTTCCGGAATAAACGGAACCGGAGATTACATCACTAACTTCACAGGAACAACCACTGAACGGGTGACAAACGGATCCTCTGAACAAGTACTCTCAACTCAGCCCGGGGATCCGAAATAAACGGAACCCGCTGATAAACCACGGACAGAACTCTGGCGTCCCAGAAATAAATGCCCCATAATTCACAGTCACCATCAGTACCAAGAGTCACCAACACATCACCAACCAATCAGCAACTGTACCTGTAATGATCAAACCCTCCCCACTCACGGGTGTTATCTAGGCCAGGGTAAAGTCGAAGAGAAACGCAGCATAAATAACCTTTCGCAGAATACCATCATATACACACCTGAAGTATGTAACGACAGTATCCCACCAGGGTCTGAACTGCTCGTGATATCAATGTTCCGCTAAGTGGCGCAATACCACCCGCTTCCCATGAATCACTCTATTCCTAAGCATCCTAGATTTCACTCATAGCCTGGGTATTGGGCCTTTTACCTCGAGTAACTCCCACCCCAACAGAGAGACACAGCACAGCCAGCAGAGGAATATGAATAAATGCAAACATTAATGCAAACAATAAATGCAAACAGTAAACGCAAATATATACAAACGAATGCAATAAATAAACACAGCACACAGCAACCAAAACCCTAACCTAGAGAGCGCTAGGAGAGACTCGCTCAGGGAAGATGGACCAGCAGAGGTCAACTTCTCTTATCCCCAGCAGAGTCGCCAGCTGTCGCATCACGCGAAAAACCGGCGGGAAAAGAAAGAAACAACAGAGCCGCCACCGTGCGTTATTTATCCCAAAAGAGGGAAAGGAAACGCTCGAAGTAAACCTGGAAAGAACATGGTCTCGCGACCAAAGAGAATGGGTTCGGGAGTCGGTTATGCGAAGGGAAGGTATTAGCACCCCTACGCATCCGTAGTACTCTACGGGATCCACGCACAAAAGGAAGGAATATGGTTGCTAAGACACTGCTCCAACACACACACACTGGCTGAAAGAGACAAAAGAAACTGACTGAAACTGACTCGGCAGGATATCGCATCCTGGGCCTACTTAGTCTATCAGGCATAGACATCAGAGTCGAAGTAGTTCGGACTAGGGAGACGACACATGCTCGCTAAGATGTCGCATCCTATGCATACGTATCTCCTCGGACGAGAGAAGAATCAGAGCATTCATAGCTCGGCTGACACGCACACAAACAAACACTGACAAAGGCAAACGTGGAGCCTGAATGCCAATCACTGGACTTACATCAGCATCCGAACCAAAACACACACAAGAAGGCAAACATGGAGCCTGAATGCCAATCACTGGGCTTACATCAGCATCCGAACCAACAAACCCACACTGGAACCCGAATGCCACTCGATGGACTTACATCAACTTCCAAGCACACAACAACACAACAGGTTAATAGGGAGTCGGGGACTCGAGCCTATAACTGTCGAGCACACACTCAAACAGACAGACAACAAATTGCTAAGGAGTCAGGCACTCGAGCCTAGCAACTGTCAAACAACACACACAAAAAGAAAAAGGGCGCCCGGAGAGATCAGCTCAATCTCCTGCCTACATACTTCATCTGGTGTGAAGATCAGGGCGATGTAGTTCCCCTACGCAGGGAAAAAGGACTAGCCTAACCAGATAACAGAGGGAGACACAACTAGGGAGACTTCGACTCGAGCCTAGATGTTATCATGCAAATTCATCCCTAAGTTAAGGTTTCTAGCTAACTGGCACAGGGAGCCAGACTATCCTAGTCATGACTTGCACAGGAAGCAAGCCACACACACACTTAACTTGCACAGGAAGCAAGTCAAGCAAAACCTAACTTGCACAGGAAGCAAGTCTAAACTAACCCTAACTTGCACAGGAAGCAAGTCAAACAAACATACAAGCACAGATAGCACACACTATACACAAGCAAGTGGCTCAAACAAGGGTTAGGTTTTAGTCGAGGGGTCATATCAACCTCAACAAACAAACCTCTGGAACTGGGTAGATGTTGCTCTTAACCTTGCCATTGAGGGGCTAAGGTGAAGCAGATGAAAGGTGAGTGAAGATAAGACTTCACAGCTCTTATCCCTGGCCTGGGAGAGCTTAAGACAAGAATGTGTGGGTTCAGAAAGTGGGAACCCTTCTACACATTTGAAACTGACTCAACTGTACAATTGTACAAGATCTTGGGTTCGTATCTGCAATGCATCAATACAGTGGTGCGAGCAAAACAGATGACACACAGAATAGCAGGGGATAGGTTGCATATCCCTTGGGTTCTGCCAATTGCCTCTTCACTTAGGAGGTCTTTGACTCTATGCAAGGACAAAAGTAAACAGTCACAAACATTGCCTCTTAAGGAGGACTTCAGACAGTTGCCTGGCCAAGTAACAGGCCAGGTCTTCCAGACTACATGAAGATTAGAAATATACCTCAATGCAAATTGCTTATACAAGCAAAGCAAAGCAAAAGTTCACAAGGAACTAAGCAACTAAAAGCACCTGAAATAGTCAAGCAGACATTAGTATACAACCTCAACAAAGCAAAAGGAAGCAGGAGTCAACAGTCAGTCAGAAGCAAATGAATGTGCAAGGCACGAGGCTTAAGGCATGGGAGCCAAGCCACCTACAAAACAAACAAGTTAGACAATGATTTTTAAGCAAGCTCAATCAAAAAGAATTGGTCTCATTGGTCATTTGTTGGTCAACCTGAAAACATGAGCTCAAAGGTGAGTAACAGGACCACTAGGACAAGCCTAGGGTCAAAAATGAATGAAAAAAGTCAAAACAGCAAGCAATGCCCAATCAAAATCAAGTTCAAACATTTAAGAAACAAACCCAATTGGTTTCACATTCATATCAATCATCATCATCATTTCATGAACAAATTAGGTCAAAATATGGCATTTAGAAGCTCATAGAAGTCAACAGCAAGACTTGCATCAAAACCAATCTCAAACATTTCCAAAAATCACCAAATAAATCATGACCAATCACAACCCATAGCATGGTAAGCATGTCAAATTTCATCTCATTGGGACAAGAGGAAGGCAGTCAATGAAAATCAGAAAGTCAAAGCAATTTTGAACATGCTCAAAGAAGTCAACCAAACATGCATCAACTTAGAAAAATCATAAGTCAGAGATGGTGTATGATAAATGAATGGGACTAAAACCATGGCAAAGATGAGGATGTCTAGTTATCTCATGTAAAATTTCATGTCCATCTAATAAAGTATGAGAATTTCACAAATGAAATGGGAACAAGTGTCACACAAGGTCAACATTTGACTAAGCAGGGGGGAAAATCTCAAACAATTAGGAAATGCCTCAAATAATTCCAAGAAAATTCACATGTAAACTAGACATACAAGAGTAGGTTCATGCAAAAAATCAGATCAATTTGAGGTCAAGAAGCATGGTAATGAAAATCATCAAGTTGGACATCAATGGTGTGACACAAATTGTCACACCCTAATTCAGAAAATCATATCTCACAAACCAGCAATGATAAATTCATAAACTCTACACCAAAATCACCATGAGTGTGTCTAGTTTAAGCACAAAAAATTTGGGAGCCATTGGATAAAGTATCACCATTTCACAAATGTTTTGGCAAAGTGTACAAAATGTGCATACATGTCATAAACCCTAATACCAATTAAAATCCATTGATCACAAAATTCTGGAAAAATTATGATAAAAAACTAGAGATCATGATGAAGACAACACAAAAAATCTCATTAAATTTGGATTAAAAATGAACAAGTTATGGATTTTACAAGATTGGTGATCAAATGAAATAAAAAATTGCAAAACAACATGGATTAATGGGTCATGGGGTCCGGGAATGGCAAACTTGTAATTTCCCGGACCTTTTAATGAAACGCGGCGCTTAAGGTTACAGGCGTGGCAAGCTGCTATTGGCTGTATGGCCCAGAAACGTGGAAAAAACATGCAGGGCACGGTTGGGAAGATCAAACACGATCTTGGTATGGAAAAATTAGGGTTTTGGCCATGTTCTTCATTATTTTTCCAGATTTTTCCAGCAAGAACGAAGTGTAACCAAAATCCACAAACAAGGTATCATCGTGTTCATCTAACTGAGTACATCAACATGACAACATCCATTTTCATTAATTTATGCTAACAAGAGAGAACCAAGCAAAGACACATTCATATGCCAAACTTTAAAACCTCATAACTTCACAAATACTCAACCAAATCAAGTGACTCAAAGCTCAAAATACTCATGGCAAGGAGATCTATTTAATGTATATCATGGTTTTGGAAAATGAGAGATTCGATACCTGGCCAAATTTGGAGAACAGTCGTGATTCTGTTGCTTTTTTCGTGTGTTTGGCTTGAAACAGTTACTCTAAAACCCTCCTAATGATGAATGGTGAAAATGCTTTAGCTTGCAACAGCTTGGAATGGCCTCAAAAAACTTCTGCCATGGATGATGTCTCTTTAAAACAGCAGTGGAAAAGGAGCTTCCAGTTGGAAAAATATGGTTGCAACAGGTCCACAATGTTGTATGGATGTTGTATTAAGCAAGGCAAGGTTTAGTTCTTTGGAAGTTTTTTGACAGATTTTGAGAAATGCACAAAATGAGTTTTTGAGAATATGAATTTCTGTGTGCAAAATGATGGCTGCTCCTGCTAATAGGGTCCTCAATTGACAGAAAAAATGATGAATAATACTGCTCTGTTGTGGTACAAAGGATGGTTCATGAAAATATGGAGTAGAGTGGGTGAAAGTGTACTTTTGGCCAAATTTCAAGCAACTAGGTGATGGCTATGTGTACTGCACAAGAATGGGTCTCCAACAAGTTTTAAATGCATTTTCAGAACATGTTTGATTGGTAGAATTGGTTAGAAATGATTATTTTGAAAAGTCAAAATTCCACTCACTTGAAATTAATTAAGGCAAGTTCAAAAATGCCATTTTGATTGGTGAAGTTTTGGTACATGAAAGTTACATTTTTGGAAAGAGGGGATCAAATGTGACTTGTAGGAAAAAACCCCACCCAATTTGGCCAAATGGTTTGAGAGATATGGCCTTTTGAAGTTCAAGAATTTTTGAAAATGAATTGATCATAACTTGCCAACCACACATGGGAATTGAGTGTTCTTGGACTTTTTGGAAATGGGAGAACAAGATCTTCAACTTTCATGTTGGGCAAAAATTCATTTGAAGCTTGTATCATGATGTAAGTTTGAGGATCAAGACTTTCCATTTTTGGTAAGTTTCAGTTACAGGTCCAGTTTCCATTTTTGGAAATTTCTGATCTGGCTTCAAATTCTTCCATGATGGTGTTTGACATGATATATGAGGACTATATGGACATGAATGAGACCTCTCAAACCAATTTCCATCATCAAATCACTGATTAAATGGACAGTTGACCAACAGTTGACTTTTAGGGTTTCTGACTGACTGTGCATTGACTGATGACTTCTGAACATCCAATCCTTGACCAAAACACTTCAAATGGATCCTCAAGTCATGTGAACATGTTGGACCAACCCTAAGGCCTTGGCTCAATGGAATTTGTGCTTGCTTGCTTGACTGACTGATCTCCTGACCAGTTTGACCTAATTTCTTGATTGGCTTGCACTTGAGGCAAAAGAGGCAATGCAATGCTATGCAATGGACCATGATATGCTATGACCTAATATGAAAATGTATGTACAATGATAGGTGCAAATTTGAGGTGCTACACTTAGTAATTTGTTGTTTGTTTGTTTCCTCTTGTGTGCCAGGATATGGATGTAAGACCAACGATTGGCTGTTCGTATCCTGATTGTGTTTGTTTGGTTCGGAAGCCGATGTAAGTCCAGCGATTGGCATTCGGGTTCCATGTTTGCCTGAGTTTGTGTGTGTCTTGTTTGGCGTGCGTGAGCCGAACTACGGCAGCTCTGATTCTCGTTCCAGACGAGATACGTAGGCATACGACGCGATGTCCTAGCGAGCCCTCTTCCTCTTAACCCCACCTGTGTTGTCTTCGGTGTGTGTGTGTGATGTTTGTTTTAGCAACCTTAACCTATCTTTTGAGCGTGGATCCCGTCGAGTACGACGGACGTGAGGGGTGCTAATACCTTCCCCTTGCGTAACCGACTCCCGTACCCTTTCTCTTTGGTCGCGAGACCATGCTTTTCCCAGGTTTACTCTGAGCGTTTCCTTTCCCTCTTTTGGGATAAATAACGCACGGTGGCGGCTCTGTTTGTTTTTGTTTTAGCCCGCCGGTTGTTTTTCGCGGATGCGACACATATGAAAATGATTCCAAGAGAAATGTTACTCTAAATGACATTCCAAACAACTTTCATGTTGAGACCTAAAGATAGTTTTGCTTGGAAAATCATTTTCTATGTTGAAACATTATAGGTCATTTTGTCTAAACCCTAATTTGAAAGTCAACTTCCCAAGGCCATAACTTGCTCATTTTTTATGAGATGAAAGATTTCCAAGTTGCACAATCAAATTAAATATGTCTAATTCAACTTTGACGTTTGGAGTAAGAGCTAATTCAACTTTTAGGAGCATGTGATATGAGGATACATTATAGGTCATTTTTGACCTATACCATTGAACAAGTGATTTTCCTCAACTTCAAAAATGTATAACTCTATCATTATAAATCCAGATGACATGAAATTGGTGACCATTTGGAATTTTTTTGAAAGAGCTACAACTTTTATGAAGACACTTTTCTCATTTTAAGCTCACATAAAAAGTTAAGCAAGGTGGAATATTGAGATATATGGCTTGACACTTAGAAATTTTTTAACATGTTGAAATTTCCAAACTTACACCTTAAAATTCACCATGATCCAAGTTCCAAATGAAAAAGTGTCCAACATCAAAGTTGTTCCCCTTGATCTAAGCTTTCACAAAACCCAAGTTCATGCATTTTGGATAAAGATTGCTAGGGTTGAGCATGGATTTAACAGGTCTGCATGATTGGAAGAAATAAAATGCCAAAAACTCCATTTCACTTTGCCTTGACATCCAAGCCTCATTTGAACTTCAGAATGATTGTACATTGATCAAATTAGATTGCTTCATGGGCATGTACACGCCCATGCAAGCTTGTGCGTGAAATGTCCAAATTTAGCAATTTTTCAAGTGTGCAAATATCAAGTCCCAATTGCTATAAATACAGGCCCTTAGAGCTCAATTCAAACACACCTTGCATGCCAACTTTTCCCCCCAATTGAAACCCTCACCATTCAAAGGAAAACCTGAGATTTCAACTTGAAAATTGAGTTTGAATCTCACTGTTTGGAGATTCAGAAACTCCAGGATCCAAAGCTTTGTACGATTGCCAAACCTCTCCTACAAGCTTCTCAAGTGTGATCAGATCAAGGTTGAAGCAAGCAAGATCCATTTCTGCGCAACATTGAAGGTAAATTTCAGAAAACTTCTTCTCTTCGATTCTCACTAAATTCTCATAAATTCTCTTGAATCTTTGGTTGTCTGAAGTCCTACCAGTGTAGGCAAGAAGATTGAGTTGCTTTGAGGTCAAACCGAAGCAACTCAATTGTCACACCTCAAAATTCAACTCCTCTTATCTTTTTATATATTTGGAGTTAGTTGAAATTGAGGTCAGATTCGTGCTCTACGTCATTTTTTCTTTCAGATCATGTCCTCCTTTTTATTTTGGTGATGGTTGAGGGTGGACCAGTCCGGTGAGGTCCACTGGAGAAGAAGATCGGAGCTTTGGCTCCGACGGTGTGTTGGCACGTCTCCCAGCCACATGATCCATTCAAATTGTTTTAATCTTAGGCATTGGTTGTGATTACCACGCGTGTGGCGCGTTGACTAGGTTCCACCATGGAACGCGCGCGCTGATCCACTTGATCTTCCACCTCAATTAATGAGGGAGATCAAGTGGCTCACGTTTTTTTTGATTTTTTGATTTTTGTTTTAATTCATTTGATTTTCATTAATTCATATTAATTTTAATATTGATCCAAAAAATATGAGAGTTTCACCAATTTTTTTAAAATAAATTCCTCTTTTATAAACAGGGATTGGAATCAACTGGGAACCCGAATGGATGAGAGCAACGGCTGTCAGACTTTCAGGGTAAACAGGGATTGAATACCAAGAACCGTAGAATTTGCACAATACAGGGATCCACCAATGGAAACGTCCACTGGGATTTGATATTTATTGCTGGGTATATTTTTTTGTTTTTGTTTTCAAAGGGTACAATCACATCCAGACATCACAACGATGGTGAACGGGAACAACAATCACAACTAGATGCCAACGGACAACTAGGAAAAACTCAACGTTTATCGGGACCAACGGAGAGGTAACCAGACGTTATTGAATGACTGGAAGGGATACAACCATACGTCAACGGACGAAATGGGAAAAACTCAACGTTTACCAAGACCAACGGAGAGGTAAATCCACGTGGGGACAGGTACAACTAGACGTCATAGGACGAATAGGAAAAACTCGACGTTTATCGACACCAACGGAGAGGTAAATCCACGTGGGGACAGGTACAACTAGACGTCATAGGACGAATAGGAAAAACTCGACGTTTACCAAGACCAACGGAGAGGTAACCAACCGGGGACGACCAGGAAAAACTCGACGTTTATCGACACCAACGGAGAGGAGGAATACTTCTTCGATTTGAAAATCGGAAATTGGCCTGAACGCCACTTCGGTCTGAATACCGGAAAATTGGCCTGAGTGCCATGAGTACATCGACCTGATCGTCGGAAACTCCTTCGGTCTGAATACCGGAAAATTGGCCTGAGTGCCATGAGTACATTGACCTGATCGTCGGAAACTCCTTCGGTCTGAATACCGGAAAAACATAAGTACCTCGACCTGATCGTCGGAAACTTCTTCGGTCTGAATACCGGAAAAACATAAGTACATCGACCTGATCGTCGGAAACTTCTTCGGTCTGAATACCGGAAAAACATAAGTACATCGACCTGACCGTCGGAAACTTCTTCGGTCTGAATACCGGAAAAACATAAGTACATCGACCTGACCGTCGGAAACTTCTTCGGTCTGAATACCGGAAAAACATAAGACATATTATCTATAGCCGTCAAAACGTAGATAATACACTCGCACGGAAAATTATCCATAACCGGGTTGTAGGTTGTTAAATGAATAATCGACCGACAAGAAAGGCATCAGGGTACCAGGCTAGGTATGCAAAAGATGGCCAATCACAAGAGGATAAAGTTGCTTACTCGGAGCAAGTGTCCAAACAGAAGGGGAAGACCCAATGGGGACAATACTGCTTGATCAAGGCAAGTATCCAGAGGGGAAAGAATATCAATATCACAAACCAGATACTGATAACTACAAAGAGGGGATTACATCTACCGGTTAGTAGGCAGAAAACCACGGAAAAGTAACCAGTCACTGATAGGATGAGCACAAAGGGGTTAACTCCACCAAGGGGAGAACGTGGGATTTTACAACTACCAGCTAGTAGGTAGAAAACCACAAGGATAGGACTTACAGCTACCGGTTTGTGGGTGGAAGCCAACAAATTCCGCTGAGGATAAGATGAATGAGTGCCGGTTAGTGAGCGACTATTCATTTATGCCCCAGGGAAGCACAGGAGACAGCCAACAGGAAGCCAATTTAGGATCGATCCAAAAAGGTAGACTGAAACGTGACTCATCCTAATGAGGAAATAACTCAATAGGGAAAACCCATCCCAATGTGTGTTGGGAGGGACCGGAAACAACCGTCATCCACGAGGATGTATCTCAGTGGGGAAATGGCAGGAAAGGATAGACACTTTCTGCTTAAGGGGTTGGCTCTACATGGAGAGATCAGACACACCCACTTCTGCCAAGGGAAAAGACCCAGGCTGGCAAGACGCTAATAATTGGGGAATAACACTGCTGGGGATACCCACTCGATTGAGGAATCACTTGTTGGGAAAACACCAACTTCTCAACCATGTTGATGAACCCAATTCTGAAACCGATCCAATGGCGCGATGCTAAACTCTTTCCAACAACCCAAACTCGGCTGGTCACCACGGCCTAGGGCTAATGGATATGTTTGCAATGTTGATGCATGAGTTTTTTATTGTTTTACACAATGCCCCATGATCTGGAAATGCCATGCACTAATGATGCGATATGCTATGCTTATCTAAATGAGGAATGCATAAACACACGTCTCCTCCAGAGACCACACCGGGGAATTCCAGGAACTGTGCTGGGGATCCATAACCATGTCAACTTCCATCTTGCTGGGGAAAGACAAACCTTGCTGGGGAAAAAAAAACCATCAACACAACCTCTGCTGGGAAGACAGCTTCAGACTTGGAAAACAGTCACAACTCCGCTGGGGATACGGCCCCCTTTAGGCTTGCTGAGGAGACACTGATCTCGAATCTGTTATGGAGGTAACGCTCTCACACCTACTGGGGAAATACAGCTTATTAGACACGGAACACCTGTCGAGTCGCCGAACAGCGGCATCCATCGTCCACCCATAGTGTCGGCTTTCCTCTTTTACGAACTCCCAGACGCTTCTGGACTTTTCTGCTCCATCATCTTGTATTACCAATTTTGTCCGTACTCCACGGGGATCGAACTCCTGGTACTCATACAAACTTTCCAATCATCAGACTTTGAAGAGTCTTCTTGATTACCTTTCCAGGACCATCGTCGTAATCACTCACTGTCTGTTCACCGTTCAACTATCCCTTGCCCCTGATCAGGCTCTGCCGAGATTTTTGTCAACAGGGGTTCACAGTACCACCGATAAGTGAATGAGGATTTCTAACAGTACCTGCACAAGAGATCGTTAGATAAAAACGTGCCCCAGGCGTGCCCCAGGCGTTTCAATGTCTTAACACTTAGGTCACTCAAAACCTCCGAGCAGGATTTCCAGATTTCAATCTTATAAGCATGCCTCGGAATGGACCTCTATGTTTCAGAATGCAAATATTCTTTATCAAAGTAAACGGATGTTTTCGTAATCAAAGCGGTAATGAAAATAAAAACAAAATTATTTGACTGAACACGCATTTTATTGACTGAAACAAAAAAGGTGGCTCAGAACTGAGCAAAACACAAGAAGCAAACCCCTGGAAAGAGGTGATTGCGCACAAAGGAAAAAATCTATCCTATTGACAATGCGGAACCGTGATCTCATCGGGTTCCAACTCGGTTACACCCCATATGTCCTCAAGACTTTCCGCACTTTCTGTCTTCTGAACAAGACGCTTTCAATCGATCTCTGTCGGAGACTATCCAAGTCATCATGAGCACAAATGATCATGCTAGACGCAGTTGTTCATTTCATTCCCTCTTTTGCCTGGACCGCCCTTTCGGGTTTCAGTCCACCGGGATACCCTTTTTTGCCCAAGTCGCCCTTGCGGGTTTTCAACTTGCCGGGTGTACAGTTCTTTTCTTTTATTACCCCTAACTTTTGCCCGAACCTTTCTCTTTTTCTTGGTTCGCCGGGATGCCCCTTTTTTGCCTGGACTCTTTATTCTTTTTTGTCCAGCGGGTTTCTTTCACGAAGTATTTTCTAACTGCGTCCGCATTCACAGGGAATGGAAAATCGTCGTCATCCGTGGTCATTAACAACAAGGTTCTGTCAGATGGGACCCTTTTGACCACGAACGGACATTCATAACTGTTTGTCCATTTGCCCCACAATCGTCTTGAGGAGTAAGGATCCTTTTCAACCAACTCTTCCACGTGGTACGCGCGAGGTCACACTTCTTAGTTAACAACATGCTTCGTTTACTGGGTACAACTGCCCCATGCCAGGTAACTGTCAGCCCTTCCCTCAGTTGGGCTCAACGTGTCATTCCGAGTCCTTATCCATTCAGTCTTCTCTGATTTCTCATATTTCTGTGAGGAAGACACTGCCCTAGGTAGATACACATCCCTAGGTTCAATATCCAGGATACAGACTTTATGTTCAGCCACCATTGTTGGTGCAACCAACTGTGATCTGGGAAGCACTAACTTATTTACCTCATCTCCTTTCCCCTCAGACATCGGAATTCGTTCGGATTCGGGGTCAGACCCCTCCTCCGGGATCAGTCACTTTCAATCTTTCGATTTGAGTACCTCGAGATGTCCTCATCAGGGACCTCAAACTTCCTTGGTTGATAACCTTTCCATGGGTTGCTACTAGCTTCTTAAACACATATCTGATCAGATCCATTTTGGACATCCACAAAGTGGTATGAATCAGCATACACTGTCTCAGTCGGCGAGCAGCCTATGCCAAAGTACATCAAGTTTTTCGAACAGTGAGTGTATTGTTTCACAGTCGATAAACTTTTTGCTTAGGTAAATTGCATACTCTTTTCGACCAAACTAGTCATGCTGACCCAATACGCACCTCATAGACCCCTCGAGGGTTATCAAGTACCGGATTAACAGTTATTTCTTTCACTGAAGTATCGGAATCAGAAGTTCCTGCAACTTACCCTTTTTTTTTTTTTTTTTTTTTTTTTTTTTTAGCAGGATCGACCTCGATTCCTCTGATTCGCTCACAACAAGCCTCGGTAGCTTGATGGACAACACTCCATAAGTGCACCGATTCAGACTCAAAAGTATGAGTTATCTCAACCGGTCAAACAACTTGCCCCAAGTCTACCGGATGCCCCTGTTCTGCTTGGGACTTTGCCGTCATGTCATCAACATGGCATTTGCTTTCACGATGAATCATATCACGAAACAAAGTCACCGTAGACTTCTGATACGTGGCACCGGCCTCATGTGACGGAACGACATCAACTTAGAACAAGAAGGTGCCCTTTGTGTGATGGACCTGGTTTACTTCATATCATCTGGCAACAATTCAATCTGGTCTGGGCCAAGAAGTCATCCATGAAGATAAACACTGAGACTTGAGCCATATAATCAACCAATACCTCATTGTGATGTACCGGGAATCCATCTTTCAGATTAGCTCTGCTCGCATCTTGATAGTCTATTCACACCTTCTCTCTTTCTCATCCTTTGTCGGCCTCAGCTTTTGCACAGTCTCCTCCTGATGGTAGTTTATGCCCCAAAACATTGGTATCCCACCTTGGTGTATCTAGATACAACCAGGCACATGTATCAACCTTCTCTTTCAAAAGGGCTACCATTCTGCTCTTGACTTGCCTCTGAAACGACCTCAGCTTTTCGCTTTCTAACCTCGGCGGAGCTTGGAGTAACAATCTTGAATCACTCCTCGTGTGGTTGAATCACCTTCTCCTCTTGTTTCAATGACCTGGCTAATTCCAGCAAATCACAATCTTCTTCGCCTTTTTCTCTGGCATGATAGCTTGGATCATCGAAGTCATATAGAGGTGTAACCAAATTGTTATCGGTGAGATCAGGAGAGTCACTTTTAAGGTCGGAACCAAATGAATCAAAAGGAAAGAGAATAAAAACATTGCCATTTCTATTTTTATTTTTATTTATTTTTTAAAACTGCAAAATAAGTGAAAGACAGGGAACACTGCTTTTAATTACAAAAACATCCATTTATTACTGATGCAAAATGTTGCAAAATGAAACACATGAGGTGGCCCTTACAATGGATCAGTACGCTTCGGGCAAAACGTATGGCTTTCATGCAAACAAGATCAAAACATAGAAATACTACACTCCTGGATGAGTGACAGTGATGCTCTTGGAGGCCTTCCAGTTGCCTGGTACGCACGACTTTATCCACGCCTCAAGCTCGCGGTTGCTGTCAACATCCTCACCTACTGAACGGGCATGACCAGGATCCAACATCCCTGCACTGACGAAGGTGTACGGCGGACGACATCCTCTATTTGGTCTAGACGACTCTAAATCCGGCTGATATCCGACCCCAAACATGTCTGCTTTCATCACGATGTCAATGATCCTTCCCCAGCCTTGCGCCTCTTTGTTTCTCACCACTTCCAGAGCTTGTTTATAAGAAGAAATGGACAACTTCTTCTCTTTCTCAGCAACAAGGGCCTTCTCTACCTGGACGGTTTCAACTGCCAGACGGGGTGCTCCGCACCTTACATCGTCCATTTCTACTTCCTTCATCTTCTGGGTCGTGTCTTTCATCAATCCACTTCCCTCTATGGTGACGATCGCACAAGAATTATCACTAACAGGGAAAACTCCATCCTGCTCCAGAG
This sequence comes from Lathyrus oleraceus, assembly GCF_024323335.1. Classification (NCBI taxonomy): domain Eukaryota; kingdom Viridiplantae; phylum Streptophyta; class Magnoliopsida; order Fabales; family Fabaceae; genus Lathyrus; species Lathyrus oleraceus. Next base: position 65,807,346 of record NC_066585.1, read on the forward strand.
GTTTTGGGACCACAGCCATTGGAACCTTTAGCTGATCCTCCTCAGTCATCTCCAATCCTTTCTTGGCCTTCTTCACCATCTTGACTTTTACAGGACCCCTTCTGGGCGCAGGGTTGACATCCCCCTTCATAATCTGGGCCAAGTTAATGGTCTCGGAGTCCACCATGTCCTGGACGACATGCTTAAAAGCTCTACAGCCCTCAATGTCGTGTCCGGGTGCCCCAGAGTGAAACTCGCACTTGGCCTTCTCATCATAGTTTGGTGGCCTCTTCTGCCGTTCTATGGGAATCAATATCCTTGTCCGTACTAAAGCAAGATCCATCAACCTTTAGAACAGATGGGCGTAAGTCACGGGTGGTTCCTCAAACTGACGATCCTCTTTCTTCTTCTTCACCTGGCTTTCAGCTCTCGGTGTCTTCTGTTGAGGTGGCAGTTGTTGCTGCTGAACAGGTGATTTGCTGACAGGAGTGGATACAGTGGTAGCGTAAGGGTGATAACGATCTTTACCACGTTCTTTCTTTGCGGGCACACCAACTGGCTTAACCTTCTTCTTGAATGGACCACTGTCGGAGGGTTTCCTTGCTACAGTACCGGAAGGTTTGTTCACTTCGGAGGACGGAGCCTTCTCCTGAACTTTCTCCACTATCAGCCATTTCTCAATCTTTTCCAATCTTTCAGACATGGCTTTCTGCCCCAAGGCAAGTCCTTGCACAACACTGAACAACTCCCTCATCATCTCTTTCAGTTCAAGGATATCGGCGTTGAGAAGATCCATCAGCTTGAATTTGTTGACCCCCAGCAGGTTATCTGAACAGACAAGCTATGCGCACCGGTTGAATTACTGGAACCTACAAAACAGCAAATGGGTTAGTATGACTCACACATGCAATGTCTGTCCGTACTAGGAATATTCAGTCTTCTTTTTTTTCTGGTTTCATTGAGACAGATAAAATTTCATCAACAACATTTTGACATCTGGATGTCTCTCAACCGGGGTTTTTAATTTAAAAGTAATGGACCCTGAGTACGGACAGACATGAGTTGAATGCAGATGAATGCGAGATGATATGATGCAAATGCATGAATGCAGGCCCTTGTGCCACCAAGTCAACTGTAGACCCTCTGCTTTTCTGAACCAGTCAATTTGCGGGACCAAGTCACCATAAATCCAACTTGGGGAGTTCCGGAATAAACGGAACCGGAGATTACATCACTAACTTCACAGGAACAACCATTGAACGGGTGACAAACGGATCCTCTGAACAAGTACTCTCAACTCAGCCCGGGGATCCGAAATAAACGGAACCCGCTGATAAACCACGGACAGAACTCTGGCGTCCCAGAAATAAATGCCCCATAATTCACAGTCACCATCAGTACCAAGAGTCACCAACACATCACCAACCAATCAGCAACTGTACCTGTAATGATCAAACCCTCCCCACTCACGGGTGTTATCTAGGCCAGGGTAAAGTCGAAGAGAAACGCAGCATAAATAACCTTTCGCAGAATACCATCATATACACACCTGAAGTATGTAACGACAGTATCCCACCAGGGTCTGAACTGCTCGTGATATCAATGTTCCGCTAAGTGGCGCAATACCACCCGCTTCCCATGAATCACTCTATTCCTAAGCATCCTAGATTTCACTCATAGCCTGGGTATTGGGCCTTTTACCTCGAGTAACTCCCACCCCAACAGAGAGACACAGCACAGCCAGCAGAGGAATATGAATAAATGCAAACATTAATGCAAACAATAAATGCAAACAGTAAACGCAAATATATACAAACGAATGCAATAAATAAACACAGCACACAGCAACCAAAACCCTAACCTAGAGAGCGCTAGGAGAGACTCGCTCAGGGAAGATGGACCAGCAGAGGTCAACTTCTCTTATCCCCAGCAGAGTCGCCAGCTGTCGCATCACGCGAAAAACCGGCGGGAAAAGAAAGAAACAACAGAGCCGCCACCATGCGTTATTTATCCCAAAAGAGGGAAAGGAAACGCTCGAAGTAAACCTGGAAAGAACATGGTCTCGCGACCAAAGAGAATGGGTTCGGGAGTCGGTTATGCGAAGGGAAGGTATTAGCACCCCTACGCATCCGTAGTACTCTACGGGATCCACGCACAAAAGGAAGGAATATGGTTGCTAAGACACTGCTCCAACACACACACACTGGCTGAAAGAGACAAAAGAAACTGACTGAAACTGACTCGGCAGGATATCGCATCCTGGGCCTACTTAGTCTATCAGGCATAGACATCAGAGTCGAAGTAGTTCGGACTGGGGAGACGACACATGCTCGCTAAGATGTCGCATCCTATGCATACGTATCTCCTCGGACGAGAGAAGAATCAGAGCATTCGTAGCTCGGCTGACACGCACACAAACAAACACTGACAAAGGCAAACGTGGAGCCTGAATGCCAATCACTAGACTTACATCAGCATCCGAACCAAAACACACACAAGAAGGCAAACATGGAGCCTGAATGCCAATCACTGGGCTTACATCAGCATCCGAACCAACAAACCCACACTGGAACCCGAATGCCACTCGATGGACTTACATCAACTTCCAAGCACACAACAACACAACAGGTTAATAGGGAGTCGGGGACTCGAGCCTATAACTGTCGAGCACACACTCAAACAGACAGACAACAAATTGCTAAGGAGTCAGGCACTCGAGCCTAGCAACTGTCAAACAACACACAAAAAAGAAAAAGGGCGCCCGGAGAGATCAGCTCAATCTCCTGCCTACATACTTCATCTGGTGTGAAGATCAGGGCGATGTAGTTCCCCTACGCAGGGAAAAAGGACTAGCCTAACCAGATAACAGAGGGAGACACAACTAGGGAGACTTCGACTCGAGCCTAGATGTTATCATGCAAATTCATCCCTAAGTTAAGGTTTCTAGCTAACTGGCACAGGGAGCCAGACTATCCTAGTCATGACTTGCACAGGAAGCAAGCCACACACACACTTAACTTGCACAGGAAGCAAGTCAAGCAAAACCTAACTTGCACAGGAAGCAAGTCTAAACTAACCCTAACTTGCACAGGAAGCAAGTCAAACAAACATACAAGCACAGATAGCACACACTATACACAAGCAAGTGGCTCAAACAAGGGTTAGGTTTTAGTCGAGGGGTCATATCAACCTCAACAAACAAACCTCTGGAACTGGGTAGATGTTGCTCTTAACCTTGCCATTGAGGGGCTAAGGTGAAGCAGATGAAAGGTGAGTGAAGATAAAACTTCACAGCTCTTATCCCTGGCCTGGGAGAGCTTAAGACAAGAATGTGTGGGTTCAGAAAGTGGGAACCCTTCTACACATTTGAAACTGACTCAACTGTACAATTGTACAAGATCTTGGGTTCGTATCTGCAATGCATCAATACAGTGGTGCGAGCAAAACAGATGACACACAGAATAGCAGGGGATAGGTTGCATATCCCTTGGGTTCTGCCAATTGCCTCTTCACTTAGGAGGTCTTTGACTCTATGCAAGGACAAAAGTAAACAGTCACAAACATTGCCTCTTAAGGAGGACTTCAGACAGTTGCCTGGCCAAGTAAAAGGCCAGGTCTTCCAGACTACATGAAGATTAGAAATATACCTCAATGCAAATTGCTTATACAAGAAAAGCAAAGCAAAAGTTCACAAGGAACTAAGCAACTAAAAGCACCTGAAATAGTCAAGCAGACATTAGTATACAACCTCAACAAAGCAAAAGGAAGCAGGAGTCAACAGTCAGTCAGAAGCAAATGAATGTGCAAGGCACGAGGCTTAAGGCATGGGAGCCAAGCCACCTACAAAACAAACAAGTTAGACAATGATTTTTAAGCAAGCTCAATCAAAAAGAATTGGTCTCATTGGTCATTTGTTGGTCAACCTGAAAACATGAGCTCAAAGGTGAGTAACAGGACCACTAGGACAAGCCTAGGGTCAAAAATGAATGAAAAAAGTCAAAACAGCAAGCAATGCCCAATCAAAATCAAGTTCAAACATTTAAGAAACAAACCCAATTGGTTTCACATTCATATCAATCATCATCATCATTTCATGAACAAATTAGGTCAAAATATGGCATTTAGAAGCTCATAGAAGTCAACAGCAAAACTTGCATCAAAACCAATCTCAAACATTTCCAAAAATCACCAAATAAATCATGACCAATCACAACCCATAGCATGGTAAGCATGTCAAATTTCATCTCATTGGGACAAGAGGAAGGCAGTCAATGAAAATCAGAAAGTCAAAGCAATTTTGAACATGCTCAAAGAAGTCAACCAAACATGCATCAACTTAGAAAAATCATAAGTCAGAGATGGTGTATGATAAATGAATGGGACTAAAACCATGGAAAAGATGAGGATGTCTAGTTATCTCGTGTAAAATTTCATGTCCATCTAATAAAGTATGAGAATTTCACAAATGAAATGGGAACAAGTGTCACACAAGGTCAACATTTGACTAAGCAGGGGGGAAAATCTCAAACAATTAGGAAATGCCTCAAATAATTCCAAGAAAATTCACATGTAAACTAGACATACAAGAGTAGGTTCATGCAAAAAATCAGATCAATTTGAGGTCAAGAAGCATGGTAATGAAAATCATCAAGTTGGACATCAATGGTGTGACACAAATTGTCACACCCTAATTCAGAAAATCATATCTCACAAACCAGCAATGATAAATTCACAAACTCTACACCAAAATCACCATGAGTGTGTCTAGTTTAAGCACAAAAAATTTGGGAGCCATTGGATAAAGTATCACCATTTCACAAATGTTTTGGCAAAGTGTACAAAATGTGCTTACATGTCATAAACCCTAATACCAATTAAAATCCATTGATCACAAAATTCTGGAAAAATTATGATAAAAAACTAGAGATCATGATGAAGACAACACAAAAAATCTCATTAAATTTGGATTAAAAATGAACAAGTTATGGATTTTACAAGATTGGTGATCAAATGAAATAAAAAATTGCAAAACAACATGGATTAATGGGTCATGGGGTCCGGGAATGGCAAACTTGTAATTTCCCGGACCTTTTAATGAAACGCGGCGCTTAAGGTTACAGGCGTGGCAAGCTGCTATTGGCTGTATGGCCCAGAAACGTGGAAAAAACATGCAGGGCACGGTTGGGAAGATCAAACACGATCTTGGTATGGAAAAATTAGGGTTTTGGCCATGTTCTTCATTATTTTTCCAGATTTTTCCAGCAAGAACGAAGTGTAACCAAAATCCACAAACAAGGTATCATCGTGTTCATCTAACTGAGTACATCAACATGACAACATCCATTTTCATTAATTTATGCTAACAAGAGAGAACCAAGCAAAGACACATTCATATGCCAAACTTTAAAACCTCATAACTTCACAAATACTCAACCAAATCAAGTGACTCAAAGCTCAAAATACTCATGGCAAGGAGATCTATTTAATGTATATCATGGTTTTGGAAAATGAGAGATTCGATACCTGGCCAAATTTGGAGAACAGTCGTGATTCTGTTGCTTTTTCGTGTGTTTGGCTTGAAACAGTTACTCTAAAACCCTCCTAATGATGAATGGTGAAGATGCTTTAGCTTGCAACAGCTTGGAATGGCCTCAAAAAACTTCTGCCATGGATGATGTCTCTTTAAAACAGCAGTGGAAAAGGAGCTTCCAGTTGGAAAAATATGGTTGCAACAGGTCCACAATGTTGTATGGATGTTGTATTAAGCAAGGCAAGGTTTAGTTCTTTGGAAGTTTTTTGACAGATTTTGAGAAATGCACAAAATGAGTTTTTGAGAATATGAATTTCTGTGTGCAAAATGATGGCTGCTCCTGCTAATAGGGTCCTCAATTGACAGAAAAAATGATGAATAATACTGCTCTGTTGTGGTACAAAGGATGGTTCATGAAAATATGGAGTAGAGTGGGTGAAAGTGTACTTTTGGCCAAATTTCAAGCAACTAGGTGATGGCTATGTGTACTGCACAAGAATGGGTCTCCAACAAGTTTTAAATGCATTTTCAGAACATGTTTGATTGGTAGAATTGGTTAGAAATGATTATTTTGAAAAGTCAAAATTCCACTCACTTGAAATTAATTAAGGCAAGTTCAAAAATGCCATTTTGATTGGTGAAGTTTTGGTACATGAAAGTTACATTTTTGGAAAGAGGGGATCAAATGTGACTTGTAGGAAAAAACCCCACCCAATTTGGCCAAATGGTTTGAGAGATATGGCCTTTTGAAGTTCAAGAATTTTTGAAAATGAATTGATCATAACTTGCCAACCACACATGGGAATTGAGTGTTCTTGGACTTTTTGGAAATGGGAGAACAAGATCTTCAACTTTCATGTTGGGCAAAAATTCATTTGAAGCTTGTATCATGATGTAAGTTTGAGGATCAAGACTTTCCATTTTTGGTAAGTTTCAGTTACAGGTCCAGTTTCCATTTTTGGAAATTTCTGATCTGGCTTCAAATTCTTCCATGATGGTGTTTGACATGATATATGAGGACTATATGGACATGAATGAGACCTCTCAAACCAATTTCCATCATCAAATCACTGATTAAATGGACAGTTGACCAACAGTTGACTTTTAGGGTTTCTGACTGACTGTGCATTGACTGATGACTTCTGAACATCCAATCCTTGACCAAAACACTTCAAATGGATCCTCAAGTCATGTGAACATGTTGGACCAACCCTAAGGCCTTGGCTCAATGGAATTTGTGCTTGCTTGCTTGACTGACTGATCTCCTGACCAGTTTGACCTAATTTCTTGATTGGCTTGCACTTGAGGCAAAAGAGGCAATGCAATGCTATGCAATGGACCATGATATGCTATGACCTAATATGAAAATGTATGTACAATGATAGGTGCAAATTTGAGGTGCTACACTTAGTAACTTGTTGTTTGTTTGTTTCCTCTTGTGTGCCAGGATATGGATGTAAGACCAACGATTGGCTGTTCGTATCCTGATTGTGTTTGTTTGGTTCGGAAGCCGATGTAAGTCCAGCGATTGGCATTCGGGTTCCATGTTTGCCTGAGTTTGTGTGTGTCTTGTTTGGCGTGCGTGAGCCGAACTACGGCAGCTCTGATTCTCGTTCCAGACGAGATACGTAGGCATACGACGCGATGTCCTAGCGAGCCCTCTTCCTCTTAACCCCACCTGTGTTGTCTTCGGTGTGTGTGTGTGATGTTTGTTTTAGCAACCTTAACCTATCTTTTGAGCGTGGATCCCGTCGAGTACGACGGACGTGAGGGGTGCTAATACCTTCCCCTTGCGTAACCGACTCCCGTACCCTTTCTCTTTGGTCGCGAGACCATGCTTTTCCCAGGTTTACTCTGAGCGTTTCCTTTCCCTCTTTTGGGATAAATAACGCACGGTGGCGGCTCTGTTTGTTTTTGTTTTAGCCCGCCGGTTGTTTTTCGCGGATGCGACACATATGAAAATGATTCCAAGAGAAATGTTACTCTAAATGACATTCCAAACAACTTTCATGTTGAGACCTAAAGATAGTTTTGCTTGGAAAATCATTTTCTATGTTGAAACATTATAGGTCATTTTGTCTAAACCCTAATTTGAAAGTCAACTTCCCAAGGCCATAACTTGCTCATTTTTTATGAGATGAAAGATTTCCAAGTTGCACAATCAAATTAAATATGTCTAATTCAACTTTGACGTTTGGAGTAAGAGCTAATTCAACTTTTAGGAGCATGTGATATGAGGATACATTATAGGTCATTTTTGACCTATACCATTGAACAAGTGATTTTCCTCAACTTCAAAAATGTATAACTCTATCATTATAAATCCAAATGACATGAAATTGGTGACCATTTGGATTTTTTTTGAAAGAGCTACAACTTTTATGAAGACACTTTTCTCATTTTAAGCTCACATAAAAAGTTAAGCAAGGTGGAATATTGAGATATATGGCTTGACACTTAGAAATTTTTTTAACATGTTGAAATTTCCAAACTTACACCTTAAAATTCACCATGATCCAAGTTCCAAATGAAAAAGTGTCCAACATCAAAGTTGTTCCCCTTGATCTAAGCTTTCACAAAACCCAAGTTCATGCATTTTGGATAAAGATTGCTAGGGTTGAGCATGGATTTAACAGGTCTGCATGATTGGAAGAAATAAAATGCCAAAAACTCCATTTCACTTTGCCTTGACATCCAAGCCTCATTTGAACTTCAGAATGATTGTACATTGATCAAATTAGATTGCTTCATGGGCATGTACACGCCCATGCAAGCTTGTGCGTGAAATGTCCAAATTTAGCAATTTTTCAAGTGTGCAAATATCAAGTCCCAATTGCTATAAATACAGGCCCTTAGAGCTCAATTCAAACACACCTTGCATGCCAACTTTTCCCCCCAATTGAAACCCTCACCATTCAAAGGAAAACCTGAGATTTCAACTTGAAAATTGAGTTTGAATCTCACTGTTTGGAGATTCAGAAACTCCAGGATCCAAAGCTTTGTACGATTGCCAAACCTCTCCTACAAGCTTCTCAAGTGTGATCAGATCAAGGTTGAAGCAAGCAAGATCCATTTCTGCGCAACATTGAAGGTAAATTTCAGAAAACTTCTTCTCTTCGATTCTCACTAAATTCTCATAAATTCTCTTGAATCTTTGGTTGTCTGAAGTCCTACCAGTGTAGGCAAGAAGATTGAGTTGCTTTGAGGTCAAACCGAAGCAACTCAATTGTCACACCTCAAAATTCAACTCCTCTTATCTTTTTATATATTTGGAGTTAGTTGAAATTGAGGTCAGATTCGTGCTCTACGTCATTTTTTCTTTCAGATCATGTCCTCCTTTTTTATTTTGGTGATGGTTGAGGGTGGACCAGTCCGGTGAGGTCCACTGGAGAAGAAGATCGGAGCTTTGGCTCCGACGGTGTGTTGGCACGTCTCCCAGCCACATGATCCATTCAAATTGTTTTAATCTTAGGCATTGGTTGTGATTACCACGCGTGTGGCGCGTTGACTAGGTTCCACCATGGAACGCGCGCGCTGATCCACTTGATCTTCCACCTCAATTAATGAGGGAGATCAAGTGGCTCACGTTTTTTTTTATTTTTTGATTTTTGTTTTAATTCATTTGATTTTCATTAATTCATATTAATTTTAATATTGATCCAAAAAATATGAGAGTTTCACCAATTTTTTTAAAATAAATTCCTCTTTTATATTCTGAATTAAAATTATTTTTTGGATCATTATTAATATTTTTCATGATTTAATTGATTTTGTGATTATTTTTAATTATTTAAAAATACTTTTAAGTCTTTAAAAATTTTGAATTTTTTTCTCCAAGGTCCTTTGACCTCGTTTGACCTATGATAAATCTCATGTCCATTTCTTTGGTGTTTTGATGAGGTTTTAGAAATTTGACAAACCATATTTAATTTAAATGCATTATTTTAGTATTTTTAAATTGAATAAATGCCAAATAATTGTGTTGACCTCTTGTGATGGTTTGTGTAAGGTTGACTTATGTTGTTGGGCCTTGGTCAAGGTTGATTTGACTTTTCTAGGTTAATATCATTGGATTTAGGGGATTGATGGAATGTACGTTTCATCTCCCAAAATGAATGAATGATACTAATTTGGTAAAAGTCATCCTTTGATCAATTTGAGCTATGATCCATTCCCCTCCCTCTTCATCTAATTCCCCTTCTTTATGCATTCATTTCATTTGGCCTATGATGTCTCTAAATCCTAAGGCTAGTTGATTGCAAAATCAACATAAGTATGGATGAGATTATGCCACCTCTTTTGCATATTCTTTTTGTGTGTGATATGTTTCATGAGCATAGTCCATTATACTATGTCTCTAACATGCATTAACACCAAAATTCTATTGCCCAACCTCAAATAGTTGTGAGTTCTACATAAGTCCAATTACGATTGCTTAACATAGCGCTAAATTTTTGACACAAAAGGCATAACATTCTAGTTAGTGAGATTGTAAGTCTCCCCTCTTTCATGGTATTATGTGGAAACTTGGTCTTTTTTACTTCCTTTGGAAGATGTATTGGCTCAAGGATCCATGCTTGTGATAAGTGGGTTGAGTGTTCTCCAAAGAATGACTTAAAACAAAAAAAAAGCAAAAACAAAACAATACTAACTTCTAACTCATTAACAACTAACATTTAATTTCAAGCCATTTACTTTAATGGCATTTAATTTCAAGTATATATTCATTTTCCATTATTCATATCATTCTAATTATTTATGTTAGTGTCATTTTCACTTTGTCCATTTGGACCATATTGTGTGATATATCTTGTTTGTGTATATTTTGTTTGTTTGTATGGTCTTTGACCATTAATATACATAAAAAGAAACAAAAAATCCTAAAAGACTATTGTGTGGACTGTTGATTTGATCTTGAACAATTGGACTTAGAATTTAGGCAACATTCCTATGCTAAAGGACTTGGCCAATGCCAACTTTTGTGAAAATCAAGTGCTTGCAATTTGAAACTTCATCTGATACATCATTGAAGATCCCTTTGAGTCCATCTGCAACATGATCATTGTGAAGCTGTTATTTTGAACCCATGACTTGTGGAATTCATTTGCTACATGGGCAAATTTGAAAGACATCATGCAGGGGCTAAGGCTTAGATGGGGCTATCTTTATTTGATGCCTTTCTTATCAAGATAATATTGTATGCATTGTGTGTTGCTTGATTCTAATATCCAAGGGAATTTGGAGTTTCTATAAGACATTCTTGTCTATTGGATTGCTACCCATCGATCAGATCTTTTTTAACTCTTAACTTTTAATTTTGTGCATAGGATTAGTCTCTTAATCTCCTCCCCACTTCTTTAATTTCAAAATATCTCCCTCCTTTTAAAAATTCTTATTTGCTTGAACTAGTTTTGTTCTAAACTTTGGCCACTTTGCAAACTAGAAACTTTGGCCTTATGCCATTGCATTTTCAAACTTCTTTTCTTAATCGAACTTGTAAATAAACTTAATTATACTTGACTTAAACTTTCAAAAAGCAAAAAAAGAACTAACTCATTCAAACCATTTGTAGGCATTTGTGCCTTTCAAACTTAATTTTTGTTAAAAGCAATGCACCCACTTTGAAATTTGTATCACGAACTATGAGGTTTTGATCCCTCATTTTTATGTTGGTACGTAGGCACAAGTTCGAAGGTCTTGTCAAACACAAAAATATAATTAATGAATTCTTTTCTCGTCCCCTTATTCTATTTGTTTGTAAACATCATTTTTGTACAAAGTACATATGCAAACAAAAAAGGGCTCCCTAGGAGTACCTAGGACACTTTGGGTGCTAACACCTTCCCTCTGTGTAACCAACCCCCTTACCTGTAATCTTTGATATTTTATTAGTTTTGATTTGAAAACTTCTTACTTTTGGGTTTTGTTCGTGCTTTTTCCCTTTTCCCTTGGAAATAATAAAAACGCGGTGACGACTCTTGTTATTTGATGTCTTGCTTATCCATAGCTTGATGATCATGAATTAACCTCTACAATAATTTAAGTTGAATTCTAATGAAACAAACATTATCATAAATAATACTGTAAGTTTAATCAAACATAAGAACATAATATAAGTTACAATTTATTTAAAATAAAAAGGACTATAGACAAAAATATATTAATGTCCTATATTGCAATCTTGATGGTGAAAAACAACATCATTTTGTCACATAACGATGTCCACTGCAATCTTGATGGTGAAAAACAACATCATTTTGTCACATAACGATGTCCACTGCAAAAAAAAATGATGAAACTCCTTAATTAGTATCTTTAAATTGCATCTAAAATTAAGACTTTTCACACATAGAGTTAACTAAATATAAATTCAAATGTTTTAAAATATAACTTACATGTCTCTTTCTACCACATAGTGGAATGACGTGAAGGAGCATAACTTGTATTTTTACTCTGACTATCATCTTGTGTAGCTCTCTGTCCAAAGAAATAAAAAAAAACATCACTTGATTGTTGATGATAAGAATTGTGATAATTCGTTGATTGTTGGTAGTACGGAGGAGCTTGATCACTACGATATTGGTTATAAGGGTTGAAATATGAATATTCATAAACAGGTGGATAAGATTGTTGACTACTTTGTGATGAATCACCAATCCCAAAATCACTAAAACTATGAGCAATACTAGAAGAGGAAGAATCTTCAAGTGGAACATTTTGTTTCCTTTTCCCCTTTCTTCCAGATTGTGACACATTTCCTCTTGTGTCAATTAGCAAGTTGTCAGAACGATCCATATGAGTTAAGTTCCTATAGCGCCTATAATTTGGTGGTGTTTCATGATATGGATCAAGTTCATCATCTTCTCCTTCATCATCACCACCTCCACTTCCACCTTCACCTTCACCTTAATTATCCACTTCATTACCACCCCCATCACCACTATTACTGCTTGGTGGACTTAAACCCCCACCACTTTCATTAGTTTCACTATTATCATCAACATTTTCATCATCTGTATCAACTATCGGCAACCACTCTGCATTTTGAACTCCATCCAATAACGGATTTTCTCTCTCTTCTATCCAATGAGATAACAGATCTTCTTGAAATATATAGTCAAGATTTATCGGATCAAAATTTGCTTCTATCTCTTCCTGACTCTTCCTTAATTTATCCCTCATTCTCAACTTCATATTGTAATGTGTGAAGACAAGCTTATGCAATTTTTTGTACTTCAATTTGTTTCTTGTCTTTGTGTAGATATAGCTAAATATACTCCAATTTCTCTCACAGTTTGTGGCAGAGGTTGTTTGACTAACAACTTTCATAGCCAAACGTTGAAGTTCAGTAGCACATGAACCATGATATTCCCACCATTGGGCTTTTCCAAGAAGAAAAAAAGAACATTATTGATTATATTAAAAAAATAAAGTATATTTATAAAAAATTATAAATAAAAAATTGTATTTTACCTGCATCCATTTTAGACCAAAATTTTTGAGCTAGAGGTGTACCAAAAGTTTCACTCTTTTCTCTAAAAAGTGTTAGCTAGGTAATATAACAAAACATATAAGTACATAAACAAATTTCTTAATAAATAATTTATCAAATGAAAATATAATATCAATTACTTACTTGGTTTAAAGCTTTGATTTGATCATCCATGTTTCTTTCTATCTTCATGATTACATTAGTTGTTCCATTAAATGTTTCTTTATACACAACTTTTCCATGTTCAATTCCATATTGAAGTTGCGAATTAAGAAAATAACCTTGAAGTGAAAATAAGTTATTAAGGATATGATATTATAAATTTAAATTCCATGACAAAATTAAAATTATAGAATATATTCACATAACAGCAGAATGAAGATCATAATGCATGAATTTCCAACGCTTGTCAATGATATCATTATATTTGGAATATAACGAGAATTTTGTTGAATTGCTTGTTTTGCTCGATCAATGGCTTCATATATGAAACCCATTGTTGGTTTCTCATCACCATCAACTAGTCTCAAAACTTTTACAATTGGCTCAAATACTTTCAATATATCATTAGCCTTACTCAAAAAGTCCCTACTCATAACAATTTTCCTTGCTTCATATCCCGTTCCTTTCTTTTCTTTACCATATTTTGTTTTTCTAAATTTTTCAGAATTAAACATGTTTTCAAGACCTTCCTTTTGTCTCACAATTGCTTGAAGTTGTAGAAATTGTGTTGCAAATCGGGTAACACCGGGACGAACAATATCTCTACCACCTGTATATTTTTTCATGAGACTCACAATATATGTGTGGTTATAGATGTAGGTTGTCACCATTTTTACTTCACTTAATAAATTATGTGTGATTTTCTTTTTTCCTATATCCTCCAAGCAAATATCTAAACAATGAGCTGCACAAGAAGACCAGTATAAATGTGGCCTCTTTGAAGGTGAGAAAAACAAGAAAGGGGGGGTTTGAATTGTTTGGAAAAATAAGCGCTTTTTCAAAATGAAAATCACACAAGGATTTTATACTGGTTCGCTTATAACACAAAGCTACTCCAGTCCACCCGGCCGAGGTGATTTCGCCTTCAACAAGGACTTAATCCACTAATCTTGAAAGATTGATTACAAACAACGTCTAAGAGAAAGATCTCTTAGTCCTCTCAAGTATACAGACTACACAGAGTCACTTGAGGAAATAAACAAACAATAAATGAAAGATTTATGTAATCTAAAGTGCTTCTAAGAAAGCAAATATTACAGTGTTAAGAACAAAGTGATTCACGTTATAAGCAACAGCTTGGTGAAGATTTAGAGAGTAAGAGAGTTTTCTTGAACGTTGATGTTTCAGTATGATTTTTCCTTGTATTGTTGTGTAGTGTACTGAATGTTGATTTGCAGTCCTTTATATAGAGAAGTGAGGTAGTAGTTGAAACTGATGAGTAATGAAATGAACTTACGCCATAACATAAACAGCTTCTGCAGGATAACTTTCTCTCCTTGAAAAGACTACTTACCACATATAGTATTTTCTTCATTGAAATTGGAGATTAACGTCTCTTTCTCTATTAGGAAAACCATTTGCAAATCTTTACTTGGCTTTAACGTTACTCTTTCATGATTAGTAAATCCATAATCAGAGTCTTTGTGTATCTGAGAATCTTGGAGTCTTGCTTCTGATGTTGATCTCTTTAGAGTTCTGATGGATTCTTCAGATAGTGCCAAGAGCTTCTGAAGTTGGACAAACCTTTGTTCAGAGTCAGAACTTCTAGAGCTTACTACTTCTTCAGATGCTTCTGATACTTTGCTGTTTTACTCAGAGTTAGATTTTCTTGAACTTGTTTCCACTTCAGATGCTTCTGATCATATGACAATATGCTTCTGATCTGGTTCTGTATCTGATGACATCATCAGATTTCTTCCTTGTTTCTTTAGACCCCTGCACACTTAGAAACTTTTTGTTAGGGTGCCATTTTTGGTTTCATCCTTTGTTATCATCAAAATCAAGGAATCTGTTGTAGAACAATTTTTGTTCTTACAATCTCCCCCTTTTTGATGATGACAAAACAAACTTAATTAGCAGATGAAACATGAATAATATCAGATCAGATAGACAGAAGCTCCCCCTGAGTTAGTGCTAGGGAGTTCAGAAGTTCTTACCAGAGCTTCTAAGTAAAGAGGTTTCTTGATACCTTCTGCAATTTCTTAAGTCCAAGTTAGATAAATTTATTTTTAAGAAAAATATGTTGCAGAAGCTTAAGGTAATTAGACAATATTTTCATCAGAGCTATTAATGACTTCTCCCCCTTTTTGTCAGAATCAAAAAGACATAGTAAAAAAAATGAATAAGTAAAGAGAAAAACTTGTATTCAGATAAAAGCACAAAGGCAACAGGAAAACATCAGATTCAGAGAAAAGCAAAAACAAAACGACAGGCAAGAGAAATAAATCCTAAGTGCCTAAGGGTTCGGAGGCGGAGGCATTCTCTGAAGCAACATTGCAAGCATGTTCTGGATGTTGTCGTTGACAGTATCTTGCTTGTCCATTCTGGCCCGGAGTTCATTCTGATCTTGCTTAAGTTCTTTCAGAGTCTGAAGAACCATAGGGATCACAGAAGAAGACTCCCCCAGAGTCAGAGCCTGCTGTGCTTCAGCAGCAGCCTGCGCTTCAGCTTCAGCAGCAGCTTGTGCTTCAGCATCCGCCAGAGCCTTAGCTTCAGCTTCCTTTAACCTTAGAGCTTCAGCTTCTCTTGCTCTTTCTTCCTCCAGCCTTCTAGCCTCTTCCTCAGCTTCTCTTGCTAATCTCTCTTCTTCCAGCCTTCTGGCTTCAGCTTCTCTAGCAAGCCTTTCCTGAAGTCTTTCCTCAGCATCTCTGATGTAGCCATTTCTGACTTGTTCAGAGATGTTCTTCAGTCTAAAAGCCTCAGAGGTCATCCAGCCAATGACTCTGTTCCAGTGTGTCCTTACAGATTTAGGATCATCACTGACTTCAGAGTTAATGGTCAGAGACTTGACCTTTTGTACTGAAGCCCCTGCTACCAGCATGATGGCTTCCTCAAGGGTAGGTACAGAAAGGTTTGGTTCAGAGATTTGAGGTGAAGATGGTGGAGGGCTGAGATTTAGAGTTAGAGGTTCTGGTTCAGTTTCTGATTCAGGGTGAGGTTCAGATCTTTGGGGTGAAGCGTAAAGAGGGTTTAAATCTAAGGGTTCAGTTTCAGTTTCTAATTCAGGTGCAGCAGAGGTGTTTGGAGGGATGATATCAGAGGTGTGGAGGGCAGAGGGTTGAGTTTCAGAGGGTTGTTTTTCAGAAGGTATGGTGGTTGTTTGTTGTGGTGAAGTTATTTCAGGTTCTGTTGGTTGTTGTGAAGCGAATTTTTGAGCATAAATTTGAGCTATGGTTGGAGAGTTAGGGTCTGAGAGTTCTGGGTCAGAAGAAATGATGAGGTATGGTGGTGATTCTGGGGCTGTGGAAGATGAAGAGGAGGAAGTGCTTTGGTGTGTTTGTTCAGGTTCAGAAGGAGGTATGAAGGTACGGGCGATATTTAAAACTGGTGAAGGCTGAGTGGTTCTGATGGTTGAAGGTGGGATTTCAGAGGTTGTATAAATTGGTGTTGGGAGAGAATTAGAGGAAGGGGTAGAGGAAACCATCGTAGGTACAGAGGTAATGGGAGGAACAGACATACCAGTATCTGACGAAGTCTTCAGAGGAGCTGAAGATTTGCTTCCAGAAGCTTCTCCAATTCTTGCCTTCTTTGCCGGTGGAGCAATCTTCTTCTCAGAGAGACCTCTCTTGTATCTGACGAAGTCTTCTTCTGAATCCAGACAGTCGTCGAGGCTGAAGTCAGATATGTCAACACCTTCATCCAGCAGACGCTGAAGATAGATAGCAACAGCATCTCTGGGTTCATTCTTGAAGAACCTGGCAAGGCCATGAGGCATCTTCCTCTGATCTTTCAAAGATTCCCAGGATGTGTCCAGAGAGGGTCTGACTTGAATCTTCTTTATTATGCCCATACTCTTGAGATTTCTGGCGTTCAGAGGCTTCCCAGTATCTATTGCCAGATCATCCATCAGTTTGGTCTTTTCCAGATGATCTACCAGTCCATTCTCAATGAAGACATCAGATAGCAATCTTCCCAGAGGAATGTAGGATCTGGGCTTCATGTTGTTTCTGGTTTCTCTGACAGAATCTCTCAGATATCTGAAAAGGAGAGCAGGGAGGCAGATCTTCACACCTTTCTGAATGCAATACAGAATGCATTTCTGGTCTGCATTGATGTAGTTAGAGGAGTTAGAGGCTGGACGGTGGTGAATAGTTCCCAGAATGATCTTCAACCACACTCTGAGGTTCTGATGCAGCTCTTTGTTCTTTGAAGGATTTCCTTCAGTGTTGGGTTTGAAGATTGTTGGATTGATTACATCAGTAATGCGCTTTGACCTAGGAGGGATGTTGTAAATCCTTTTACCTCCAGCTCTCTCCATGTTCAGTAAGGAGGCAATTGATCCTTCAGTAATAACAATCTTTACCCCCAGAACATAGGAGACGATGAAGTGGTCATCTGCATCTGCAAATCTCCAGAACTCCTTGATGAGAAGAGGGTAAACAGGACCATAAAGCCTTTGGAAGTAGTTTTCCCATCCTTGTTTGTGAAGCTCTTCAGTAAGATCAACGCCATTTCTCTTCAAGTTGTCGAAATCAACTAGCGATTCACACAACACATCCAGTCCTTCAAAAGGGGTTGAAAGGTTAACATGTTGTTCACGGTCAAGAACATGGGGTTCTTTGTAAACAGGGGTGATGGTGACGCCTGTAACCGTTGGTGTTGGAATGCTTGAGGTTTGAGCAGTAGAGCTTGATTCCATTTCTTGAGAGAAGTTAAAGACTTGTTGTTGTTGAGCGTCCATGGTGAAAAAGAAGATGAAGATGAAGATTGAGGGTTTGCAGAGAATGCTTCAGAGAGGGTTTAGGGTTTTAGAGTGAGTGAGAGTGATAAGTGTGTGAAATGTGAGAAAAGTGTTTATATACTCTAAGTAAAACACATGCAAAACGACACATCAAAATGCGTTAGCACAATTTTCAATTAAGCACGCTTGGGGGGAAAAATGATTACAGCTAATTAATGAATGTCTAATCCCACAGTACGCACACTGCTCGAGGAGAACTCAAACGTCTGCCTTTTGAATTTCTTTTGACAGCTGTCTAGAAGTTCTAAGGTTAGACGCTCAGAGCTCCACGTGTTGATGTATCTGATCTTCAGGAATACCAATGGATTGGTTTCTGAAGATTTCTAACTCAGATATCTTCTTAACTTGGTAGAAGTATCAGAGTCAGAGGCAGAAGTATATTTGTTTTTATCAGAGTCTCATTTTACATTTTTCAGAGCCATACTTCACTCAGGACAATTTTTAATGTTCAGATGTTCTAAAATAAAAAGAAATCTATCTTCAGCTAGAGGCTTAGTGAAGATATCTGCCCATTGATGTTCTGTATCAATGAACTTCAATGTTACTATCCCTTTCTGAACATAGTCTCTGATAAAATGATGTTTTATTTCAATGTGTTTGGCTCTGGAATGTAGAATGGGATTCTTACTTAAACAAATAGCAGCAGTATTATCACAAAAGATAGGAATGTTACTCTCAAAGATTTGCAGATCTTCTAACTGATGCTTCATCCAGAGCATCTGAGTTGTGCACAGTGACGCTGAGATATATTCTGCTTCTGCAGTTGATAGAGCAATTGTTGATTGTCTTTTGCTAGCCCAGGATATCAAATTGTTTCCCAGAAGCTGGCAATTTCCAGAAGTGCTTTTTCGTTCTATTCTATCTCCTGCATAATCTGCATCACAATAACCCGAGAGTCTATACTCTGATGTTTTCTCATACATCAGGCCCAGGTTAGGAGTTCCTTTCAGATACTTAAGAATTCTCTTAACTGCTGTTAAATGAGGTTCTCTAGGATCTGATTGGAATCTGGCACAAAGACAGACACTAAAGAGAATATCAGGACGAGTAGCAGTCAGATAGAGAAGAGAGCCTATCATACCTCGATAGAGCTTCTGACAAACCTTGTTGCTTACCTCTTCCTTTTCAAGAATGCAAGTTGGGTGCATGGGGGTTTTTGCAGAGTTGCATTCAGTCATGTCAAACTTCTTCAGAACGTCTTTAATATATTTACTTTGATGGACGTACGTGACTTCTGGAGTTTGATTAATTTGAATTCCCAGAAAGAACTTTAGTTCTTGCATTAAACTCATCTCAAATTCTGCCTGCATTAACTTAGAAAATTCTTGGCAAACAGAGATATTAGCAGAACCAAAAATAATATCATCAACATAAATCTGGCATATCATGAGATCATTATTAAGGTTTTTACAGAAGAGTGTAGAATCAACTTTCCCTCTGATAAAATTTTGTTCCAGAAGAAAATTGCTTAAACGTTCATACCAAGCTCTGGGAGCTTGTTTAAGTCCATATAAAGATTTTTTAAGTTTAAAAACATGTTCTGGAAAGTTTGAATTTTCAAAACCTGGAGGTTGATTGACATACACTTCTTCTGAAATATAACCATTAAGAAATGCACTCTTGACATCCATTTGATATAATTTAATAGAATGATTAATAGCAAAAGATACAAGAAGACGAA
Organism: Lathyrus oleraceus; assembly: GCF_024323335.1. Classification (NCBI taxonomy): domain Eukaryota; kingdom Viridiplantae; phylum Streptophyta; class Magnoliopsida; order Fabales; family Fabaceae; genus Lathyrus; species Lathyrus oleraceus. The sequence continues at coordinate 65,826,991 of NC_066585.1, forward strand.
TAGATTCTAACCTCGCGACTGGAGCAAAAGTTTCATTATAATCAATACCTTCTTGTTGACTATAACCTTGAGCTACCAGTCGAGCTTTGTTTCTGACGACTTCTCCTTTCTCGTTCAGTTTGTTTCTGAAAACCCATCTGGTTCCAATGATGTGAGTGCCTCTGGGTTTAGGAACGAGATCCCAGACATCATTCTTTGAGAATTGATCTAATTCTTCTTGCATAGCTGCCACCCAGTCGTTATCCTGAAGTGCTTCAACACAAGACGTAGGCTCAATCAGAGACACTAGTCCTAGAGGAGTATCTTCAGAAGTCCTGAAGGTAGATCTGGTTCTGACAAGTTCATCCTTGTTTCCCAGAATCAAATCTTCAGATACATTGACACGACTTTTGACTTTCTTTGGGATTTCTGGAGATTTAATTTCTTCAGAATTCTGAGTGACAGTTGCTTCTGGAGTTTTATCAGATTCTACAAGAGTGATTTCCAAATCTGCAAACTTTTCAACTAGCTTTGACTTTTCAGGGTCAAGCTTATCATCAAATCTGACATGAATTGATTCTTCCATAATTTTGGTTTCTGTGTTGTATACTCTGTAGCCTTTAGAGCGTTCTGAGTATCCTAACATAATACCTTTCTGTGCTTTGGAATCAAACTTGTTCAGATGTTCTTTAGTATTTAATATAAAGCAAGAACATCCAAAAGGATGAAAATATGAAATGTTTGGTTTTCTTCCTTTACACAGTTCATAGGGAGTCTTTTCTAGAATAGGTCTTATAGAGATTCTATTCTGAATGTAACACGCTGTATTTACAGCTTCTGCCCAAAAGTGATTTGCTATATTAGTTTCATTGATCATGGTTCTGGCCATCTCTTGGAGTGTCCTATTCTTCCTCTCTACAACTCCATTTTGTTGTGGAGTTCTAGGGCAGGAAAAATCATGGGATATTCCATTGGAATCAAATAATTCTTCAAAATCTTTGTTTTTAAATTCTCCACCATGATCACTTCTGACTCTAATAATTTTAGAGTCAAATTCTTTTTGCACCTTGGAACAGAAACTAGTGAATACAGAGTGAGACTCACTCTTGTGCTTTAGGAATTTTACCCATGTCCAGCGACTGTAATCATCAACAGTGACTAGTCCATACTTCTTTCCATTAACTGATGCTGTTTTCACAGGACCAAATAAGTCAATGTGAAGAAGTTCCAGAGGCTTAGAGGTAGAAACAACATTTTTCTTTTTAAAAGATGTTTTTGAAAATTTTCCTTTCTGACAAGCTTCACACAGAGCATCTGAAGAAAACTTCAGTTTAGGTAGGCCTCTGACTAACTCGAGTTTAGTTAGCTGAGAAAGTTTCCTCATGCTAATGTGGCCCAGGCGTCTATGCCATACCCATTGCTCTTCGTGAACTGACATTAGACATTTAACATTTTGATCTTTTAAATCAGAAAGATTTATTTTGTAAATGTTGTTTTTCCTCTTGCCTGTGAAAAGGACAGAGCCATCGTTCTGATTAATGGCTTTACATGTTTTTTGATTGAAGATTACATCATAACCGTTATCACTTAATTGACTTATGGATAACAAGTTATGCATTAATCCTTCTACATAAAGAACATCAGATATAGAGGGAAGAGTACCATTACCAATAGTTCCGGAGCCTCTGATCCTTCCTTTCTGATCTCCTCCGAAGCCTACAAATCCAGCGTCTTTAAGTTCCAGACTTTGGAACATAGACTTTCTTCCCGTCATGTGTCGCGAGCATCCAGAGTCCAGGTACCATGACTGGTGTCTGAACTTTGCTGCATAGGATATCTGCAACATAGATAATCTTATCTTTCGGTACCCAGAATCTCTTGGGTCCTTTCAGATTAGTTTTCCCAGAGTTTCTTATAACTTTGGGTTTTCTAGCATTTTTAAATTTTTGTTCTTGTGTGTGTGTGTAATGATATGAAAAAGGAGATTTAAGTTGGTCACTGGTAGAAGTTTTATCTTCCTTAGGATCATACCCAATTCTCTTTTTATTGTTCTGACTTACTCCATAAATCATGGATGCCATAATACTCCTATCTATCCCATTCTTCAGAAATTCTTGAAAGGCTTCTTCATATTTATAAATTATTTTATTTGAAGTTTGTGGTGCTTGAGACAACGCTTCTTCTAGTTCTAAGCTTTTTCTCTTTGCTCCATCTCTTTCTAATGTTAAAGATCTGATTGTATCTTCTTGTGCTAGAATTGTCATCTCAAGTTCACTACATTCTTCAAATTTTACTTTAAGACAGCCTTTAATGTTTTTAAATTTTTGTTTTAATTTCTGATATGAGCTAAGAGTTTCTGACAAACAAGATTCTAGATCAGATCGAGAAAGTTCAGAAAATACCTCTTCAGATTCTTCATCTGAGCTACTTCCGGATGTGGTAGCCATAAGTGCCACGTTGGCCTGTTCATCAGAGTCAGATTCTGATGATCCAGATTCACTATCATCCCAGGTAGCCATCAGTCCTTTCTTTGTCCTGAAGGTATTTTTCTTGAAGCTTTCTTTTCTAGAGTTGTCCTTCTTTAGCTTGGGACATTCATTCCTGTAATGACCTGTTTCTTTACATTCATAACAGGTAATATCTTTGTTAGTTTTACCTTTTGAAGTTGATTCTGATCGATCCCCTCTGGGTCTTGGTCTTCTGAAGTTGTTGTTCCTCTTTTTCCAGAGTTGATTAACTCTTCTGGTTAGTAGGGACAATTCTTCTTCATCATCAGAGTCTTCTGGTTCAGAGTCGTCAGCATCTTCAGTTTCTGCCTGGAGAGCTTTGGTTCTGTCAAGTTTGCGTCTTTCAGGTCTGGACTTTAATGCTACAGACTTGATCCTTTTCTGAGGCTCATCTTCCTCTAGTTCTATCTCATGGCTTCTGAGAGAACTGACAAGTTCTTCAAGGCTGATATTATTCAGATCCTTTGACAGCTTCAGAGCAGTAACCATAGGTCTCCATTTCTTTGGCAGACTTCTGACTATCTTCTTGGCGTGGTCTGCAGTTGTATACCCTTTGTCTAGAACTTTGAGACCTGCAATAAGAGTTTGAAATCTAGAAAACATTGCCTCTATAGCTTCGTCATCTTCCATCTTGAAGGCTTCATATTTCTGGATAAGCGCCAGAGCCTTTGTCTCTTTGACTTGGGAGTTTCCTTCATGTGTCATCTTCAGAGAGTCAAGTATATCTTTGGTTGTTTCTCTGTTGGTGATCTTTTCATATTCGTTGTACGATATGGCATTGAGAAGTATGGTTCTGGCCTTGTGGTGATTTTTGAAGACACGTTTCTGATCTTCTGACATCTTATTTCTGGGAACTTCAACTCCATTTCCTGAGACTGGAGGTGTGTATCCATCTGTGACAATGTCCCAGAGGTCAGCATCATAACCCAAAAAGAAACTTTCGATTCTATCTTTCCAGTAATCAAACTTCTCTCCATCAAAGACAGGAGGCTTGGCATTGTAACTATCTCTTTCATTTGAGTGGGCCATAGTTTTTCTCGTACTGGATCTCTCTACACTGTTAAGTGTTTGATTAGAAAATCAATAACAGAGCCGGAGCTCTGATACCAATTGAAGGTGAGAAAAACAAGAAAGGGGGGGTTTGAATTGTTTGGAAAAATAAGCGCTTTTTCAAAATGAAAATCACACAAGGATTTTATACTGGTTCGCTTATAACACAAAGCTACTCCAGTCCACCCGGCCGAGGTAATTTCGCCTTCAACAAGGACTTAATCCACTAATCTTGAAAGATTGATTACAAACAACGTCTAAGAGAAAGATCTCTTAGTCCTCTCAAGTATACAGACTACACAGAGTCACTTGAGGAAATAAACAAACAATAAATGAAAGATTTATGTAATCTAAAGTGCTTCTAAGAAAGCAAATATTACAGTGTTAAGAACAAAGTGATTCACGTTATAAGCAACAGCTTGGTGAAGATTTAGAGAGTAAGAGAGTTTTCTTGAACGTTGATGTTTCAGTATGATTTTTCCTTGTATTGTTGTGTAGTGTACTGAATGTTGATTTGCAGTCCTTTATATAGAGAAGTGAGGTAGTAGTTGAAACTGATGAGTAATGAAATGAACTTACACCATAACATAAACAGCTTCTGCAGGATAACTTTCTCTCCTTGAAAAGACTACTTACCACATATAGTATTTTCTTCATTGAAATTGGAGATTAACGTCTCTTTCTCTATTAGGAAAACCATTTGCAAATCTTTACTTGGCTTTAACGTTACTCTTTCATGATTAGTAAATCCATAATCAGAGTCTTTGTGTATCTGAGAATCTTGGAGTCTTGCTTCTGATGTTGATCTCTTTAGAGTTCTGATGGATTCTTCAGATAGTGCCAAGAGCTTCTGAAGTTGGACAAACCTTTGTTCAGAGTCAGAACTTCTAGAGCTTACTACTTCTTCAGATGCTTCTGATACTTTGCTGTTTTACTCAGAGTTAGATTTTCTTGAACTTGTTTCCACTTCAGATGCTTCTGATCATATGACAATATGCTTCTGATCTGGTTCTGTATCTGATGACATCATCAGATTTCTTCCTTGTTTCTTTAGAACCCTGCACACTTAGAAACTTTTTGTTAGGGTGCCATTTTTGGTTTCATCCTTTGTTATCATCAAAATCAAGGAATCTGTTGTAGAACAATTTTTGTTCTTACACTCTTCTCCATAAGCTTTTGACCAACTGCTTTTAATGCGGCTTCATTGTCTGTTACCACTTAAACTACATACTCTCCACCCACTTCTTCCACAACTTTATCCAATAATTGAAAGTAGTAGTGAGTGTTTCTATTATCAACATCAGAAGCATCAACAAATTTCCAAAATATAGTACCTTTATGACAATATACCAAGAAATTCATAATATGAGTATGGTTGATATTGTCTGTCCAACCATCACACATTATTGTTTCTCCTCTTTCTTGCCAAGTTTTTTTCATACTATTTATCCACTATAACATTTCCTTATATTTAGCTTCTAAGTAAACATTTGAGATTTCATAAGGAGTTGGGCATTTTGCTTTTCCCACTTCAGAAGCAGTATAAATCAAATTATGCAACCAAGGAGAGTTAGATAAATTCATAGGCAAATGCTCGTAAATTATAAATTTACTTACAGCCTCTCTAAGCCTTTTTCTCCAAGTCTTCAAAAACCCTTTACCAGCTCTTGGTTGCTTCATACTTTGCCTCCTAACAAGATCAATATTAGCAGATCTCAAAGAAAAAGAGATGTCTTCTGGCCTTCTAGTGCCACTAACATTGACACGAGAGCTTCCACCGTGTTCATATGCATTTTCAGAAGCTCTTGTTTCTCGTCTGAACTGCTTCATATTTTCCCATTGTCGGTGTGATCTAAGACTTTCTTGTGTTGTATATCTCAATTGATCATCAAGAAGAGTATTCACATCTTCATCTGCATCTTCATCATCTCCTCTTAAACGTTCTTCAAATTCTTCTTTTCTTCTCTTAGAATCATTTCTTTTTGCTTTTGCATCAAGTAAAAGTTTCATCATATTTTATCTAACCATAGTTGTTACTCTACCACAAGCCGCAATCTGTCCTTTCATGTGTGCTATATGTTGCTTCAGTCTTGTAATGCCACCTTTTATTACTACATTACAAAGTTTGCAACGAACATTATTGCGATTTCTGGGTTCTGGTGTTCCAAAATACCATCCAATATCCTCACTTGGAGCACCATCCAAACCTTTTGTAGGAAATTGTTCTCGTGGAGGCATTATTCAATAATACCTATTAATTGAATATAAAAATAATTAGTTATAAATATAAAAATTTAAATAAAATATGATATTCTCTTTAAAATTTAGTTAATTAATTTAAATAAACGAAAAGTATTGGATGAATAAAATTTAATAATTAACTTTTTTAATATTTACATAATTAACTACAAGACACAAGATTATAAATTCTTAAAAAAATTAAAATTATTCAAGCATCACAAAATCACAAACTTTAGCTAAAATTCATTCACTACAAATTTATTTCCTCTAGAAATTCTCTTCCATTTATTCACTAATACAATTTAAAAATTTAACTAATAAAATTTATTCCCTCTATAAATTCCGTATCATTTATTTACTAAAATTTGTTCTCTCTAGTTTCCCTCTCTAAATTCCCTCCCACTCACTCACCAAAATTTTAAATAAATAAATAAAAAATACATGTGATAAAAGTACAAGTCATAAAGTCAATAAAATAAAAGAAATAACATAATGATAAAAATCAGTAACAGAAATGAAACCAAGACACTACGCCAAATAAGGGAAAAGAGGGCGCTTTTTTTGGCCTATAACAGCGCTTTAAAGCGCCCTCTAATCTGGCGCTGGCATAGGTAAAGACAGCGCTTTGGTTTCCTGGAGAAAGCGCTGTCTAAAGTGGCCACATTATAGTGCGCTTTTAGAAAAAAGCGCCCTCTGGAGTGGTCCATAAAGGGACACCTTAGAGGGCGCTTTCTGGAAAAAGCGCCCTCTAAAGTTGTCAATGTAAAGTGTTTAGAGGGCGCTTTCAGGAAAAAGCGCCCTCTAAAGTTGTCAATGTAAAGTGTTTAGAGGGCGCTTTCTAGACAAAGCGCCCTCTAAAGTTGTCAATGTAAAGTGTTTAGAGGGCACTTTCAGGAAAAAGCGCCCTCTAAAGTGTTCAATGTAAAGTGTTTAGAGGGCGCTTTCAGGAAAAAGCGCCCTCTAAAGTTGTCAATGTAAAGTGTTTAGAGGGCGCTTTCGGGACAAAGCGCCCTCTAAAGTGTTAGTTATTTTAAAAAAATTTGTTTGAAAAACAGTGGAGATATATTTAATTGGTAACCTGTTCGCATGCTGCAAAAGTGTAAAATTCATATTGATTTCATCCTTTAATCCAATGTTATACACCATTAATCCATTGATATATACAACATGAATCCATTTATATACAACATTAATCCTCCATATATACAACATTAATATATGATTCTTTGATCAACAATATACAACAACATATTCATGATTTAGTAAAAGTACAACAATTAAGAGAGTAAAACATAGCAAATGAGCTCTTGAGTAAGATTTGTATTCCTCAAAGTACTACAATTAAGAGAATAAAACATAGCAACCAACACCCAGTGACCACTGTATCCAAAAGCTGTCTAGTAGTTCTAACCAATACTAAACAAACCTATTGAGACAGATCGAGTACACCTCGCATAACTGAATGGAAAAAAAATAGTATCATTACGTGTAGCACAAGTTATTGGTCAAACTCTGTAGCTGGTCTGCAGTGAATTTATTTTCATCATACAGCACATGATAATGCGTTGGTCGACTAGTCCCCTGCAAAAAGAACACGTCCAAATGCAAATAACACAGAACTGTCAAAAGGCGATTGAGCAACAAATAGTAAACAATGGCATAAAGTTAAATGACATAGCTAATATTACCTGAATTCCTGCATGGCTGTTAAGGTAAAAATCAAATTCCCTAGGGTGACAAATGCTGGTGTCTACCACGGTTCCTTTGACAATTTAGAACAACAAAATCAGCAAAAAGTGATAAATTCAAATGATAATATATACCAGCTGCGTTGAGAAATATATTGAAAAAACCTGGCATAATATTTCCACTTCTATCGGTCTCTTTGGGGTTGACAGGAAAGAGACGGGTGTGATGTCTCTTTTGGACCACTACAAAAGTAACTTTAGGTAGATACCCATCCTCTATTGAGACACAAGCCTGATGAAAAAAAATTAAAAATTAAACGCAGAGAATTTAGTGGTGTATTTTATGAACGACAAAGCAACAAGAAATCAACTTTGAGAAGTCCTAAATTCTGCCTACAATACAGGGCTGCAAAGTTGATGCAACAAAAAACATATAACAATATATGGTAAGTACCTGTATCTCCGACCATATTTTTCTTTGCCAACCTTCAAGTCCGGACTTCTCCAATTATCACATGTAATCGGAATATGTTGTCGAACAAGGAAACCAATGTAACTTGCCAACATTGAACCGTTAGGCTCAATTAGTTGGTCTTCAGCACTCCAATGTACTTCGAATTTTACACCCTTGTCTCTTGCACGAATGATTGACTTCATAATAGCCATTTTACCTGTAAAAAAGAAAACAATTAAAATCAGATGACAAATGAAAAAACAATTAAAATCATAAAAGTCATTTTACCTGTAATAAAGAAAACAATTAAAATCATTTGACCTGTACCTTTTTCACTAAGTTCTCTTTCTTTTCTTGGTTGGAATATGTTCTACATGTCTCTTAACAACACGGACGGTTGGATTGATCCAAATACCCTCATTATGATCATTTCTAATATATGAATCATTTGATATAATATTCTCATCTTGATCATTTCTGGTAAACGATTCAATCTCAACATCAATATCACCTTGATCTCCAGTGTTTTCATCAATTACTTTGTTGGAAAAAAGAACTATAGACCATTTCGTATTTTTCGGATCATTGACATAGAACACTTGTCTAGCTTGAGAGGCTAGAATAAAAGACTCATCTTTGTATCCCACCCTATTAAGATCCACTTGCAAAAATCCTGACTTATCCATTCAAATGCCGTTATTATTTTCAACCCACTTGCAACCAAATATAGGAATCTGAAACTTCTCATAATCAAACACCCAAATGCGCTCGATAACACCAAAATACGACAGATTTGCAAATTTGGGGTTTAAGTCCTTCACACTTGATATGTGCATTGCTTCAGCTACCACGGTGACACCACTATTTTGCATAGTACTTTTATCATCTTGTTCTTTGGTATAAAATGTGTATCCATTAATCGCGTATGCGCTATAAGAAAAAACATGGAAACTTGGACCATATGCTAAGCATCTCAACCTTTGTGTTATTGAAGCGGGATCTGAATAATACTTTGAATAAATATGATCCTTAAACCAAGGTATAAAACATCGATTGTGCTCTCGTACTATCCAATTTTCATTTCTATTGGGATTTAAACCTCGGAGAACATCCTTGTGAATTTCAACATACGGCTCAACCTCATTCTCATTGTGCAGAACATACAAATGCACTTGATCCCGTTCGACCCTTGATACTGCCACGATTTTATTTCCAATTAGATTTTTTCCTTCTTTCTTTTCGACAAGCTGAGACTTGGGGAGTCCGATTGACTGAACATTAGACAAATATTCTTTACAAAACTCAATCGCTTCTTCAACAATGTATCTTTCAACCATACAACCTTCTGGTCGACTTCGGTTCTTCACGTGCCCTTTTAATATTTTCATATAACGTTCAACAGGGTACATCCATCTCATATAAGCTGGTCCACACAATTGTGTCTCTTTCACAAGATGAACAACTAGATGTACCATTATGTCAAAAAATGATGGAGGAAAAAACATTTCAAGCTCACACAAAGTAATAACGATTTCTTTTTGCAACATTGGTAAGATCGCAGGATTGATCACCTTACTGCAAATTGACTTGAAGAAAGAACACAACTTAGTTATAGAGCTTCTTACTTTTTCTGGAAGAATAGAACGTATACCTATTGGGAGAAAATGTTCCATTATAACATGGCAATCATGGGTCTTTAAACTCTTTAACTTGAGGTCTTTCATAGACACAAGTCTTCTAATATCTGAAGAGTACCCTTCTGGAACTTTAACTTCACTTAGAAACTTACACAATGTTTTTTTCTCCTTTTTAGATAGAGTATAAGCAGCAGGCGGTAGATATGTTCGTTTTCCTTTCTTCAAGGGTCCTAATTCAGTTCTTATTCCCATCGCTATCAAGTCCTTTCTTGCCTTAAGGCCATCCTTAGACTTTCCTTGTATATTGAGTAACGTGCCAATAACACTTTCAAATACATTTTTTTCAATATGCATAACATCAAGAAAATGTCTCACATACAAGGACTTCCAATACGGCAATTCAAAAAAAACTGACCTCTTCTTCCACCCACTTTTGACAAGTGTCTGGGAAAAAGGCTTGCCAAACTGAGTATCCAAATCTTTCACCTTTTCAAAAATTTGATCACCCATCAATATAGGTGGAGCTCTGCCTTGTTCTGTCTCTCCATTGAACGCCTTTCTCCATCCACGGTAGTGATGATTTGAATTTAAGAATCTCCGATGACCGAGAAAGACATTCTTCTGACCAAACTCCAAGCGCTTCCAATCTGTTTTATCTTCACAAATAGGACACGCACATTGACCTTTTATGCTATACCCTGATAGATTTCCGTATGCTGGAAAATTATTAATTGTGCCAAACAACATCGCCCTCAAGTTGAAACTTTCTTTCCTATATCCATCATAAACCTCCACATCGGTCTCCCACAAAATCTTTAAATCTTCGATTAAGGGCTTCAAGTACACATCTATGTCATTCCCTGGTTGTTTAGGTCCAGAAATCAACATAGACAACATCATGTACTTACGCTTCATACATAGCCATGGAGGTAGGTTATAAATCATAATAATCACAGGCCATGTACTGTGTGAGATACTCTGGATACCGTGTGAGTTCATTCCATCAGTAGATAATGCCAAGCAAAGGTTTCTTGATTCTTCTCCAAATTCAGGATAATCATTATCAATTTTCAACCACTATGGTGAATCTGCTGGATGTCGATACTTTCCATCTATAATTCTTTCATCTGCATGCCAGGTCAAGTGTCTTGAATCGGTTTCACTACGAAACATGCGTCTAAATCTCGGAATAACAGGAAAATACCACAAGACTATTGCTGGAGACAACTTGTTCTTATATCGCGAGACACCGCATTTAGGACACTCATTTAACGATGCATACTCATTTCGAAACAAAACGCAATCGTTTGGACATGCATGTATCTTATCATAGCTCATGCCAATAGAGCACAACATCTTTTTGGTCTCATATGTTCGATTGGGAAGAACATTATCCTCAAGAAGCATATCTTTCAAAAGGGCTAATAACTTTGTGAAACTTTTATCCGACCATCCATTGCCCGCCTTTAAGTTGTACAACTTTAATACCGCAGACAATCTTGTGAATTTAGTGCAACCATCATACAAAGGTTTCTCTGCATCACTTACCAACCTCTCAAACATTTCGGGACAATCCTTAAGATCTCCTTCAAGTGCTTCTGCAATCTCTTCAACTCGATCACAATCGTATGTATCTGTGCCACTATAGTTTGAGGCATAGGTCGTACTATCCCCCGGTTCAACATTCTCGTTACTTTTCTCACCATGCAAATTCCAACATGTATAACTTCGATCAATTCCATGCCTCATTAGATGCGATGTCAACTGAACTGCGTCAACTCGTTTCCCATAACAACAACCCAAGCAAGGACATATCATTCTACTGGGGTCTTCGGCGTGCGCAACGGCAAACTTAACGAATTCTGATACCCCATTCTCGTACTCTCTCGACAATCGATTGGAAGACATCCATGTATTATCCATTACTAATTAGAATAAACAAAAAACAATTTCAGAAGAGAAACCAATTTCAGAAGATACTCTGTGCAGGGCATTCATGTCTCCATTTACTCTATCAAATAACATTCATACCTAAACTTCTTAAGTTACTAGCTACGCTATGTACTGGTTGGCTGTTAATGAAGAATTCAAACACATTCGGACCTAGGGCTTGAAATTTAACGCATTGAAATTTAACATAGGGTTGAAATTTAACGCATGCGCTATCAAATAACATCCATACCTAAAAACCAACCGTCAATTGCCTAATAAACCCAAACAAACGTAGGGCTTGAAATTTAACGCATGCGCTATCAAATTTAAAATGACTATGAATATTGAAACTTTACAGGTTGAAACAAACGTAGCATAGACAACAATAACATAAAACTGAAATGGGGCAAAGCTAAAACAAAGCAATAGTGCAAGAAATAGGGCAAAGCTAAAACGAAACAAACGTACCTTTGATTGGTAGAAGGAGGAAACGTCGTAGATCTAACAGAGGTGGAAGGAGAACGCCTTAGAACCCTAACGTGAAAAAGAACGAAAATAACAGAGAGTGAAATAACAAAACGCGCAGTATGTTATAATTTTAATGTTTACTAAAGGGGACCTTAGAGGGCGCTTGTGGAAAAAAAACGCCCTCTAAAGGGGGCCTAAGAGGGCGCTTATGGAAGCGCTCTCTAAGGCTTTCCAGAAGCGCTTTATAAGATGGAAATGCACATGGACTTATAACAGCGCTTTATTAAAAGCGCCCTCTAAAGTGCGCTGTCTATTGCTCCATATTTTTTCGCTTCACTTTAGAGAGCGCTTTTGTAATAAAGCGCCCTCTAAAGTGCGCTGTTGTACATGGACTTAGAGAGCGCTTTCTTAGAAGCGCCCTCTAAGGGTATCCTTAGAGGGCGCTTTCATAAACGCGCCCTCTATTGGTGTCCCTCCATTTCCTCATTATTTTTTTGCTTCACTTTAGAGGGCGCTTTGTTACAAAAGCGCCCTCTAAAGTGCGCTGTCTATTCCTCCTTATTTTTCTCTTCACTTTAGAGTGCGCTTCTTTAAGAAAGCGCCCTCTAAGGTGCGCTATCTATTCCAGTTTTTGGCGTAGTGAGAGAAGAAGATCAACATGAAGTCTCACACTCTTGTAACAGAAATGAAAAAAATCAATAACCACATATCTACTACAATAGATGAAATTGGATGAAGAATATACTAAAAAGAAATCTATCACAAATCTACTATAATAACAAGCTACTGCAAAGATTATGAGTGAAGTGAGAAAGTAAAGTAGAGTTCAAAGTTCATACCTTAAAATGGATGAAATTGGAGAAGAAAATATGACTTTTTTCAGTTCTACTTCACAAAATGCAACCAAGAGAGAAGAAGATCAACATGAAGTCTTGAAGGTATGAATTGGTGAATGTAAATTATTGAAGCAAAGACAGTATAAATAAAAAAATTTCTTGTATTTGGAAATTGGAATCTTAATGGAAGAGAATGGAAGACATAAAGGCATTAGTTTTTATATTTGGAACTGGAATCTTGACGCAGAACAAAATTGTACATAAAGTTAATATTCCTGATTCTTAGATTCATTTTCTGCATAAAATATTCTTATTCTTTACTTTTGTTTTTAAGTCAAAATTGAATTATGTATAAGAATCATGTGTTGCAGCTGTTGCGGTGGAAAAACGGTTATGTTGTGGTAATTACTGTTATGTTGCGACAACGTTGTGGCAGTGATGCGGTTGTTGCGTGTGATATCCATTCACACTGCAATTGCGGTCTGTTGCCGATGTGTTGCAGACTGCAACCACAATATTGCGGCCGCATCAAGTGATGCGGTCCGTAATTTTAAACCATGGCGCCAATGCCTCTGGCGCCTGCATGTGTTGCCATATTGGGCGCCTAGCCTCTTAGCGCATGCATTTTACACCTTCTCTCTATAAATACTTCACATTGGATGCAATATCTTTCACATAAAATCTTCCCCTACTACCATATTTTCTTTCATTCAAGTCCACTCTCTTTTAAGTTTTTGTGTTTTAACCATGTCTGAATACATTCCCTAGTGAAATGTCGAATTAATATTTCCCGTTGTTGTGTCTCCGATAAAGATTTGACTATGGAATATAGATTCGTTTGAACGTCTAAATCGGACGTTGAACAATTGGTTAGATGGAGAAATTGGAGATGGTGAAAGGATTAGAAGAATACAATGGCTTGTGTCTATGTTCAATCAAAATGGAGAAGAGCGTGAATGGATGGATATTAAGACTAACCGAGACGTTCATAGGATGATGCATTACATGTTCAAAATTGTTTTGATGGTTGTAATCTCCTAGTTATTGTAGTTGTTTTAATTGTTTATGTTGTTGTTTATGTAATGATATTTTCTCACAAACTTATAATATGAAATAAATTTAGTTTTTCATATATTGCAATATAGGTACATTTGAATTTATCTGGTTGTGCTCGTTCCAACACTAGGACAATTAGTATGATTATAACCTAGACGATGGCATGAACTACATAATCTAACAATTTTGTTCGCTGTATCCATTTCGGTTCGAATCTGGGTGCTGTTTGGGCGATCCTTTTTCTTCCTTCGCATAATTTCGTTGTGCCAGACGATGTCCCCTTGATATTTTGGCCAGTAATCCTCTTTTGCCACTACGGAAAAACTAATTTTGTAAATATTTGATAGGCTGGTGACTCTGTGTACTTCAGATAGCAAGTAGGATGGATCCCTTTGAACCTTTGAGCATGCCGCAATGACATGGGAGCAGGGCGTACGAAAGGCTTGGAACTTTCCACAGTTGCACCAACCTCTATCTAGTTCGACTTTGTATTGTCCCATCGGCATGCCCTCATTGTGATCCATGGATTCGAAAACACTATACCAACCTTTAGTGCGGTCAAACACCGTAATCACATGTGTGTTTGCTTTGGTAGCTTCATTTTATACCTCCTAAACATTGTCTCATACTCGGTGGACTACAAGTTCATTCTTGCTTTGTTGGAGAGATGGAGACCCGAGATCCACACATTTCACCTTCCTATCGGTGAGTGTACCGTCACACTTAAGGATGTATACATGTTGTTGGGTCTCCATATAGATGGTAAGGCCGTGAATGGTAGAGTAAACCAGGACAACTCTATCTGCAACGAATTATTGGGTGCCCTTTTGTGTGACGACCAAACTGAGGGAGAGTCATCCAGTCAAGCAAGGGAGCAAAGTATAAATTTCAAATACCTTCAACAATATTATGCGAGTATAATATTGTCCGAAGAATCAACCGAGTATGAGAAAATAATTAAAGCTCGATGTTATATTATGATTTTATTCGGTAATTTTTTATTTTCAGAAAGTACAGGTAGTTCAGTAAATATTATGTATTTACCGTTGTTACGCAACATTAATAAGGTAAGCACATATAGTTGGAGTTCGGCTGTGTTGGCCCATCTATATAGTGCAATGTGTAAAACTGCAAAAAAGAATACTTGTACATTTTTTTCATGTGCGTATTTGCTACAAGCATCAGGTTAGTCAAGAATGTCGTCACTCGCCCCGATAAACGAGAACCCATTCATGTTCCCGTTTACAACAAAGTAAGTGTAACACTTTACCATTTAATTAATTATATTTTATATTACAATTAACTGTAAATAATATTTTTTAATTTTTTTTGTCTAAGGTAGTCAGTAAGGAGGGTGAACTACAATAGGTGTCTGAAACACGCTATAGTAGTCTATCACAATCTATTGGACCATATTGGACCAGACGATATAATAATCCTACACAACTATATTTTAATTTAAAAATATTTATCAAATTATTTATCATCTAATCGTTTCGTATTGTTTTACTGTTTATCTAGAGGCCATATTTGGGTCTTGATCATGATGTGAACCATGACGATGCTGCAGTTTGGACAGCAAAGCCACCATTATCCGGTTCACTACTATGGAAATGCACCAGAGTGACCGGGTCAAACTACAGTTCGACATGTAACAAAAGATTCCAGAATCTCCCACGTGTTTGAGGAATTGGCATAAAAAAAGTTGATGCCCAATGGGATTATTCCGACTGGAGAGACTTTGCAAAAGAGATGTGTTGTCAATGGAGGAATTGACGACAACACATCTTAAACGAACCAATCATCCATGGTGCAAGACCAACTCAACAATATATGGCATGGTTTAGGTCAGTAACAACTCAACAATTTGTGTCTGAGCCGCGGTATTTGATGGATCCACACCAACTAGCTTCTTCATCGTATGCCCAACAACAAGTCCCCGCCCAACACCAATGTCAAACCACCCAAACCCAAAAACCAACCTCACAACATCAACCTACCACATACGCACAACAACCAAACACCCAACTTCGCAACCCATTCATGCCTTCCACCCAACAACCAAACACCCAACGTCACAATCCATTCATGCCACCCACCCAACCACCCAACCAAGAATCAAACCCTACCCACCAACAACTATACGCTTCAACCAAAACCTTCTATAGCCCATATGATTCATATGGGTCATTTCATCGTAGCCCCCCACCAATGACCACTCAAACATCCCATCACCAAAACACACAACCATTGTTTAACTATAATACGCCCCAAGAACCATTGCTTTGTTTCCAAAACGATTCAATGTCCCAATTTGGGAAACTATATCGTCAACAATCCACCCAACCCCATCAACCTAACTATGATGACATGGGCACCGAACTCCATTACGGAAGCGTCGTTGGCCAGAGCCTCTCTGGATATTGGGAATAAATGATGACACATTTTTCCAATACCGCTAGAACTTTCGCCGGACCTTCACACCAACCATCATTCGATCAGGTCAGTACACAAAGACCTCAAACACCTCAGGAAAATTGTGGGAGACCTCAGAGACAAACTAACGCACCTGGATGTGGAACAGATGGACATTTCGATCGGGCCGATCATTTAATTTTTGTCAATCCCATGTAACATTTATTATATTATGAATAAATTTTTTTACATTATTTTTAATTATTTGACAAATAAATAAAAATTAAAAATTAAAATAAAAATACAAGGGTGTATGCGCCAGATGAATTGGCGCATACACCATATGCATCATGCAGGCGCCAGAGGCATTGACGCCTCCTCATGAGGCCCAATGTAGGCGCTAAGGGCATTGGCGCCTCCTCATGAGGCTTCCAATGCAGGAGCCAATGCCTTAGGCACGTCCTCTTGATCCATACCGGATGCGCCGGTTCATCTGGCACATCCTCTTTTGAGTGTGGTTATTTTGGAAATTGTTTTGAAAAATTTGTTATTTTGGAATTATTTTTAAAAATGTTGGTTATTTAAAAAAATCACAAAATAATCCACTAGATTAGGTGGAAAGACCTATGTAAGTCTAATCAGGAAGGTGGTAGGGGCTTTCGATTGCTCCACGCTTTCCATAAAGCAATTTTAGCTAAATATATTTAAGGGCTGCATACAGCGCCCAATAATGTGGTTGCAAAACTTTTAAAGGCTAGATATTATCCTTAGTCGGATATCTCAAAGACAAGTTGGGAAATAGTCCTATCTATCTTTGGAAAAGTATACATCACATCAAATGGATCATTAATAGGGGTAGCCGTTGAGAAATTGAAAATGAAAACAAAATAAATATTTGGGTGGACAATTGGATTCCTAATCAATGTAGATTTAAAATCCTAATACAAAAGCCTTTGGAAACAAGGGCTAATGGAGTTAGGGACCTCATAGATGAGGAGAATGGTTGTTGGGACCTAAATACGGTCAATAATACATTTATTCCAATTTATAGAGGCTATGACTAACATACCTCTCCATAACCTAGATGTTGAAGGCTGCCATAGTTGGAAGGCTAAAAATGATGGGAATTATAGCGTTAAAACTAGATATCACAGTATTAAGGAGTTGCAAAAAGAGATGGATACTGAAAGCTCTATTAGAAATTCGGATAAGGCCCAATGGAAAAGGTTTTGGAGTATCCATGTTACTCCTAGGAAAAAATTCCTTCTATGGAGACTCTTTTCAAATTCTCTATGTCAAAGAAAACTTGAATGATAGAAATATTCATAATGATATTCTTTGTCCTAGATGTAATTCTACAACGGAGTCTTCAGATCACTACTTCAAAAAATGTTGGTAGGTTAGTCATGCGTGGTATGTGTAACACCCCAAATTTGATTAAATTATTTAATTAACTTATTTGAGTTTATTTTATTTAATTATTGGATGTTGGTGTGATTTAAAATAAGTTATTTGAATATTTGTTGTTGGGGTGTGGTAGAAATAGTAGGGTGTGGTGAGATGGTAGAGTAAATTAGAAAATGATTATAATAATTAGAATTTTATTTATTATTATTGATAAAATAAGAAATTAGAGAAAATAGAGTCCGAGTCAATTGTGGAATTTGAAGAGAGTTTATGGTATGAGGAGGGAAGCTAGAGTTAAATTAGGCCAACATAATAATTAAGCAAAAGTAAGGAGGTTACTATATATTTAAAAGTTGGGGGAGAAACTAGTTTTTTTGGAGAATTGGAGGAAAGAGTCAAAAAGCTTGAGATTGAGGGAGCTTGAGATTGGGGGAGCAAGGGCTTGAGATTGAGGAAGAATTCTAAGGATCAAAGGTGCTTTTGCTGGAAATCATGTAAGGGTGGGAAATCATTTCAATAATAAGGGGTATGATGGAATGGTATAGTGGATGGAATCATAACTTTCCATAGGGTTTGTTATTCTTTTGATTGATGATGATAATATTGTTTTTATATGCAATAATATGAATTATAACCATGCGTAATGATATGTTGTTGTTGTGATATGAATTGTAACCATGTGTATTGATATGTTGTTGTTGTGATGTGTTTGAATCAAATGAATCATGTTGAATTTTATGGAAGTTAATGATTTAGCGATGATGAATATGATGTTATTGTTGTAATGTGTTGTTGATCCATGAATCCATGAAATAATAGATGAGTTTAGAGTGTAATAACAATATGAATTGAGATTAATATGATGGATTTTTGTAAAAATAAGTTGTTGTTACCTAAGGTAGTGTTTGGATGATTAAAAAGTGATTTTTGACAAAAATAGCAGTATGCATTGACTTATGAAGGTCATGTGTCGACATGTTCGATGCATGCGTCCTATAGTGGAGATCGGGAGCAAGATGAACCTGAGTGTTCATGAATGGTAGGTACCACATGCATATGAGTTGTTATTGGTGTCATGAGTTGCATATCATGAACGAAATCTATGCATGGAATATGACTCTGTGTGATGATAATATTGTTATGTATGATGTTGATGATAATTGAGATGCCATTGTGTATAATGTTGATGATGATTTGGGCGTGAGAATGTGATATGTTGTGGTGTATGATTGTGTAAATGTTGTACTCTACTTTACATTTTATATTGTTTATTATTAAAATGAATTTGCATCCCTTCTGTTTGAATGTTGCCTTTACATGTGATTCGTGCAGATACTCAAGAGTAGCATTGATGAAGTAAGTGGAAGCCAACTCATGAAATTTCTTCTTAGTTTATCGTTTAACTAGAAGTGTCTTTCTCTGATCATGTAACATCAGGTTGGGAATGCTTGTTTTAATTTTATGACATGTTTATGTCGAAGTCATAAGACTAATTTTGTTGTGTTGCATTCTTAAACATGTTGAGATGATTGATTATAACTCTCTTATTTGTTATTAAAGTTGGAGTTTGAGACCAAATGTCATTACTTACTTTATCTTCTATAATTGTTGATGATATTTCCGTTGCGGTGATATTTTAAAATGAAATTGAGCATGCGATGACAATTTTAATGTGAATTGATGTAACCCGTGTTACGAAGCAGGATTTTATTTTGATGTGTGTGACACCCTGGTGGTTGTGGTTTTAATTAAAATATCTGATAATTGTATGTGGGATTTAGAAGGGTGTTACAGTATAGATCTCAATTGAACCTAATATTCAATAACTCCCAAACCCATCAATTTATAGAATGGAGCAGAAATAACGTCCCTAGTATGATAAAAGATATTCTATCCCTATTTGTCAATATTCTAGATGGTATTTGGAAAGCCATGATGTTGAACTTCAAACCGTTCTGGTGATGGCTACTGGGAAGAAACAAAGAGTTAGAAATGAAGATAAACAAGATGATTAGAAGAAATTTCATGAGATTATGAAGGAAAAAGTGAAATAAATACTCAAAAAGTTAGATGTGTAATCTTCATGAGAAGGAATGAGTGAATTGTAACACAGAAGCAAGCATGTTTCAAGTAGGCTTCTGAGGTCTGGGAGCTTAGTTTTATAAGGATTAAGGTGATACGCTTGAGTAAAGTGCCTTTAGAACGGAGGGGGACCAGGATTCTCTGGAGGCAAAAATGATTGCACTAAAGGTTATGATGGAAATAACGATTCGTAGGGTTTATCAGAAGGTTGTGTTTGTGTATAATAATAAGGATCTTGTGGACATGATTAACGCTAATAAGAAAAATATTCCTATTAACACGACGGGGAATGATGGGGAGAACGTTGATACTTCTGAGGAATGAGTTCAAAGTTATTTAGTTCAAACATATCAAATGACAACTAAATGAAACTGCCCATCAAATTTCTAGAAAAGTTTCTCTATCGGGTCACACTAGTTGTACCAAAGAAACCTTAATGAGCCAGAAGGTCTAACGATTCATATTACTAGAAAAACTATTCTATTGGGTCACACTAGTTATACTAAAGACAACCCTAATGGGCCAGATGGCCCAACAGTGTAATTCATAGGTTTTTTTTAAAATGAAGTATTTGTTTTTGTAAAAAAATGTTTATCTGATTAATCCTTTTTTAATAATTTATTAATTTATTTAACGATGATTTTTAGAACATTCAAGTTGTGTAACTTTTGTTCTAATATGTTCATCTAATTAATCTCTTTTTAAAAAAAATATTTAATTAATTTATTTTAAAGGCAAGGTTTAGAACGATCAAATTGTCGCGAATAATGTACTAAAATTTTAAGGATACAAAATATTCATTTAGTGATCTCTTTAAAAATAATTCTTTTTTTTTGTTGAGAAATAATCGAAAAAAATTGTTGTTTCATAATAGATTAATTCTCCACCATACAGAAAAGAATAAAATAGGTGTTTCATACACAAACTATGAGATAAAGACTTATCTGTATACAATGATTGAAGCTTGATCCATATTTCATCTACGATCTTCTTCCTCACGACTTTCCTTAAAACTTTATCTCTTAGAAACAAGATAATAACAATTATGGCTTTATCCACCATCTTAGGGTTCTCTGTTTGTGTTAAGCTTGCAAGCATAAACAGTCGCCCTTCAATGCTTCTACATACTTTTTTAGAATTCAGATGCTTGCATCTTCATCTATCACAACCAATCCAAAGTCATTTGTCTCTGAAAAACTTCTCGATTTTCCATTTGGAAACCATGATGCTCACTTGTAAACTTAATCCATTTGCCTCATGGTTGACGCCGCTTGTTGTAAAATTAAAATGTTCAATCACACCAAGACCTTTGTTGTGTGAAACAAAAAACAATGACAACTAACATAATAACTTTAGTGCAATAAAAATATAAAAATCGAGAACACAAATTATTTATCAAATTTAATATATTTTATGGGAGAAAACAGATATGCATTTCACTATAATTAATTTTTTTAAAGAGATTAAAAACTAACTGTACTTTCCACCAAATGTTTTCTCAATCTCTCCGATTCTCAATATATAAATCACTCAAACTCTCAAAATTGTTTGATTTTCTATTTTATTGAAATGTTTGTTTAATTCATATTGATATATAAACTTTGATCAGTTACAAATTTAATCAATGATATAAACGCCAACCATACAAATATAAATTTTTTTGAATATTTTGATTACTTTAATTTGTCATTTTTTATAAACATTTTATTATTTTATACTATTAACTAGAAAATAGGGAATTTGAATTTAAATGTATTATTTTCAATTCTGTCAACATTAAGTTGGTATAGTTTTAGATGTAAATCCTAACCTCATCAATTGTTTTAAACAACAAAATTCCATCTTGAATCACCAACTAAGGGAGAGGGAGGCAAGAAATGGGGAGGGAGAAAGGCAGTGGAGGAAGATGAGGGGAAGGCAGTTTTGTAATTATTAATTAATAAATAAATTTATTAAATATATATCAATTGAAGTGTTTTAATAATAAAATGACACCTTGCAAAAAGTTATTTTTTAATTTGGAAATAGACAACACCTTATTAAGTGTTGTAGTAAGCAATCAAAAATATACAATACTTCGTGAAGTGTTGTAGTAAGCGATCATAATGGGCAAGGCTTCGTAAAGTGTTGCAGTAGGCAAAAGGTCACAAAACTTAGTAAAAAATGTTACTGAAATGGTGTGTTTTATCAAGGATTGTAATCTTTTGAAACAACACTATTTGACCTATAAACTGATCATTTCAGATTCATAAAATAATATGACCAAAACTCTACTCTTCATCGCTTAATTTTATATTTCCTTCTTCCATACATTCGAGTTTTAATATGTCTTGTACAAGCTCGATATCAACTGAATTATCCTGAGTATTCTTGCGTGTATACTCTAAGACAATTTAAAAATTGCTTGAAATACTATTAGAAAATTGATTTTGTTTGCGATTCAAGTCTTAATCCATTCAACTTATAAGCATTATCTAATAGTTTAATAGTATCTAAAATATTGCATACAAAGACTTTAACTTCAAGCATCAAAGAGAGGAACTCAAAGCAGAACACAAGAAGAATCAGTATTATAAATCCGAATATATTTTATTGTTTTTCATACAAATTAGAATACTGTAACAATTATAATATCAAGATTTTAAATAGAATTTTTACTAATAATAATAGTTGGTATTAGAGAATATTACTTACTAATATTATAATTGTAAGATAATAATTAAATGATATAAGTTATAGATAATAAATTATATATATAATTTATGAATGATAAATAAAGCAGTAGTGCAATGTAACATTAATGCCAATTTGTAGTAGCACATTAAATTGAATGTTTCACTCCATTTTTCTTGATATACTTATGGTACCTTTTAACAAACAACCCCATTTCTTCATCATCCGAACATTCACCATCACTAGTTCCAATATCATCTTGCTCTATAGTAGATGACTTATAAATAGAAGTCACTAGAGCAATTGACTTCTTGTCTACCTCCTTTTCCTTATTCTGTTCCTTATTAATCTTCTTCTCATGTTTCTCCAAGCAAATGAGATCTTGCTCATGTTCTTCAAACTTTCCAAACAAAGTATTAATATCTAATGTCAAAAGGTTGTTAGCTTCCTTGATTGCGGTGAACTTCAGTTGTCATTCCCTATTAAGACATCTTAAAATTTTGTTAGTAGCAATTTCATTGGAAACTGCCTTACCAAGTGCATTCAAACGGTTTACAAGATTAGTAAACCTCTTTTGCATATCAGCAATGGTTTCACCATGCTTCATATGAAATTTTCAAACTCTTGATTCAAAGTATGGATTCTAGCTTGTTTAACTTCATTTGTGCCCTCATGGACAACTTGTAATGAGTCCTACATAGCTTTAGCGGTTGTACAATGAGAAACACAGTAATATTCATCAACTCCCAAAGCGAATATGGGAATATTCCTTGCTTTCCAATCACATAACCATTTTTCTCATCATTCAGTTCCATTGTGCTTCCGGTTTAAGTACAACAACATCATCTGCATTGGTCATGGTAATTTCAAAAGGAATATGATTGATATGGACACGCATACAATCCTTCAAATAACCATAGTTTTCGCCATTGAAAATAGGCAATCTATTATACACCCTAATTAGTTTTGGGGCGCATAATCTAACCAATTTTGAAGCAAAAAATAAACCGGTGCTCGTGATACCACTTATTAGACGAGGACAACGATCTAAAGGGGGTGAATATATATATATATATATATATATTATATATATATATATATATATATATATATATATATATATATATATATATATATAGAGAGAGAGAGAGAGAGAGAGAGAGAGATTTAGGAAATTTCCCAATTGTCTTCACTATGGGTACGTCTTCCCGCAATTCCAAATGGAATTGAGATATTCAATAACCTTTGCAAATATTGAATAAAAGAGAGAAATAGAAATCAAAACCCCCAAATCCCAAATTTGATGTTGATTCTATCTTCTTTTCTCCCCTTGATCTTAAGCAAGATCAAGTGTCCCAATATTTCCAATTGATTCTCTGATTCCGCTACTTCTTTGACATAACTCCTTTCTTCAAAGCTTTCACTCTGCTAAATCCAAATTGCAAAATTTTGTGCCAAAATCCCCTAAATTACCCTTGATCTCTGATGGAAAACCCTAATTTGTTTTATCAATGAAACCCCCAAAGTAATCTCAATCCAATTTGATTTTACAAATCCTAAATTGGACCTTATCAAGCTTGTATCTAAATGACATCCAACAAAAATGATTATGTGTAATTATTGTGTGTATGCATAAGAAAAGATTGAAGATATTGAGAATTTATTTGTATATTCTTGGTTTCAATATTTTGAATATATATATATATATTATATATATATATATATATATAATATATAATATATTATATATATATATATATATATAGTGTGGTGTGTGTGTTGTGTGTGTATGTGTGTGCGCGCGCGCGTGCATGCTTGCGCGCGTGTGTTTTTGTAAGAAAAAAAAACAGAATTTAGAAAGTTTACAAGTTTGGACTTTTAAAGCAGCATATGTCAACCTCGAAAGTGAATGTGTTGACACATAGAAGGATTTTTTATTCTATGCGTCGACCTAAAGATCCCATGCATCGGCCTCAAATAGGCAGAGACTTTGGCTTTGCCAAAAGCTCAGCATGCGTCAACCTAAAAGAGTTATGTGTCGACCTGAGAAGCTTGTGTGTCAACACATACTGGAAAACAACTTTGATTTTGTAAAATCTTCAGTATGTGTCGACCTCTAGCTTAAATAAGTCGAACTATAGACTGCTTTTTCACATAAAAACTTCATTTTAACTTCTAAAAACATTTCTAACCTGGTTTTAAGTATCTTAAGATGAAAATGCACATCTAGACATAGAGCTTAAGGTTCAATATATACAAATACTAAGTGTCCTAGTTTTGATGTCATTCAAAACATTTATAAAAGTAAAGTGCACTCATAGTTATTAAGAATTATAGTTTGATCGTCCTAGTGTCTCTCCCTTCTCCCAAGGTAACCATAAGCTTAATATACCCCAAAGGGCAAGTTACAATGTCGTTAAAGTCCATTGGGTTGGATCCCTCATGCGGCACTAATTTCTCCCTTCTTAGTCGAAGTTTCTCAAAAAAAATCTGCATACATAATGTTGCAAGTGCTCCCCCATCAATGAGGATCCTTGATATGGAAAAGTTGGCAATTATTATCGTTATCACCAAGGGGAAAATCTCATTTGGAATTCTGGCCACCTTTTCGCTATCATTGAATCTGAGGATAAACCTTTCCTCCTTCTCATCATAAGTTGTTTGTTTCTCTGTGTTGATAGTCATTAACTCGTCGATCTTCCTCTATATAGTTCCATTGGAAGGTTTTTTTCTCTCTATGAAGGCACTTAGTAATGAAATGGATATATTGTCGTTTCCCTTTTGGATCTTCCTCTTTCTTGTTGATATTATCTATCTTTCCCCTAGCTCCGCCTACAACCTCACTAAATTTCTTGGGGGATGCCTTCTTTAGGAGAGAGGACCGTTTTTTCTTTGGTGATTCATCTCGTCCCCTGCGATCTTTCTTTTGGTACCACCTGTCTCTTTGGCCTCCTTCCCATGTATACCTTTTGAGCCATCTTTTTTGATCAATTCTTCAATCGCATCCTTCAGGTGGATGCATTCATTAGTGTCGTGGACGTGACTTTTGTTGAAATGAACTATTTTGTTTTATCTGTCCTTGTTGACTTTCCAACCGAATAAGGGTTCCTGATCCCAGATTATTTGAACAAAACATTTGTGCACTCTCATTAGATTTTCATCCTCGACGTGTTAAAGGAGTGTATGCAGAAAATCTAGCCCGGGGTCCCCGCTCTCCGTCATCTCTATGGCAGTCATTATCTTTTTTTTGGTGTCCGTCACATCCGATGTTTTTTGTTCCTTGGGTCTTCTCTTCAACTAAATTCTTCTTCATAGTTGATATAGGGTTGGGCCATACTCAGTAGATCACTTAAGCTGCAAGCTCTTTCTAGTCTTAGTTTTTCTCGAAACATGCAATCTGACCTCAATCCCTTTTTTGAATATGCATCATTTTAATCTATTATGACAGCATGACGAGTAACCGGTCACCCTGGTGACGTCCGCCACCTTGCCAAAATTCCCAGATTGTCATCATGGTGACGATCAGCTTGGAAAAAAAGCATGGAGACCATGATGGTATCCCCGTCAGAGCATTGACGCATGTCAGCGTCCCCATGTGCATGACGGGTAACTCGTTATCTGGGTGACGCTCGTCATTTAGGTAACTCGTCACCATGCACTAGAAGGCAAAAATACATGTTTTTCCATAGGAGTCCCCTAGAACTCCAAATTTCCAACCCCGAACATTCCAATACGTCCAAAAAATTATACCACATCAAATATTACAGTTATAACATACAAAATCACAAAACATTACCAATTATTCATTCAATTTCATCTATTCATGTTTAGGTTCATGCTTTCAACAACTCCAACAATTGCACACAAGCATACACAGATAAACAAAACCATATATACACAAATACAGTCACGGAAATTAGATGATTACGACTTTAATCATCAAATTCCAGAATTACATACATAAAAAACAATTCATAAGCAATTCACACAATTCCTAAAGAGAGTATTCACACAATTCCTAAAGAGAGTAAAGACCTCTCTTCTCTACCCTTTCTTGAAATATACCCATATTAAAGCCCTTTCTCCTCACTTACTTTAGATTTCTTGCAAAAATTCAAAATTGATCTAGGTTGTTCTTCCCTCTTCAAACTCTAGCTTTGTTCTTGCCTCTTCTCTCTAAATTCTACTTTCACCTACTATTTTTCTCCAAAACTCTACTAACCACTATTTATCTCTAATCTAGCTTTTAATCTTTTAAAAATTACATAAAGGCTCAATCCTTCTCATTTTATTGGTTTTTTTACCGAGATAACCCACATTTTCGAAAAAATTTCCAAAATACCCCACTTTTCAGCAAAATTCCCAAAATACCCCACTTTTAGGAGGAGGCGCCAATTGGATTGGCGACCCCTCTTAAAAATTGCAAGGAGGCGCCAATTGGATTGGCTAGGGCAGGTGCCCTAGCCAATCCAATTGGCGCCTATGTGTTATTTTTAAGAGGAGGCGCCAATCCAATTGGCGACTCCCTTAAAAAAGCCTCATATGATAAAACCTCCAACATGAAAGTTGTAGATCTTTTCAAGACAATGAATTTGGATATAAATTTCGCATCATTTGGATTTTTTATGAGTAAGTTATGGGCAGTTGAAGTTGGACTTCTGAGTTTTTGAACTGTTATCTGACCTATAATGTTTTGTATTATTGCATGTGTTTGTGTTAGAGTTATGAAATTTTGTCCAACATAACAAGTGAAGTAGGCATCTTAAATTTTCCAATGCACTTAGTCCCACCTCAAAATAATTAAAAATGAGTGAGTTAGGTCCTTGCGAACTTGACCCAAAATTAGGGTTTCTGTCAAAACATGTGTATGTGAATTTTGCCAAAAGGGACCAAATTCAAGCCCTTCAACATAACAATAACAAGCCCTTGAATTAGGGTTTCTGACCTATAATGTTTTGTATTATGATATGTGTTTATTTTAAGTAGACATCTCAATGGAGTTTCAGTCAAAACATGTATATGTGAATTTTGCCAAAATGGAGTTTAGACAAAGAAACCTAATGTTTGGAGTTTACACAAAGATAAATTTGACATAATATGAATTGATATTAATAAAATTTGGATTTTACACAAAGAATCCTAATGGTGATGACCGGGATCACCTAACCGACCTCCGGTCCCACATCCCCTAGCTACCCTAACCCTTGGCCCTAACCCACGTTGACGATTCTGCACCGGTGTTTGTTCATCTGATGGTCCAGGAGCGTCATTACCTCCTACAGGAGAAGATCCGTTGAGGTATTCAGCCAACTCAGCATAGTCTTTAGTATTCAATGATGGTGTACCGGCGTAGCTGAGCTCATGACCCATGCCAGAGAAGTTGGGGTGTGGTTGACTCATGGATGGGCGACCGGGACGGTTGAAGGGAGACATGGGTGTGAATGATGGGTCTAGGAACGGTTGGAAAGGTTGTTGGGGTGTTTGGAAAGGGTATGGTTGTGGGATGTTTTGGTATTGTGATGTTTGGGGTTCTTGGCTACGGTAGGAGGAGGGGCGGTTAGTGTTTTGGCTAAGGCGACTTTGGTAGGGTGATGGTGTGGGTGCAAAGCGATGTTCGGTCGAAGGTTGATGGTCCATTTGTTGGTGGTGGTATGGGGGATGTTCTTGGTATTGGGGTTGGGTGAATGGCATGTTTTGGTTGTATGTTTGTGTGTTTGTGGAACGGAAAGTTTGACGGATAGGTGGTTGTGAGTAACCGGGCTGAGAATGTTGTTGGGGGTTAGATGTGGATCCTTCTTGTGTGTAACTTGTCTGGCGTGGGTCGTAGAGGTACATATCATCGGCGATGAATTGAAATCCAACCGATCTATACCAAGCCATATAAGTACGACTTGGTTTTACCTCATTTGGCATGACTGTGTCAGTTAAGACATGGTCATGACGGTGCTTCCACTTGCGACACTCTGATCTTGCGAAGGTTTGCCAAGGGTTGTAGTTCCATTGGTCGTTCACTTTACGCATATGCCATTCTCCTAGGCTAGCTGGGGGGTCTGGGATATTCTGGACCATACCGAACTGCAGCTTCACACGATCGGTGTTGTGCATCTCCACTGTTGTGAACCGTATTATCGGTGTGCATGTTGTCCATACGGCTGCGTCTTCAGGGTTGATCTTATGCTCATGATCCATATTAAGGTATGGACGCCAAATGAACTGAAATGTTAAAGACGATAGGATTTAAATGAATGTAGAAAAAGTCAACATAATATGACGAATGAATGAAGTTATTTTGCTTACGTCTGCCGGTCGAAGGTGATCCAACAGGTTGCGATACTGAGTAATACAGTGTCTCGGACATCTGCTGTAATTCATACCACGTGCCGACCATCTACACCAAAAAGTTAAAATAAATTAGTTATGGGTACTAAACTGTAAGGAAGGAAGTAAAGATATAGAAATTTAAACAACTTACTTTTTTGCATATGGAAAAGTGAAGGGGTTGTTATTGACCGGTGCTAGAGACGGTAGTCTTGACCATCCCCATGCTTGTAGCAAAACAGCACATCCAGAAAATGTAGATGTGTCTTTGTGGGAGTTTTTGCACAACGAACTATAGAGATAGGCTAGACATGCGGATCCCCAACTTTAACTACCTATTCTATCTATATGTCTAAGTAAAGGTAAGTACATAATATGCATGCTAGAACCACTACCTTCGGGAAATAAAAAGGATCCTAGTAACAACATAATGTAACACCTAGTTTTGATGATTCGAGCATCTTCGGTAGAATGCTCATCTAAATAAAAACTATTATAAAAGAAGTAATGTAGATGAAGTAGTGAGAATGTTGGTGTGGAAGAATTGTTGAAGGAGTGGATGAATTTATAGGCAAATGGAGGAGAGCATAAAAAATTGTGTTTGCATGGTGTCTCCACCTCATTTGGCGACCATGTACAATAATAAAGAGGGGGCGCCATTCAAATTGGCGACACCATAGGGTACATGCATGCAAGGCTAGTTCTGAATGCTTGGTTTCGAGGACTGACTCCATGGGGGCGCCATTCAAATTGGCGACCATGTGCAAGCCTTAAGTGTAGGCGCCAAACCAATTGGCGCCACCTTCTGCATGTCTGACACGTGGCACTATTGTCTCCTGCATGCTGAACAACTCACTTATGGATGGCTTGCATGATTGACACATCATCTCTGACCATCTTAGGTGTCCGACACGTGTCTGTCTTGTCTCCTGCATGCAGATGACTAGCTTCTTGATAGCTTGCATGGTTGACACATCATGTCTGACCATCTTAGGTGTCCGACACGTGGTTGTCTTGTCTCCTGCATGCTGATGACTAACTTCTTGATAGCTTGCCTGGTTGACACATCAACTCACACTGTCTTGCAGGATTGACACATCATCTCAGACACGTGGCTCTCTAGTATCCTGCATGCTGAAGACTCACTTCTTGATAGGTTGCCTGTCTGACACATCAACTCACACTGTCTTGCCTGACTGACACATCATCTCAAAACTGTCTTACATGTCCGACACATGGCTATCTTGTCTCTTGCATACTGAAGAGTCACTTGTTGATAGCTTGCCTAGTTGACACATCAACTCACACTGTCTTGCAGATTGACACATCATCTCAGTCACGTGGCTCTCTAGTATCCTGCATGCTGAAGACTGTTAGTTGTAAATTTACGTGTCGGGTTTTTGTTATCGTATCCACAGGGATTGTAAGATATCACCGCCGTTCGATGGTTGTATTAATTCTAGCTCAAGTAACAATAGGGTTTTGATTGGTTGTCACGTTATCTTGCATAAAAAGTAATAAATTGCGGTAAAAGTTTTGGTTTGAATAAATGAGAAATATTGCCAAAGTTAGGTTTCAATGATCACTTTGCATGTATTTGCTCGGTCAACAATCTTATAAACTCCTTTAGATGATAAATCATTTCACAAAGACCTCTCAATATGTTTCTCTCGAACACACATTGTGAGTTTTGCCATTTTGATCCATTGTTTCTCTCGAACACAATCTGTCAAAATGACAACTTTTTGGTTCAACCTTATGGTGAACAAAATCATTCATTACTATCTCTAGCTAACAAACAAGTTTGGATGAAAACCTAGGTCAAGAGTCGGTAAACATCTCTCGATCATAAACCAACACAAAGAGTTTTAAATAGAAATAAAGTTTTCATCATATATTTACCATTAAAGAGTTTACATATGAGGATCCTTACATTTACACACAAAGCTAGTAATCACCTACATCTAACCTTGACAAATGGATGACTTAGCTACTCATTTTCATGGTAGCTTGGTCGGCAAGTAAGGAAAGAAGGTTGATCAACATCCAAGTCGGATAATCGAAGTTGGATGGGAATCCACCTTCTTTTTGTAGAAGATGGTTCTAAGATGAAGAGAAAATGAAAATTAGGGCATAAAAGATCCCCTAGAACAATGCTGTAAAATATCTCTCCAAAGTACAAAAGTGGAAAAAGTTGGTAAAAATGAGGTATGGTGCTCAAAAGTGGCACCTGCTACTTATAGACCTCTACTGGGCTGTCATGCTCGCTAGGCGAGCAGAATGGCTCGCCTAGCGAGGGTCTAATATGGGCACATAAGGCACCTGCGCCCAGAGAAACAGGGTCTGCTGAACTGTCATGTTCGCCTAGCGAAGGACACGCTTCAACCTTCGCCCCAGCGAGGTTGAGAGGTTTTGCTACTGGAATGCTCGCTGGGGACTCGCTAGAGCTTCGCCTAGCGAGTGAGTGCTGGCTGCGCTTTTCACCAAAACAGAACGAACTCGCTACCACCTTCGCTGTCAGCTTGCCTGGCGAATTTATTGACAATTTACTGGAGCTTTTCGCTTGGCGCTCGCCTAGCGAACCAGTGCTTCGCCACAGCCCTCGCCTAGCTAGCAGGCTGATGAATGCTTGTTTGCTTTGGTTCCTTTGCCAACTTTCTTGTGTCTTCAATTTCAATTATTTCATGCCTTCTTTCTGCACAATAACACACAAATCAAAGGCACCAAGCTTGTTTATCAATGTAATGCATTTCATCAAAAACCAAGGTGATTTTGACAATTTTAGCAGGGAAATAGAGTGAAAGATGCCCACATATGATAGCTCAAATAAGCACTTTTGGGCATCTAACAACTCTCCCCAACTAGATTCTTGCTTGTCCTCAAGCAAAGTATGCCTCTTGAAGGACAAGAGGATTTGCTTTAAGAAAAAGGTTTCTCCGAAGTTGGATAAACGGCTCAAACACAAGCGAAATCAGCAAATACAAGTTTCCAACGGTTTGAATAAAATAATACACAAGAACTAAAACTTAAATAGTAATGAAAAATATTTATCTATCTACAACAGTACTATTCTGAATAAATCATCCTATCTCTCCTCTTCGAATAAGGAATGAAGATTTTACGCGTTTGCAACCGCGGGATTAATCTCACTCTCTAACAAACAATGAAGAAATCAAATAGATTCATACAATGTCTAACAATTATAAATGGTACTGTGGAAGCATAAAGATCACTAAGGGCTTTTCGGTTGAAGCTTGGTTAGGTTAACAAACAAGGGTCGTTTCTAAGGCCATTGAAACGAAAGTGCCGATGCAAAAGAGACATTCACAGTATTATTCACACTACTCGACTTTGTTTCATTTGTTTCTTATTTGAAACCTTCACAACACATATTCCACAACTCAATTTTTATTTTTCACTATTTTTCTTCCAAGCAAGCATTCATTTTCATTCTTTCTATTTTTGTTCTTTTCTATCACATCAAATATACAAAACAGATGTTTTTTTATTTTTTATTTTCTATACATATATTTTTCTATGCTTGCTCGGTCTTTCTTTTTCAAGAATTGTGGTACTTACCGATTCTTTTTCGTTCTCCCCAACTTATTTCTTACTCACCCTAAGTGAATGCTCTTAACTTTTTACGGCAAAAGAACAATAATCAAGATTTTCCGGGTTGTAAAAAAAAGATTTTTGAGATCTCGCTTTATTTCAAGCCGAGATTCAACTGTTTAAGCTCAAAGGGGTTAACAAATACTCTCTCTGCTCACAGGTAAGTTGTTTTTGGATGTAGTTGTGCTCAAAAGAAAACAAGTGCCTTGATCATTTCTAATTGCTTCCACAATTTCACAATAATAAAAGACAAAGCATGAATCTCATGAATCAACAAAACTTATTAGAATCCAGCATTTAAGTGTACAATGGAGGTTTCCTCACAATTTGTGGTTTTAAGTTCTAGATGAAACATTCATTCAATTATGTTGCAAAAAGACAATATTCAATTTACCAAAAAGAGTAAAGTTCCTAATGCATTCTAAAATTCTAGCCGAAGGTAACCATGTACCTTAGCCTCATTCACTTGTTTATTCTTATCATTGCCATCCAAGCTCGGATGCACCTTCATTGGGTACTTCTTGAGGAGCAACCAATCTAGAAGGGTTTGCCACTCAATCAACCAAAAATTTATTAAACACACAAAATTAAAAACATAAATAAATAACATTAACTGAAAATATAAATTTGTTCATGGGGGACAAAACACCCCAATAGTACAACACCAAAATCAAGATACAAAATCCGAAAATACAAATAGAAATGACATAAAAACTGAAAAAATACAAAAACTTAACCCACTAAGGGCTCAGGGCTCCTCCTCGCTACCGGCATCAGAACCGGTAGCCTCATCATCAACATCATCATCATCAGCAGCATCAGCGCCCACCCCCTCACTATACACTGGCGTGTCCACGGGCCAGTTGGCGTTGAGCAGAAACTGCTCCCGCGTCATCAAAGCATGAGCACCACTTCCTTGCAGCTGCAAACGCTGCATAGAGTCATGCATATCCAACATGGCTCTCTGGGATGCCGCCATCCATTCCAAACTGTAATTGCACACAGCTTGGACGTACGGATCAAGTCTAGGAGTAGAAGTACCAGGACCATCAGAAGCCCGAGTACTTCCTGAGGCTGCACTTCCACCGGTAGTCTTTGCTCTACAATATTTGGCCACATACCGATCATCGATAGGTGACCGGATCCTTACCTGCCCACGAGACGGAAGTCTCACCCTTGCCTGAACGCATAAACTCATGATCAAACACGGGAAAGCTAGGGGACAATTAACACGAGCCCCCGACTTAAGCCCGCTCTCAACCACGGACTTCAGCTCATTTGCGATGATCCTCGCCACATCGATCTGGACGTTGGTGAGGATAGAATGGACCAAATGTGCCACTGGGATCGGCACTGTAGAGGTGTGTGACTTCGGCTGTATGTTGGTCAGAACCAAAAGCAGTATCAGTTGAGCCATGGGAGTCATGTCCTCCCGGTGATACCTCATTGGAATCCCAGATGGG